>NC_052357.1:86392970-86595016 GCF_009727055.1 Benincasa hispida
CTATTTATGGCACCTAAAACTTGGTCACATAAATCTTAATAGGATTGGAAAATTGGTCAAGAGTGGACTTTTAAGTCAGTTAGAAGATAACTCTTTACCTCCATGTGAATCTTGTCTTGAAGGAAAGATGACCAAGAGATCTTTTACTGGAAAAGGTCTCAGAGTTGAAGTACCCTTAGAGCTCGTACATTCGGACCTTTGTGGACCAATGAATGTCAAGGCTCGAGGTAGGTATGAATATTTCATCAGTTTTATTGATGATTATTCAAGGTATGGTCATGTTTACCTGCTTCATTACAAGTCTGATTCTCTTGAAAAGTTCAAAGAATATAAGGTCGAAGTTGAGAATGAATTAGGTAAAACAATAAAGACATTTCGATCAGATCGAGGTGGAAAGTATATGGACATACGATTCCAAAACTATTTGATAGAAAACGAGATCCAATCACAACTTTCTGCACCTAGTACGCCTCAGCAGAATGGTGTATCAGAAAGAAGAAACAGAACCTTATTAGATATGGTTCGCTCTATGATGAGTTATGCTCAATTGCCTGATTCCTTTTAGGGATATGCACTTGAATTTGCTGTCCATATTTTGAACAATGTTCTCTCTAAAAGTGTTTCAAAAACACCTTATGAGCTATAAAAATGGCGTAAAAGTAGTTTACGTCACTTTAGAATTTGGGGTTGCCTAGCACATGTGTTGGTACAAAATCCCAAGAAATTGGAACATCATTCAAAGTTATGCCTATTTGTAGGTTATCCAAAGGAAACAAGGGGTGGTCTGTTTTATCATCCTCAAGAAAATAAGGTATTTGTATCAACAAATGCCACATTCCTAGAGGAATACCACATTAGAAATCATCAACCAAGCAGTAAAATAGTGTTGAAAGAAATTTCAAAAGACGCTACAGATAAAGCTAGTTCATCTACTAAAGTAGTAGATAAAACTAGTATATCAGATCAGTCACATCCTTCTTAAGAGTTGAGAATGCCTCGACGTAATGGGAGGGTTGTTCATCAGCCTAACCGTTACTTGGGTTTAACAGAAACACAAGTCTTCATACCTGATGACGGCACAGAGGATCCATCGACCTATAAACAGGCGATGAAAGATGTGGACCGTGATCAGTGGATCAAAGCCATGGACCTCAAAATGGAGTCTATGTACTTCAATTCTATCTGGAAACTTGTAGATCAACCAAATAATGTAAAACCAATTGGTTGTAAGTGGATCTACAAGAGAAAACGAGACCAAGCCGGTAAAGTACAGACTTTTAAGGCTCGACTTGTGGCAAAGGGTTATACCTAGAGAGAGGGAGTGGACTATGAAGAAACTTTCTCTCCCGTTGCCATGCTTAAGTCGATTAGAATACTCTTATCCATGCCACCTTTTATGACTATGAAATTCGGCATATGGATATCAAGACAGCGTTTCTAAATGGCGATCTTGAAGAGAGTATATATATGGCTCAACCAGAGGGGTTTATTGCACAGGGTCAAGAACAAAAGGTTTGTAAGCTTCAAAAATCCATTTATGAGTTGAAACAAGCTTTTAGATCCTGGAATATAAGGTTTGATATTGCGATCAAATCTTATGGCTTTGAACAGAATATTGACGAGCCTTGTGTTTACAAAAAGATCATCAATTCTACTATAGCGTTCTTAGTTTTATATGTCGATGATATTCTACTCATTGGGAATGATGTAGGATATCTTACTGACGTCAAACAATGGCTAGATACACAATTCCAAATGAAAAATTTAGGAACGCAGTATATTCTTGGGATCCAAATTGTTCGGAATCACAAGAATAGGACACTAGCCATGTCTCAAGCATCTTATGTAGACAAAATGTTGTCTAGATATAAAATGCAAATTTCCAAAAATGGTCTGTTGCCTTTCAGGCATGGAATTCATCTGTCAAAAGAAAAATGTCCTAAGACACTTCAAGAAGTTGAGGATATGAGAAATATTTCCTATGTCTTCGCAGTTGGAAGCCTGATGTATGCAATGTTATGTACTAGACCTGACATATGCCACTCAGTAGGGATCGTCAGTAGATACCAGTTTAGTCCTGGATGTGATCATTAGACTTCCTTTAAGAACAACTTAAAGTATCTCAGGAGAACTAGGGACTACATACTCGTATATAGCGCTAAGGATTTGATCCTTACTGGATACACTGCCTCTGATTTCCAAACTGATAAATATGCTAGAAAGTCTACATCCGGATCAGTGTTCACTTTTAACGGAGGAGCAGTAGTGTGAAGAAGCGTAAAACAGACCTGTATAGCTGATTCCACAATGGAAGCTGAATACGTAGCTGCTTGCGAAACAGCACAAGAAGCAGTATGGCTGAGGAAATTTTTGACAGATTTGGAAGTTGTTCCAAATATGCATCTACCTATCACCTTGTATTGTGACAACAATGGTGCAGCTGCAAATTCAAAAGAACCTCGAAGCCATAAATGGGGAAAGTACATGGAACACAAGTACCACCTTATCCAGGAAATCGTACACTGTGGTGACGTTGTAATGACCCAAATACCTTCTAAGCAAAACATTGTTGATCCTTTTACAAAAACCCTCACGGTTAAAGTTTTTTAGGGTCACCTACAGAGCTTAGGTCTACGATGTTTCTAAACTAGGACAAGTGGGAGATTATGTTGGCCGTGAATGCCCTAGTTTATTGTATTCATATGTTTATTGTACTCATATGTAATATTAATTTCTCACAGTTAAATTCAACATCGTTTGATCCTACTAGGAGTTTTTAGTCCAAGTGGGAGTTTGTTGGATTTTATGTCCTAAAACTCGTAGTTTGTAATATCATATTATTGTTCAATAAAGCAGTTATTGAAAATCTTTAGTAAATTTAAATTCTATATTCATGAATCCAATAAACTAAGGTTCCAAGGCTTTTAAGTTTAAGTTTGAACTTTATGTAGTGACATAAATGTGGATCAAGTTCAAATATATATAGCCAAAATGGTCTATAGTATATGAATAAGGCGCTTTGTTCTGGGGACACTATGGATGCGGCCCATTTTGTAGTTAGTACAAACGATGTGATCCTAAACCGTTCATGTGGAGACATGAAAATGGGGGCATCCTATGTAAAGAATTTACATAAGACTGAACCATGAAATAGTCACTTTTACGTTCTAAATGTCGTTTAATGTATAAAACTGACTATTTCGTTAATTGATGACCTAGGTAACTTAATCTTAATCCTGAGCTAACTATGAACTCCTGTTCACTCGGAATTATCCTTAGATCTGCATAGGTGAGGGCAACTCATTATCGCTGATCTAATAAGCCTCCCCATTTCAGGGGTAAGATCGGGTGGATAGTTAGGAACATAAGGTACAAGATGGAATTCACTCCTACCCGTTATAGGGATAGTAGATAGGTTGTTCCCTTTAGTACTGAATCCAGGTCTTGAACAAGGGGCCCAACCCTCTCATTGGTCCGAGAGGGGTTCGGTTTATAGGTTGGACCTTAAACCAATTGTTCATTAGAGAATCAATGGAACTTAAGGAATAGAATGTAGTCTCGAGAGTAAAACGGTTTTTATGACCAGCTGAGATTACAAACAATTTGTGAAGGATTAGCTTACTAATCATGGTTATATCAAATGGACACAAATATATCTATAGTGAGGGAAGTGCAACTACGGAACTATAGTGGAATGACCCGTTAGTTAACGAATGTTGATTTGCTCCGTCTAAAGAGTTTAGCCAGCTAATCTCGGATCGTTAGAGCCCATGATCTATAGGTCCATTAGGTTCCCCTACTAGCTCATATGGAATAAACTTATAACAGAATGATAGAATAATTCAAATTGTTCGAATTAGGTGAAAAGAGAAAAACCGACAAGTATATGTGATATAGTGGTCAGTTTTTCAATTTAGAGATACAACTTTAATATTTAAATGTGATTTAAATATCAAGAATATGAATATGTTCGTATTCAGAAGCTCGGAAATAATAGAAATGGTCAAAGATGTAAAAAGTCAAAAAGTTAACTTTTGATTTTGAAAAGTCAAACTTTGACCAACCTTATATTCAAATGTGATTTGAATTTCGAGAAATGAATGCGGATTCATGCTCAGGAGATCAAAATTAGTTAACACGGAAAAAATCATAAAAAGTCAAAAATGTTGACTTTTTTGTCAAAGTTTGATTTTAACCAGATGACTATTTTTTCCTTTGACTAAAGTTAGTGAGAAAATCCAAACTTTTGTTGGATAATTCCACTAACAAAATAGTGGGCTAGGTGTTGGCTTATAGTGGAGACATTAAGCCCACTAAGATAGTGGATTCTAGGTGTTGGGATTTTATGAAATTATTTCATGCAATTTTGCATGGCCCTTTTCTATAAATATGGGCTTGTGTTTTTGGATTAAAAACTTTTGAATTTTTGCCAAAATAGTTTTCTAAAATTGGACTAAAAAGAAAAATCCAAACCCAACCAAAAATCCCTTCTTCTATTTCCATCTTTTCTCTCTCTTGGGTTCTTCTTCTATCAGGTCCCACAACCCGGTTCTGAGTCCAGAGAATAGTAGGTCAGCTCTAGTGGTGGTCCGTTCGTGTTCGATGGAGATAGACGAGTTTCGGGAGCTTCAAATGTATTATTTCAAAATAACCCTAATTAATTCTTTTAGGGTTGCATGTTTATTTTGGGCAATTAAAGTAAAATTGATTCTCTTTTCCACTGTGCATGCCGTTTTTTCGTTCACTTAGATCTGTCATGGTTTGATTCGGAGTCTTCTTCAATTTCTGTCATCAGTTCAATCGGCCAGTTTGTGGGTTCGGTTCAGTTCAGATGGATCAATTCAGTTTTTGTAAAACTTGGTTCAGTTGACGTCATTCAAATTAGTTTGGTTCAGTTCGATTGGTTTGGTTTAGTTTAGTCAAACCAATTTGGTTAAGTTTGGTGTATTTGCTTAATTAATTCTGCTGTTTAGGTTCATGAGTTTCAACATAGTTTTTTTTTTTTTTTTTTTTGTGAGTCTCTATTTTCATATCTTTATCTTTGTTTTGTTTTCAAATTGGTCGTTCATGGGTTTTATTTTCCAATCATTACATATATCTCTATTTTCAGCTTAGAAGTTAGTATGTTTTTACATCTTTATGTTGGTCTCTTTTTCCAGTCCAGAAGTTTGTGAGTTTCTGTTTTCAGCGTAGAAGTTCTCTATATTTTAGTTCTTCATGGGTTTTTATTTCCCGCCCAGATCTACTATGACTTTAATTTAGAAGAGTTTGGCTCAGTCTCTGGCATGCCAGGCGCTTCAGTTCGTCGTTTCACAAACTCAAGTTGTCTCTACCACCTTGAAGTTTTGAGGGAGGATGGTTGGTCATATTTATGCTATAGATTTATGTATTCTACATAGATTAGGCTATGAGATTAGAAAATTTGTTATGATCATTTTGTATAAATTCCCTACAATTAATTGAAATCGAATATTACAAAAAATGTTCAAGTCCAATATCACACATAGTTGAGCTTCGACAAAAATTTACCGAATATCTCACTTTTATGAAAATTTCAATTGAAAACATCGATAAAAGTATTGATATCGATTGATGTTTCGTTAAAAAGAATATAAGACAAAAAAAATTCAAAACAAAATATAGTAGATTAATAAATAAACAGTTTTACACTTTTGTAAATTACTTAATTATTGTTTATATTACACTCTCCAACTATGATAGCTCATCGATCTGATCTTAGCCCTTCGGAGCGAGAAAAAAGTGAGCAAACTTCATTCCTTCTCATCTATCTGACCAGGAAGAGAGGGAGGAACACCCTAATGGGCTCGGTTCACTGACCTCTATATAGATCGCCTTGCCATCCCTATAGATTGATTTAGTAAAGATAATAGCTTTTTTCTATTTATTGTCAAGTTTAAAAGCAGTAACCAAACAAAGTAGAAGAAACTTGTTCTTGGACCCTTATTTTAAGATAAAGAAGGAAATGGTCTTTTGAATGCTATTTCATTAAAAAAAAAAAAAAACTTTAATTATATTTATATTGCATTCACATTATCGTCGTTTTTTTTCTTTTAGTGTTTGAATTTACATTCTAAATTATCAACTTTTTTTATACTTAAAAACGTCATTTTAAGCACTTAGAAAATTAATTTAATTATATCCTTAATATCTAGAGTATATATAATGACTAAAATATTTTTTTTTTAATATATATATATTATATAACAAAATAGAATAAAATTAATATTTTAATATTAAAAAATTGTATTCTTTCTCCTCTTCAAACTTCCTCTCTCCAACACTTTTATAGTTCTCTCAATGTGAACACGACAGATCGAGTACTATTATCAAATCCAATGACTAAAAAGTGTCAACAAAGTAATAATTGTTATTATATATATAAAAAAATCAACAATAATATAGGCAGAAATGGTCCCATTTTTCAAACCTTTATATAAATTTATTTATACGTCAACATTAATATAGATCAACGGACCTAAGTTTATATTACAAATTTTAAAGTGTGAGGTTCAATTCTCCCATCTACAAATAGTCAAATAGATATACACAACTCTACTTTTAGTTTTACTTATTCTAAGTATGGTATTAAATTTTCATCGACATATCAACATTTTTATCGATATTTTATTTTTATAGGTTCGATATCAATAAAAAAGATAAATCACAATTTTCAATATAAAAATAAATAAATAAATGTAACTAATGTAAATATGATATAATTAATAAAAACATGTTAAATTGTTTTAAAAACGTAAAATATTTATTTATTTTTAAATATTTTTATTTTTACAATTTTTCTAGAAAAAATTATCACATGGACATTTCATATTTTTTCAATATTTCTATTGTTATTTTCCTAAATTGAATCTTCGATATTAATATTTTATCTCTCGACTCTAAGTTCTCTCGTGTTTCTCCTTTGCAAAAGATAATAATAATAATAATAATAATAATATTATTATTATCCCAAATAACTTTTTTAATTGAGAAATTTGCAACTTTTGTTAGTCGAGTGTTACATAGTCAACCAAGATATGCTGTGTTTTTCATCAAAGGCTAACTATAAATCCATCTTTGATCATTTAAAGCATAGTCATTATTTATTTATTTTTCCCATTTTCAAAATCCATTTTTTTGTTTCTTCCTTATTTGACAGCTTGCCAATTGTCCAATTTTACTTCACCACTTCACCTAATCATTTTATTACTATTTTTTTTTTTCAAACTCTCATTTTAGAGCTGTTTTCATGTGCGTCTTAATAATAATAATAATAATAAATAGTATAGTAGTAGGAAAAAGGCCACCTTTAACATATGAAATTTTATTTAAATTAATTTTGTATAAATTTAAAATCATAAATAATTAATTATCATATCAGAAATGAAAGCTGACCCCAAACAAATCATAAAATTTCACAATCTAAATACAGTCCACTTGTATTAAGAAAGTATTTAAAATTTCACTATTTCATATATGATGTAGTATTATGCAAATTTTATATGGTATCCCTATCTCAAAACTAACTAACCTAAATCTTCTTTTTTCTTGAAATTTTCATGATGTTGATTTCAATTTATACCAAATTGTTTAAGTGCTATGTATTGGTCTCCAAACTTTTTAAAGCATTTTGATGAAAAAATTGGATTATATAAAAGTTTATGATTTATTTTTACATGTCGAATTTTTATAGTATAATACAAATGAGATAATTTGAACCATCGACCAATACATTTATAAGTCAATTGATGTTTGCCCTAGCTAAACTTATAAAACAGAAAACTTTCCATTATTACATAGACTTTATCATTTTATTGAGTAGTTATTGCACAAAATTTGAAAATTTATAAGAGTATTTGACACAAAATTGAAAATTAATTAACTAGACAATTTTAAAGTATATAGTTTTTTTAGTATGACAATTGTGTGGATGAGGAATCGAACATTCTATCAGATGAATTAAATTAAGCTCATTTTGATAAAAAAAATTTATGAACTAAATTATAATAAATCAAAGTTAACAAATAAAATCTATAAAATTGTTACTACTACGTTAGGGATGAGAAGTGAATTTTAACACGATATATATTAGGCTAAAAAATGCTTTAATAGAAAGAAGAGAGAAAAAAAAAATTATAGAGAGGGAAGGGGGCCGGAGGATAAAATGATAGAGACCGTACGACGTGTGTCGGTCACTTTCCGACTCCCACGTGGTGGACCCCTCACTATCTGACTTTATTTTTTTATTATTTATTTATAGGCTGATGGGTTGTTAAAAGAAAAAGACAAAAAAAAAAAAAAAAAAAAAAGAGTTTGTTTTATTTATGATTAAATAGAAAAATTAAAATAATAGGGTAGTTTTAAAAATTATTTATAAAATATTCTACTTTTTTAAATTATTTAGAAAAGTATTGTTGTTTTTTTTCTTTTTAATAATTTAAACATTCGACCTTTGTGTTTTTTTTTTCTTTTTTACCTTTCAACATTCGACCTTTGTGTTCTTTTTTTTTTTTAAAAAAAATCCATTTTATAAAAACAATTTCTAAAAATATTTATTATTTTATTTAAACTCTAAAAGAATAAATTAAAAAAAAATATATCTCATAAAAATAAAAAGTGTAAATTAAAATATCTTATTTATATAAAAATAATTACAAAAATCAATCTGTCCTACAAGGCGGATGTCGTCGACTTCAAATTTGAGGTTGCTCTGGTTCTTCTTGATGTAGCTCGGCACCTCTGCCAAACGTTTCATGATATAAATATTCATTATGCTCTCCACGACCCCAACCATGTCCATGCACGTTTGAAGACGAAGGACCAGCCTCTGAGTCATAATGTCCTGAACCAAATGCTGACATCCATCATCGGACTAACATAATCAGTTTGACTCTGCGTCTGCATCACATGGGGCAACTCTTCCACTTATGGCAACCTCATCAAACTCATCCTCTTCCTGTACAGGTCCTCTACGTCTAGAAGCTGGTGGAGGAACAATAGGTATATTGTACATATAATGTATCTCCTCCATATAGTTTTGTTGTCACTATATATTGCAAGAACCTGGTTAGGATCATTCGCAACATCACAGAGTCTACTGTTGTTTGATCTCTATGAATTATAAAACAATTAGATAATATTTAAAATAAATTTAAATTAAAAATAATTAGATAATATTCATTCATTTACCAGATGACCCACAACTGCTCCCGGATGAGTGACGTAGCGCCTTGTGATATTATTATACCAATGAATGTAGTATTGAGTGACATCCTGTCAAACTGTTCAATAGAAACCTCCACTGCAATAAACCTTGCACGATAGTGTCATCGCACTACCAAATGTGCAACTTTTTCGGACCAATTTAAGTCCTTAAGTCAATATCATGCAGTAGGGGTTCAATATTATAAGGCAATGAGACATCCTGCTGAAAATCGAATTATCTCATCACCCTGTCAGGAAGATGCCACTCACCAATATGAAAACATATGAGAGGACTCATTGTCCACCATATATTTTGACCATTCATACAGAAATTGAGCAAAGTATGCATAATAATTTTGTATGGCTCCCAAATAACCTGAAACACAAAATATTATATTGGAGAATATTAAAGACAAATACAATAAAAATGTGTATAAAATAATCAATTAGGTTCAGTGTAATGTATTTAATCAGGTTGAAGCAGATCAAACATGTGTCTGTAATGGCTAACTACATGTGTGGATGTCCTAGTCACACAAAATTTGTCTCTCTACCTAAATTTTTAAATTGATAATTTAGAATTTAAATTAACTAGATCAGTGATATAAAAATTAAATTGAATTAAAACAACATACCAAGAATCGTAGGCTCGTCCAGCTAACTGATCGTCATTAACATGTAGCTGTGGAGCCATTGTTGGAAATCGCTCACAAGCCCATAGTTGCAAAAGTATGAGAGGACCAGCTATCTCTCGAACCTCAGGTCTTATTGCTTTGCATAGTTGTCTATACAACCAGGCCAAACATGCTCCACCCCACGAATACCACACCGCATCATAGAGGTTAGCTAATAGTGGCAGGAACATCAAGTAAACAAAATGATTTGATTTGTCCGAAAACAGACTTCCACCCATCATATGTAGTATATATGCTCGCGCATATCTTATGACGGTTTCCTCGTCTGCATCATCTTGTAGAGTGATAGTGCACCCTCCAACAGACATATGAAATGTATGCGTCTCAAACCTCCATCTCTTGACCAAGGCTGTGATCAGATGCCAGTCCAACTGAAAAAATCCCAATCTGGAGTGGGATAGTGCGCTGGAGAACTGCCTCTCGACGCCTGCAAGATATTTCTCCAGTAGTATGATCTTGTCATACAATAGATGATCGATGAATGGACTGGTCATACAAAACATCAAGATCAACAGGTCTTGGGTTTAAAGCCATGATCTGAAAGAAAAAAAAAATTATTTCTCAATTAAAAAAATATTTATTTCTCAATTAGAAGAATAATGTACAACTTAATTAACTTAAAATAATGTACAACTTAATTAAAAGAATAAGTACAATTTGGTATACGATCGTATAGTAAAAGGTATGCAATCGTGTAGTAAAGGTTAGCGATCGTGTAACATTTGAGAAGGCCATCGTCTATTTGTAATAGGTAAACGATCGTGTAGGAATTTGTGGGCGATCATATAGTGAGGAAAGAGAGCTCTCGAGAGGCCATTGAAGCGTGCCCTCATCGTGTACTTCCACTATGCGATCGTGTAGTAAAGCTTAGCAATCTTATAACATTTGGTATACGATAGTATAGTAAAAGGTATGCGATCGTATAGGTTTTGAGAAGGCCATCGTCTATTTGTAGTAGGTAAGTGATCGTGTAGGAGTTTGTGGACGATTGTGCAATGAGGAAAGAGAGCTCTCGAGAGGCCATCGCAACATGCTTCATCGTGTACTTCTACTATGTGATCGTGTAGCATTTGGTATACGATTGTATAGTAAAAGGTATGCGATCCTATAGGTTTTGAGAAGGTCATCGTCTACTTGTAATAGGTAAGTGATCGTGTAGTGAGGAAAGAGAGCTCTTGAGAGGCCATCGAAGCATGCCCTCATCGTGTACTTCCATTATGCGATCGTGTAGCATTTTGGTATACGATCGTATAGTAAAAGGTATGTGATCGTATAGGTTTTGAGAAGGCCATCGTCTATTTGTACTAGGTAAAGGATCGTGTAGGAGTTTGTAGGCGATCGTGTAATGAGGAAAGAGAGCTCTCAAGAGGTCATGCAGCGTGCCCTCATCGTGTACTTCCACTATGTGATCGTGTAGTAAAGCTTAGTGATAATGTAACATTTGGTATACAATCGTATAGTAAAAGGTATGCGATCGTATAGGTTTTGAGAAGGTCATCGTCTATTTGTAATAGGTAAGCGATCGTGTAGGAGTTTGTGGACGATTGTGCAATGAGGAAAGAGAGCTCTCGAGAGGCCATCGAAGCGTGTCCTCATCGTGTATTTCCACCATGTGATCGTGTAGCATTTGGTATACGATAGTATAGTAAAAGGTATACGGTCGTATAGGTTTTGAGAAGGTCATCGTATATTTGTAATAGGTAAGCGGTCGTGTAGGAGTTTATGGGCGATCGTGTAGTGAGGAAAGAGAGCTCTCGAGAGGCCATGGGTTGAAAGACATGATGCGTTGATAAGACTTGCGGCAGCTTCAAGTGTGTGCAAGCAAAGGCGCTGGACGATCATATAGCAGATGAGCGACATTATACGATTGGGTATACGATCGTCTAGTAAGTAAACAACACTACACGATGAGGTAGGCGATCGTGTAATAATTGCGCGGAGGTAAACGATGCTTGCAGTAGCTAAGCGATAGGCTATGCGCGAGATCGTTGAGAGCGAGATCAGCGAGATCGTTTGCTAAACGATTGAGCTAGACGATAGACGTTGGACACTAAACGATGGACGTTGGGTGCTAGACGATAGATGTTGGGCACTAGACATGGACGTTGGGTGCTAGACGATAGACGTTGAATGCTAGACGATAGACGCTGTAAGCTAGACAATAGACGCTAATTTTTCAGTTCAAATTCTCTCATCTTCCTTTACAGATCTTCTTTAGCTTTCGACAGGTCGAGGGTTTAACCCTCGTACTCTTCTCAATTTTCTTTAGATCGAGGGTCAAACCCTCGATCTCTTCTTTAATTTTCGACAGTTCGAGGGTTGAACCCTCGACAAAATATTTTAAACTAAATCTCCCCCCCCCCTCGAAATCTCCAAAACAACCATAGATTTCTAAATAGTTTCAAAACCACTATATTTCCTTAAATAGCTTTCCTAATCACAATATTAAAAAAAAAAATCTCCATTAAAATATCATTTTAATTTTGTGTTTGTTTAATTAATTTTAGAAATGAGTCTTTTATCAAAAAATTTAAAGTATTTAACGACTATTCAAAAAGTTTTAAAGTGAATTTTTATCGAAAGAATTTAAATAAAAATGATTATTTTGATTTTTTTTCTTTACTCATTCTAAATAGATCAATTAAAAAAAAAATCATTTTAGTCCTTGTAATTTGAATCTTATTTCCTTTTAGACTTTAAACTTCCAAATGTCAAATTTTGATAGGTGTATTTATAATAAAAATCTTAAAATTCATTTATGAAGTTAGTTTATTGTTAATTATTGGATTGTTTTCAAATAAAAGAAAATTATTAACTTATTTATAAATATAATAAAATGTCACTATCTAAAGATAGTTTGCAATGACATCTCACAACGCTATTTTGTTATACTTGAAAATATTTTAAACAATTTTACCATTTAATTTATTATTATTTTCTATACAAATTAAAAAAGTGATTTTTTTTTAGTATGAAAATTATCATAATGATTTAATTAATTATAATAATAAATTGTTTCGAATAACTCAAAATTTAAGATTAATTTAAAGCAGATGGAATGAAATCTAAAATATAGAGATTATTAAGGATGTATTTTAACCTTTATTTTTTTTTTGTTATTTTTTAGAAAAAAGGCAAAAAAGCTTCTGTGTTTGTTTGTGTATATGGAATTGATTGATTTGAGGAGGTATTTTATTCCTTCTGTTCAAACCAGATATTGTGGATTTCATGCCCTTTCTAGAACATATAGCTTCTCTGTTGTGATTAATTAGGTGAATATATATATATATATATTTATCAATTTAATCTTAGAATTTTCATAAAGGTTAATTTCTACCCTCCATTCCATTCTATTTAGATAAATATCATGTGAGTCTTATAAATATATCAATTAAATCTCTAAAAATCTCTAAACATTCATAATTAATTCAATTTTAGACTCTTAATTAATATTTTATTTAAAAATTGTCTATGTATCAATTCTAATAATCCATTTTATTAGTCTGAAGAAGTTTGTGTTGGAATTTTTTTTTTAATCTTAATCTCAAATTGATTAATATTTTGATGATAACAAATCCACTCTTATTCACTAACAATTTGAGTGTTTTAAAGTATCAATTATGTAGAGCTTGAAACAATGGTTCCAACGCAATTTCAATCACTCAAATCAGAGTTCAAACGAAGAAGATATGGTCGAAACCAGCTTAATGAAAAAATCCCGAGCGAATGACATGGCAAATTTTTTTCATCAAAGTGGACCAATTGAAAGATGCCACTTGGAGCATGGGTTGAATGACACATGGTGGATTTTTTATTTTCTTATTGGTTTTTTTAAAAAAATGAATTTTTAATATTATTTTACATTTATGTTTAGCGACTAGTTTTCGATGCATGACCTTTGTTTTTTTTTTTTTTGTCTTTTTAAAGAAATTATTTTTAAAAAACAATATATATTATTATATTATTTTTTAGTTGTGTCTAGTTGAGTTTAAGTCTCAACCATTCAATTTTCTTTTACCAACATCCAACCGCCTAAATTTGGTTTTTACCTACTCCCATCTCTTTTTAAACTTTTTCATCTTCTTCAAAAATTTAACAATAATTTTCTTTATTTTCAATTCTCAAAAAACACAGAATCACCGTTGTTGCTCTCTTTACGTTTTAATTTTCTTCTTTTCATCTTATTCTTAAGAGAGATATTTTATGTGGTGAGTATTGGTTTGTTGTGAGCTTAAATTGTAAATCCACTCTATTGAGAGAATTGTAAGAGTGTTTTTTTTTTTTTTTAATATTTTCAAACTTTTTAAAGGGTTGCTCTTAATCCCGAAAAAAGAGCGGTTGTAACAGTTTGATCATTATCCGTGAAAACGATTGAGTTCACTCTTGAACTCGTAAAAAGAACGGTGTAGCAGTTAGGCTATAATCCTTAGAAAGAGTTAGTGAGATTTTTATTTACATACCCAAGAGGAGCTAGGGAAATGGATGTAGGCCGGTTGTGTTGAACCACTATAGAATTAGCGGTGTTAATTTCTCTATCCCTCACATATATAATTTTGCAATTAATTTGTTAATATATTTCAATGCATATAATTAATTGCTACAATTTTTTCTTGAATTTGTATATGTCAATTTACTAATCTTTTTTAAGTGAATTCATTTGTATGAAATTCTTGCTTTAAGTAATTGCTAGCAAAAAAATTATTGATTTGTATTGGGCCCACATTAGTAAAAAGTTTCCATTAGTCTAAATTAACCTTATTCATCCCTCTAGGTACAATTTGCACATGTATAAGAATTGAATGCATGGACGGTTTTTAAATTTAATCTCAATAAGAAAAAAAGTCTAAATTCATTTGCTTATAATAATTTAGAAGTTTAATTGAAATAATGCTATGTTTTGCACGAAATGTTTAAGTTAGGTTTGAAGGAGAGTATAAATTGATCCATATACTTATAAAAGTTCAAGATTTAAACTTATACAATTAGTCGTTTAGGGTTTAAATTGATATAACCTCAAAATTTAGGGATGTAAATGATATATATAAGAAAAAGTGACATAAAATCAAAAGTTTTAAAATAGGGGATTTAATGAAAAGTTGAATCATAATTGATATTGGTTTTAAAATTTCGGAATTGGAAACCATTTTATTTATTTCTTTATTTTTCTTAAAAACCAACCTTATAAATACCATTCTCACTTATGAATTATTCTTGTTTATTATCTATGTTTGACAAACGATTTCGAAATAGAAGCAAAGTCATGAAAAAATTATAAAATTTTATTTTTAATTTTAAAATTAGATTAATAATTCAAAATTTTACTTCGTAGACCAAAATTATTATAATGTAATATCCCCGATGTCTTTTGAGTTTTTATCTCGAGGTAAGTTGAAGTTGAGACAAAAAAGAGAAAGAAGAAACTTAGATGGTTGAAAGTTAGAAAAATGTTTTGCAATTATTAGATCGATGAACATTTGATGATGAAAGTGATTTTTTTTAAATAAATTGTGGAACAAGAAGATCGAATCTCAAACTTCAAGATTGATAGTACAAATTTATGTCAGAGATCCGAACTTAGCTAGGCTAACAAAATGATTTAACGAGTCATATGCTCTCTTCTACCCATCACTAATCTCAACTATGGATTACTCCTCTTTCTTCTTTTATTTAAGATTATTCAAAACCTCTCTCTAACTTTCTTTCTTTTCTGTTTTCTTTTTCCTTTTTTTGTCTTTTTTATTTAAAGAAAATACAATAATATATAATTAATATAAGTAGGCGGTACGTCTTTGTTAACCACGATCTTATTTAAAGAAAAAACATGTCATTAAAATATTCTAAAATTTCTTATTATTAAAACCTGACTTAATTTCTTGCTTTATCACCAATGTATTGATAACATTTTAAAAATAATGCAAAAATTAGAAAGATTTATGGATATAAAAAAATTGATCATTGCTAAGATTATAATTTTTATTGTTCTACTACACATGGGAGCTAAGCCTCCTTCAGCAAACTGATTAATATTCTAATTATGTACCAAAATTAGTAATATATTTGGGTTGTGATCACAAATAATTTATAGAAGTTTTTTTTTTTTAATTATTATTTTTAATTTTTTGGAGAAGAATATATAGAAGTTACTTTATACACATTTTGATTGGGTAGAAAATAATTGATCTCAAGAGGAAACTTAACCCTATGCATTCATCGACTATCAACCACCAAAAACATCATTTATGTGTGGATGAACTTAAATATAGTATGTTATGAGTACGAATTTGAAATGAAAATAATGATAGATTTGCCCCCATTTGATTACGGTTTAAGTCCGTTTGTTAACTATTTAGTTTTTGGTTTTCAGTTTTTGAAAATTAAACCTATAAATATTTATTCCACGGTTTCATTCCTAAATTTATTAGTTTTTTATATACTTTCTACTAATATTTTTAAAAACCAAGTCAAGTTTTGAGAACTAAAAAGAATAATTTTTAAAAAGTAGTTTTTATTTTTAGAATTTGACTAAAAATTCAACTCTTTTTACTTAAGAAAGATAAAACCGTTGTAAAATATTAAGAGAAAACATGTTTAATTTTAAAAAATAAAAAACAAAAGTCAAATAAATACTAAACGAGACCTTAATTTTTAATTTTTGGTTTTTGAAAATTAAACTTGTTTCCTCACAACTTCTTTACCATAAGATTCATATTTTCTAACCACACACTTAAATTCTTATCCAAACTTGAAAATTCAAATTGGTTTTTGAAAATAAGTTTGTAAACCAATTGGTTTTTGGTTTTTCAGTTTTTTAAAATTAAACTTATAAACATTACTTTTACCCATAATTAAGCTTCTATATGTTTTGTTATCCATATATTTTCTTTTAATGTTACCTATAATCAAGTGTTTCATCGATAAATGTGAAAAACCATAATTAAAAATTTGAAACGAAACAAGCATAAATTTCAAAAACAGAAAACTGAAAATGAAATGATTATCAAACTATGTTTACTTTCTTAAGGTTTTAAAATTTGACTCGAATTTAAAAACACTCCTAAAAAATAAATAATAAGACAAAGAAATGAATAGGTGGAAATAAATAATAAGACAAAGAAATGAATAGGTGGAAGTAGTGTTTATAAGCTTAATTTAAAAAAATTTAAAACTAAAAAATAAATGATTATCAAACAAGATGTTAATCTATCAAAACTAGTATGCCATACTTAACCTCAAACACCATAAACCCTTAAAACCTTGTTTAGTTTCTAAATTAAAGAGGAGATTAATCATCAATAAAACCACTCTATTAAGAAGTACATTATTAATGTTCAATGAGCTATACTTAATCTTTTAGTGGCAATTAAAGTGTAAAAGAAGAATGCAAATCAAGATTTGGGTTTAAGAACATAGCAAAAACTTCCCTTGAAATGGAATTCCAAGCATTGAATTACACTATTTGAAAGCTAAAACCAACTGTATATTGAACAATGAATGAGTGACCATATGAGTTTTCGAAAAGGAAGGAGTTTAGGCGCAATTTTGCCACTTGAAGAACAAAAGTAGGGAAACTACCCTTTTTTCTTCTTCTTTTAAGTGAAAATTTACTCTTTGAGTGCTTATATTCAATTCATTGTCGTATAATTAATTCTCCCCTCATTATTAATGGTTGCAATAATAACTAGGCTATGCCTTTATTAAAGTAGATCAAATTTAGGGGAAGTTTGAGATTAGGAGTTTATTATTATAATAATCTAGGTTATAATAATTTGTGTTTGAGGTATAGTTTATTTTAATTTGGATTGTAATAGTATGTGTTTGAAGTGTAAACTATTTTAATTTAAGAAGGAATAGTAAACACCGTATCAAAGAATAAAAAAAAATGATGAATGTAAAATAGTAAAAATTATAGTAAATAGTAAATATAGTAGTAAATGAGAGTTTTGAGAATAAAAAATAACATTTACTGTAGTAAGATGTGGTTATTACAGTCTTAGGATAGTCCCTGTCCCAAACATACGAAAGGGGTGTTCAAATAACCCGACAACCCGAACAATCCGGACTACCCAACCCAAAATGTAAGGATTGAGTTGGGTTAGTTTTGTTCTTGAGTTGGCTAGAAAACCCAACTCGAATTATTTATATATATATATATATATATATATATTATATATATATATATATATATATATATATATTATATATATATATATATATATATATATCAAAATTTTCAAAAATTAATCAATACAACGAAATCAAACTTTAAACAAAGAGAAATAAATATCATAGATATTTGGTATTTAGTATCTTAATTTTATGAGATATTAGTTATTAGTCATGTATATATATAAATTTATATATTTTTCATTAAAAATAAGAAAAAATTATAACCTGACAACCCAACTCAACTCAACCTGAATTTAACCCAACTCAACCTGAATTTTAAGTATTAGGTTGGGTTGGGTTGAAAACTTTATTTGGGTCATTTGGGTAGCCAATTAAACCAAACCGAATTTTTGGGTTGGTCCAAAAAATACCCAACCCCCCAATCCAACCTAACCCATGTACATTTGTCGATTAGTATCTTCTCACTCAATATGAACATTAAAAAATGACATGACCCTTGTACTATTAATCTCAAGATTTAAGATTTGATCTGCCATCTTTATCTATTTTTTTAAGAAAAAAACATTCTGCCTCTCTCAATCTGTTTTTCCTAATTTATTTAATGAATTGTTCATTTTTTTAATATTTATAATAGGGTGAAATTTATGATTCATAATCCTACTATTTCTCCACCGATAAAAAGATGTAATAGTTGAAGGTTGAGAATCATCACACTAACCCTTATCTTTATCTATGGATGAAATAGGAGAAAAGATTGTCAATCCAAATTCCAAGCTTAGTTTTTCAATTTACATTCATAAAAAGTCGATGGTTCGAAAGAGCGTATTACCAATTTTGTAATAATATTGTGTTTAGTTGCACATTGACATTGATGCATAACTCTATATGAATTTAATGATAAAAGTAATAAGTCTCCTAAGAGATTAAAAGCTCAAATCTTTCTACCTCAAATATTGCGTTGGACAAAAAAAATCAAAGCTTAGTATAAAATTAGAAAACTTTATCGAAGTGACTTGTACTTAAATATCTCACTTACAGATGATAATTCTAAAAAAAAAACTTTTTTTTAATAAATGAAGTAAAAAAAATTAAAAAAAATGTAAATTGAGAAAATATTAAATGAAAAGGAAAAAAAAATCTCACTCAACATCTATTATAATATATTTAAGGAGTGTTTGATGTATAGACTTGAGTTGGTGATTATTATCTAAGAAGTTAAATTATCTATGTAATTAGATTGTATGTGTTTGTGGTACTAGGTTGAATTGGTTTAATTGATTTTTTCTTAAAAAAAAAAACAGTGGGATCTAGTTTGGTAATGACATTCGAGTTGGGTTTAGAGATGTTTGTGATCGAATAGGATTACAATCCATCGTTGAGGGATTTTAGGGAAAGACACTTGTGTTTTCAATTTGAATCTAGTGTGAGATTTATACTATTTTTAAATCAATAGACATTAACCTTAATAACCGAAAATGAGTATTTAATAAAAATTTAAGGTAAAAAATATAAATCATAAAATTTAAGAATTAAACTAAAGTAAAATTGTGACCTTTGAAACTTGTAAACTAAATTGAAAATAAACTCAAAAATCTACATATATAATATTTTAAAAGTAAAAGACCAAATAAAAACTATACCTAAAAACGTATTTTTCCGTTTAGTTTCCTATTGTCGATTTACGACTTACAGTGTTAAAAAAATTACTATTTATGGGATGTAAAAAACAAAATCTAGTACTATCGTAGTATCAATCATTTCTATTCATTATTTGACACGTCATTAAATAGTTTATTAATATTATTATTTATTTATTTAAATTATTAAATGCTACTATTGTGGTAAGTAACAAATGGAGGTAGATGGTGATTGGCCTTTGACTTTTCATTTTGGGATAAGAAGCATTGGATCAAATCTCCTTTAAAAGAAAGTTTTTGTTAAGTTATAAAAGCTAAAATAGTTCAACTTCAATTTACATTAATAAGAAGTTTGATAGTTTGATTCTCATCTACAAATATTCAACAAAAAAAAGTGTGAAAGAGTCTGTTGTGAAATTTTGTAATAAAATTTTGTTTAATTACATATTTTATTGAAAAAGTTGAAATATTTTGACCTATGACAAAAATAACATCGATGCATAACTCATTAGAATTTAATGGCAAAAATAAGAAGTCTCCTAAGAGATTAGAGATTAAAATCCTTCTACTCAAATATTATATTTGATTAAAAAATTTCTTGACAAATGAGTAATCAAAGCTTACCATGAAATTAGATTTTTTTTTTTTAAAGTAGGAAATTAAAAAACTTAGAGGAAGATTTATAACTAAATGTCTCACTTATGGATGAGAGTACTATAAAAGGAAAAAGGAAAAAAAGAGTGTAAATAAGGAAAATCTTAAATGAAAAAAAATCTATTTATGTTAAAATCAGAATTATCTCACTCAACATCTAATATCTATTATGGTCTATTCAATATATCTCAAGTCTTTACTATAGGTCTCTTCTTTCTAAGAAAATATTTTTGGATCATTTTTTTAAATAATTTAAATAATTTAAATTACTTTCCTTTAGTTCAATTTATTAAACTCCTAAAAAATGTCAAAATAGAGTTAGTTTAGAGATAATTGGTATGTATTATTCCTTTGAGTAAGGAATTCGACCTATTTCTTTAATTGTTATACTACAAAAATGACTTACGAAAAAAATTCTCTGATTTATTTTTATTTTATTATTGACATATATATCATATTAATATATTAATACATCTATAAATCAATCGTTGAATATAGATATATCTATAAATTGAATGGATTTGTATTGCTATTAAATATAAAAAAAATTTGTATGAATATAAATGAGACATAAAATGTCATGAATAGGCTACTACTATAAATATAAATGTTAAACATATCAAATGTTAATATCCATTGATATGTCTACCTAAAATTGAAATATTGATATTTAGAACCTTCATTTTCAAAAATTACAAAAATAAAATAAAAAGTAGATTTGAGCCAACACATTGCATCTTACACTCCTACTGTAATTATAATTTTAACATTAATAATTACAAATATAAAATAATGACACAAAATTTTAAATTAATTAATTTGTTTAGAAGCATAGCCAGTGGGGTCCAGTTATGTTTTTTTTGGGTACCCTTTTAGAGTACCGTACATCTCATAATATCATTTTCAGTTTCCTTTCAACTCTCTTATTATAAATATGCCATAACTTCACCCCTTTTCTTCTCCATCTTCCCCGATCTTCCACCGTCGCCGGTCACCGCCGACCTCCTTCCCTCCGCCGTTCTCCAATTCCATTTCTGTAGGGGTTTTTTCAAACTCTTCCTTCCTTAGCTTTTGTATGGCAGTGAGCTTGTTTTCGCATGACGTTTCTGATCTCTGTCTCGGCAAGCCTGCGCTGAGGCCGCTGTCCTTGTCCGCAGCCGTCGCCGACGCCTTGGTTGCTCTCCAATTCTCCGACGATTATTTCGTCAGTGTCTGGGATTGTCGTTTAGCGAAGAGCGGTTGCAGCGGCGAAGGCGATGGTGGTGCTGGCGGTGGCGATTTTGACTGCTGCCGGTGTGTCGGGAAGCTGTGTATGGTGGATGTGATTTGCTATCTCTGTAAGGACGAGAATTTGTTGTCCCCTTCGGCTGCATTGCGAGCTTCTGTCTCTGAAATTTTGCCTCAAATTCCTGGAATCGTGATGCATTTGGAGCCGACTGCTAGGTATAAAAATCAATCTATTGAATTTTTTTATCTTTTCATTTCCCCCTTTTAGGGATTGTTTCAACAGTTTCTTTAATTGATTGGGTTTTTGAGAAAATTGTTAACGGCTGCGGTCCTGTTCACGTTTTACTTTGATGTTGATATTCTTTAATTGGGCATCTGAAATTTTGTCAGTTACTGATCTGAAATGAGCGTGTTGCACAAGTTTTTTTTCACACTCTGTTATGGCTTGTTTGTTGTTTTGCTTGTTCTTCATGAGAAAAGTGTTTTCCCCAAATAGTTTTTGTTTTCTTTGTTATCTTGTACTTTTCTTCTTCAACCGTATATGATACTGAATTCAGAAAGAGAATAATAGAGTTCTGTAAAGTTCTTAAAGATGAAGTTAATTGAAGTCTCTTTGTTCATATCCATATTCCAGCTTGTTAGAGGCCATTGATCTGGTTCTCCAAGGTGCTCAAAATTTAGTAGTCCCAATCAAGACTAAGTTAGGAAGCAATTCAAGAAGAAAACAGCTCAAAAACCCCACAAATGCCATCCATGGTGGCCTTGAATTCTGCTGGTTGACTCAGGAAGATATAATCAGATATCTCCTTAGCTCAATTGGCCTTTTTTCCTCCATTGCTGCGCTCTCCCTTGACAGCCTTGGCATCATTTGCACCAATCCCTTATCAGTAAACTACCACTCCCCTGCCTCTTCTGCCATTGGAGCCATTTCCCGTTGTATCGCCAATCAAACCTCGGTTGCAGTCATTGATGGCGAGGGAATTCTGATCGGTGAGATCTCGCCTTTTGCCCTTGCCGGATGCGACAAGGCCGTTGCAGCTGCGATTATGACCTTGTCATCTGGTGACCTGATGGCCTACATTGATTGTGGGGGTCCTCCGGAGGATCTTGTTAAGGTTGTGAAAGCTAGGCTGAAAGATAGCAAGTTGGAAGGAATGCTAGAGGAATTCACTAATTCACCATCCTCAATTGGGTCTGTATCTTTCACTTCTTCATCATCTGATGAGGAATTCTCGCCGTCTCCGAGCTCAAGAAGGTATAGGAGATCATCGAGCTACTCGGCACGAATTACTCGCCGTGCTGAGGCCATAGTTTGTCATCCAAGAAGCTCCTTGGTAGCTGTTATGATCCAGGCAATTGCACACAGGGTGAACTATGTTTGGGTCATTGAAGATGACTGCAGTTTGATTGGAATGGTCACATTCCTTGATATGTTAAAAGTTTTCAGAGAACATCTAGAGATTACCGAGTAGACTTTCAAGCCATTTGGCTTAGAAATTTTGCACCCCTCCCCCCAATCCCTTGTCTAAAGAATAAAAACACTCAAAAGTTGGAATCTGTGTTGCCAAATTGAGACTATTTGGGACAAAATCCATTAGGTTATGTGTTATTTGTGATGTTTTGTTTGTGTCTATAAACTTTTGGGATCTGCATGTTTCAGCCCTTGTATTCTAAAAGCTCATGAACAGAGTAAGCAGATGTGGAGAGCTTTCAGTGAAAGCACTTTTTGCCTGTATAATGCTTTTTTTCTTTTATAAGTTTTTAACTAATGATGAAACTACCATGATTAAATTAATTCAATCAAATCTTGAGTATTGTAAAAGTGGATCAGAGAAGATTTTAGAAAAAAAAAAAAAGGGTAACCATTTTCCTAAGATGAGATGACAGCTCATTAATGATAAACAATTATGGAAGGTCTTACATGTCAATTGAATATTGGTCAATTGTCTGTCATTTGAACAATTAATTACCAAGATTTAGTTCTTTTGTTCATCTGTCATTCTCCTTCCCCACTCAACCACTGGTGATGCATATAAGATTTGGATCTTCCTTGAGATCACAAAATGATTCTCAAATGTGTAATGGAAAATCAAAATAATCTAATATATGTTTTTTTGGTACATATAATGTGGGAAGTTGAGTGTATTAAGGACATCGAATGTGTAGAAGATATACTATGTTAGGTAAGCTAAGCTCTTTTTTATGGGATTTTGAAATAATTAAAATCATTTATGTTATATTTAAAATCACTTTTATTAATGTGTTTAGTTATTATAAATTACTTTGGGTGTGTTTGGGATAAGAACTATTTTAAACTATAATAACCATTTCTTACTACCGTAAATACTATTTCAAAATCTTTATTTACTACTGTTTTTATTATTTTACATTCACAATTTTTTATTATTTACTATAGTATTTACTATTTCATTCTCAAATTAAAATAGTTTACACTTCAAAAATATACTATTATAACCCAAACTAAAATTATTTACACCTCAAATACTATCTATTATAACCCTATTATAATAACTTAGGACTATAATAAGCAACTCTTTGTTCCAAACGTCCCCTTTAATGTTTAGTTTCACTTTTAACCATTTTTGTATCAATTTTGATTTTAAATGAATATAAACATGTTTCAAAGTGATTTTCTTTGAAACTTTCGAACATACCCAAAATTTACCTCATTTCATGCCAAATTGAAATTACTCAAAACAATTAATAAATATTAAAAAATCTCGGCCCAATACTATTTTCTGAACGTTTCCTCTTTTAACTCTACCTTATTGATTAGGTATTTAGCCCATTTTACCATTTTATTTCTTTCCATGTCATAATTCATTTGAATTTTAATCCAATTGGAAGCCTGATAAAATTTTAGCCAGAAATATATAGATAAACCAAGTTAACAAAATTCCACGAAACATGGATTCGAACAAAATATTAATCATCTGGTTTCATGAACGTCTAGTAAAGGAAACAACAAAAGGAGATCAATTAGAACAAATAAATTTAGTAACAAGAGCAGTAAAACTGAACTAAAGTAGAACGTTTTTAGTCTTTCACAGAGAAAATTACATCAAATCCACTAAGATTTCGAATAAGTCGACAATGGTGATTGAAATGTTAATATCAAACATAAAGTTATAAATATCTAAAGTGAAGATGAGAGCTAGGCTAACTACCCAGATTCTGATACAGTACTCTCATCATCCAAATCCTGGATAAAGATTTCAGTGGGTTCAAGGCATCCTCTCAGAGATTCATGTCCCAATTGTGCTCGTTCATTATCCCCGAAGCCGAATATTTTTCCTTCCTCAGTAACCGCGACAGTGTGATACAGCCCCGTGCTGATTTGAGAAACACGGTGAGTTCTTAAGCTGTCGAGGCTTCGAGGTCTCAAGACTTTGTCAGATACTCCTCTGTCTGGAAATCCAAGGCTACCAAACCCCATCCACCCAAAACCATAAACGGTACCGTTGTCCACCAACACAAAAGTTTTCCTCTTTCTCGCACATACCTGAAACAAAAACATTATCAAATAAGCCCTTAATAACACGATCTTAAATCCTAATACAGATTATGTAAGATATGCAGCATCTAATATTTCAAGCCTGTGTTATGAGCTACTTCATCGACTCTCAAAAAGGGAGGCACTAAAGGGAAGCAAATAGGAATCACACACAGTTTTGGTTTGGTAACGATCCAGACCTGCACTGCAAGGTGGTTCTTAAGGCTGTTTAGGGGTTGAGGAATAGTCTTATCAATCTCATCTCCATGGCCCAGGGCACCACAGTAGCCTTTTCCCCAAGTATAAACCTGTAATGAGAAATCAACTAAAACCATGTCACAACAGTTCTTGCAATGATCTGCCTAAACTAAAACATAGGATGTTAATAAGGTTAATATGTTCATCTTAAATTTGGGAACTAACAAATCCATTCGAATCTAATGCCACTGCATGCTCATCTCCAGCAGATACAGAAACAACATGAATATCCTTCAATCTAAATGTCTGTAGGACACGAGGCTGGAACTCATTGTGCTGCTCTCCATGGCCAAGGCAGAAATTAGATCCTGACCCAAAAGAGTATACTCTCCCATCATTAACTACGGCCAATACATAGCTTGGACCAGCAGCAATCTGAATTACAGATCCAATTTCCAGAAGCCGTTGAACAATCTTTGGAGTAGGTCCCTCTAGAGTATCGCCATGGCCAAGCTGACCATATGTGTTTGTTCCACATGTATAGACGTGGCCTTGTCTTGTTAAAAACACTGAAAAATTAAGCCCCACAGAGACCTGAAGAAAATTTACATGCTATAGTTACCAAGTAGTTCATCGTTTCAACCAAGCATGAATGCATGTTTATGGAGGTATCTACGGCTTTAGTTCCCTTCTTTTGTAGTACTACATTCCATCAACAAAATATGTGAATCCACTTAAAAAAAGAATAGATGTATATTAAGGCACGCAGTTGTCAACTGGTTAACTACATCCAGTTCTATCTTCAGCCTGTATATGACGTTGTAATTAAATGTAAAATTCAATCAAATCACAGAAGGAAAATACATATTTGACAAATTAAACAGCGATTAAAAGCATATTACCTGCTTGCAAGGAATTCCATTTAATGCTTCAACAAGTCTAGGTCTAAAGATTTGACAGCTTGTATCTCTGTGCCCACAACAAAATGATGAATTATCTCCACAGGTGAAAACCTATTGGAGAAGACAAGCCATTGGGTTACCAAAGAGTCAAAGACATTAATTGAGAGCGACATCCATGAAACCATATACTACAGCGTCAACAAGTGAGACATGAAATAACTACAGCAGAAAAACCTAGTTAACAACGATCGGCAAACACCTGTTCCTTTCATGCACTACTAAGGCATCAATCTAAGTACTACGAAGTTGAGAGATTCGATACAGCCATTTAAGGTTTATCATGATTTATAAAATGAGAAAAGTAGAACTTAGGAAGATAAGAGTCTTCGATTTCCAACATGGTACTTCTAATAATTAAAGCTACGAGCTCAATTAAGGATCAAATTAGCAATAAGACTATCAAAATTCTATAATACAGGAACTCATAGACATCAACTTTTCTTACAGTCACTGATCAAATCAGTAGAGAAATACCAAATGTTAAAGTGTACAGTTTATTTGGGATTAGAAAGATACTGAAAAAGAACATCCACATACAGAGAGGGGAAGCACAAAATCTGTGTGAAGCAGACGTGAAAACAGTATATAGCAGATCAAACATAGTAAAGATTATTATATAGATCAAATCCAACATAAGATTAAATTGTTGACCTGTCCTGATTGTGTGACAAAAGCAGCATGATTGTGAGAAGCAGAAACTTGCTCAACGTGTATAGAAGGTGGAAAATTTATTCGGGTAAATGTTACACATTGCGTAGTTTCAGAGCCATGACCCAGAACACCACATAAGCTGGAACCACAAGAGTATACTGATGCATTGCTGATCAGTAATGTATGATATCTTCCAGTTGCTATCTGCATCTGCTATAAAATAAATAGGAAAATAACTTCAAATTCTCTTCCACAAATCATAGGTATAAAAAAGAATCTGCAGCAAACATAATCTTAGAACTCAATGATACAATTGTACAACCTATAGAACAGATCCTATTCAAGTAAAGCCATCCATAATAAATATAATCTACGCTATAAAGAACTGATTTGTCCAAAATAATGAATTCTAATGCAGAAGATAGTAGATGATTCTTTCATGCAAATAAGCAAAATCCAAGCACACTCATTCAACTAAAAGAAAAGCAATATAGTTCTAAAAGAAATAATACATTGCCTTCTGAGGTCTCAACGATGTTGGAAGATTTCTCCACCAATTGCAGGAACCGAAAAACCCGTTTCCACTTCCCTTGACAGCGATCAAAAAGTTGTCTTTTGGAATCCTCTCCCATTCCGGAATAAATGTTGTGTGATATACATAACTGAAATGCTGCAAAATCAACTAATGACTGAAACTTGAGAGGGTACAGCTCATGGCTCCCTCCAAACAACTTGCAAGTCAACTCCAAGCAAACAAGATCATAAGTGTTCAGCCGACCAGACGTTAGAACTTCTAAGATCAAATGCGAAGGCAAATCCGCAAATGAAGTCGAATGAAGCCATTTAGCCATGTTTTCAGTCAATATGACTTTCCAAGCTTGAATGAAATCTCAACCAAAAATCCCCCTGAAATACAGTTAAAACTGATTCCCAGCTAATTACAGAGATGCTGACAGATGTAACCAACTCTGGCCAACACACAAGGGTTGTCAAATTTTTAGGCGAAATCTCAAGCAGTTAAAGCAACATATAAAGAACACATCAGAAGGGAGGAAAATATGGGAAATAGAGTATAAAAAAGGCGTTCTTGAAAAGAATTTCAGCCGTAATGAGTACAATGATTGGAAACAAATCATCAGATGGGACAAATGACACCCACACAAGTTATCCCAAGTTGAAGAAATACAATTTCTTTTTCCTGCAAAAATCAACAAAGCCAGTAGAAACAATTAGAATGCAGTAAATTACCTCAAAGAAAATGACAAAATAGCAGTAACAAATTTCAAGTTGACCCAATATTCAAAGGTGGTTCATACTTAAAAGTAGTTGAGATAACTAAATAATTAATTGGTTCAGACAACCAATGTTACTGACAAAAAGAACAGGGATGAATTTGAAAATGAACGATGATGTTGATGAGAGAAAAAAGAGGCTTTATGATTGCAATGTGTGGCACAGGACCAAGCATGCAACAAATTAAAGATTAATACAGTAATCAAAAGCAAGAGTGATTATTACAAGGCTTGTTAGTGCCGGTCACTAACTTTTCTGCAGAAAACTTAAAATTAAACAACTTCAATGACAAATGAAAAGGGGGATGAGAAAGAATGTTAATAAGCGACAACTTTGGATTCTCACTAACGGAAAGAGACAGAGAGAGCAGGCTAGAGTGATGATTACATAAGCTTGTGACTGCCGGTCACTCGCTTTTCTGCAGAAAAGTTAAGATTCAATTACCTTCACTGACAAATGGAACAGCAATGAGAAGGGAAGTGTATTGGCGACGAAAATGGACTCAGAACTTTCCTTAAAGCCCTCTCTCTCTCCAAATAACATACTCTGTTTTTTCCATTTCAAGTAAGGGAATTTCAAAACACAAATGAAAGGATTTAGACGATGTGTCTGATAAAAATAAAGAGTAATTCGCAAAAAACCATCGTTCAGGTCGCTGTAGTCCAAGCACCTCTTATCATAATTTTGGAGTTAGACCTAACAACTTTCACATGAATCACCATAGGAAAATTCTTTTTCCCTTAAAGAAGCTCGTGCTTTCAGAAAAATTTCTAAATACGCGTCAAACACAGCTATCAGCACACACTCACATGTCAAATTGAAAACCCATTAAGAATTGAATCACAATTCCTGAAAAACCCAAACTTCCTACTTCCATCCATACATTTGAAGAAAAAGAAGTGCATCGTTCACAGAATTTGGGCCTTCTCCGACAAATAAACAACTAGAATCCACCCCGGATTATCGGTCAATAATATACAGCATTTCAAACAAGATCCTCCGACTTTTAGGAAGACATTATGGATTATAATCGATTTCATAACAATTCAGATCTTGTTTTAGGCAAATCAAAGTAAACAACAATTAGAATGAAGAAAAGTATCTGCTGACTGAGTATATGTGTATACAGAATCAATTGGAAGAAAGGAAAAGAAGGAAAGAAACCTGTGGATTAAGAATTGAGATGTTGCGCTCTGACTTTTAGAAGAAAGTGCAAAATCCTCCTCGATTTCTGGAGAGAGTAGGAAGTGCCTTCCCCTTCAATATGCACACAAACACAAAAAGCTTCAATTTTGAGAGAGAATATGCTCCCAGTTTTTCCTTTCCTCTCTCAATAATAATAATAATGTTTTCTTATATATATATATATATATTTATTTATTTTACTTTTTCTAAATTTCTAAATATTATTTTTTTAAGAATGGTTTTTAAATGTAGAAAAATAAATCAAAATATTTATAAAATATAGCAAAATTTCTATCAATATCTATTAGTGATATTGATACACAGTGATAGCTATCAGTGTCTATCATTGATAATTCTAAAATTTTGTCATATCTTGTAAATATTTTGAATAGTTTTATCATTTGAAATAATTTCTCTTTGTTTAATCCTTAAATTTTGCATAAACTATATTTTATCATTCAACCTTTGACACTAATTTTATAAAATCATTTTTTTTCAAAAAAAAAAATGTAACATGTTTTTTTCATTGGTTAAGTACCTAAATAAGTTAGGTTGAACATCACCATATAGTTATTTTAAGATACCCTAGAATGTTTGGTTTTTAGAAAAAAAAAAAACTCATAAACAATATTTTTATCTATTGATTTTTTTGGGTTACACGAGAGAGTAATTTTAAAAAATAAAACTAAGTTTTGATTTTTTTTAAAAAAACTCTTTTTTCTATAGAATCTAGCTAAAAGTATATATTTAGTTAAGAAAGATGAAATTACGATACAAAAGTTGGAAAAAGCCCAACACAGTTTTCAGAATTTTCAAAGTAAAAAAAACTATTATCGTGAATAAGATATCTATTATTTCTCTATACTAGAGATGTCCATTGGACGGGATAGGAAACCATTTCGGCCCGACTCCATAGATTAAATTGACATCTTTACTCATTACAATACCATTTTTTGAATTCAAAAAGGAAAAAAAAAATGCAATTATCAAATTGTGTGGGAGATATCCATAATGTTTAATATTGAAATTGTTAAAGTCATTTTCAAAGTTATCCTAAAAACTACATTCAATCATTCAACATTAATTTAACATTTTAACACTTTTAAATGTAATTTTCATACCATCAATATTGGATTTGAATCATTAAAATTGTGTTTTAGAGTGATTTTGAAAATTAAAAAAAATGATAAATCATTTTAGAATCAATTCTCAAACATGTCCGTTTGATGATATTTAAATCTGTGTTAGAATGGTTAAAAAAACAAAAAGAAAGGCAAATACTTAAGTAGTATTACATGAAATTTTTAGGAACTAAAATAAATAAAAGTCAACTAAAATAGGTTACTTGAAGTTTAAGAAATCGAAATAAATTAAATGTGAAAGTTTAAAGAAAAAAAATAAATTAAACCATATAGTGATATATATTTATTTATTGACAATCCATATAGTATATTTAATGCATTAATTTCAAGTTCGTTCTCTCTACATAATGATTTGACTTTTGAATCAATAAATTATTTTAGCATTATTATTCATTAATGTCTAAAATAAAAGAAAGATGAGTTTTTCAACCAAATATGTCACATTCCTTGGTGGCTAAGCATGTTTTAGTGAAGAAAGAGTTCAACATCACTCTAGCTTAAGATGGAAGAAATATTCTATAAGTCCAACAATGGAATTTGGGCTTGGATTTTCCTAACTGATCTTGACATTGTGCTATGGAATTTTGTATTGATTGTGATTATGCACATCAAATTGCCAACAATTCAATTAGAAAAAACAAGTTGGTTGTTGTTTGTTTGTTGTAAGGGATTATATATGTTACCTAACTATATAGCATCAATCAAATGTTGTGTTTATAAAGAGACATGTATGCTGTAATTCAATACCTTTGAGAATTTGTTTCTTAAAAGTTTATTTAATATAAATATATTTAATTAGTTAAGATATTATATCATTAACAAAAAGTTAGAAATTCGAATTCTTATCTCCACATATTGTAATTTCAACTTTAAAAGAAAATATCAAGAGTTTAATTTTGGGTTTTCTTACGGATGACTCGGAAGGAAAAATGAGATTTGCCATACTTTTCTTATGGAGGACACGGATGAAATTGGCTTACTCGCTCTCTTATTCTCATATTTCTCTCTCTTTCCTCTCACCTATCGCTCTCCTCTCCCTTTTTCTCACGGTCTCGCTCTTTTGCTCCTTTTCCTCTTACAGATCGCTCTCATCTCCTTTTTTCTCACGATCTCGCTCTTTTACCATCAGTCTTGCAGTCTTGCTCTTTGTTGTGTATAATTTTGCGTGTGTGTTATATTGATCAATTAAATTATCTTTAAATAAATACAAGTTTTCTCTAATTAAACCCAAGTGTAAGTTTAAGTGAAGTGTCTTAACAAATACTAGGGTCGAACACAGGGACTTGGAACTGATAATTAATGTTGAACTTGATGAATGATATTTACGCAGGAATGTTCAATTAGTGTGTTGATGACTGTTTGTACCAGGATTTATTTATTTTTTTTTTTTAAAAAAAACTATTCAAAAGCAATAAAAGAGATGATGAGAAAGTGATGCATTGAAGATCAAAGTGAAGTGTGTTGTGGTGAGAGATGGTGAGTGGTAATGTGTTGAGTGATAGGGAATGGAATGCATTGATGGAAAGTATTGCAACACAAAAGAAATAGTTTGTGTGGAGTGATGGAAAATCAATTAATAAAGCATGGTTGAGAAGGTTCACTAACATTCACCTAAATGATGCACAAATATCCATTCATGTCTTTAATTTATTAAATGAAGAACTCACTTCTTGGTGTTTAAGGCCTAATAATCTTATCTCTAGCTCAAGTTAAAAATGAACAAAAGATTAACTTTATCTCTAAAGCCACTTATTTCCTTGTTTACTGATTTCAATAGCCACTTGCTCTCTCGAGTAATTAGCTATTCCTATTTGTCAGATGGATTCAAGTAATAGATTAAGCATACATCAAACAAGATGAACTTCAACTTATGCAAAACTTATAAGGATATTACTTTATTCTTCCTAACCCATTAAGAATTTAACAACTCATGATGGAGAGAGGTGAATACATGGATGGATAAGGAGGATGAAAATCATGGTTTATATTTAAAATAAAGAGTTTCTCAATCTCAATATCTCAATACAAACTCAAAGTAAGCAACAGAATAAATGTGCAAAGATAGACATGTCAAGTCGCCAGTCACAATCTCTTGCTCCCTTTGGCTTTGATGGATGTCTGTTTCACTGTGCTGGTGATGGAGATTGATGGACTCTGCCTCTAGAGAAGAAGATTGAGCTTTCACTCAGAATTCCTCAAAGAGAAGATCGAGAGGTTGAAGAAGATGGAGGATGAAAGTGGGTAGAGTTGGGACCAATCTCTTGACTAAGAATCTCACCCTTTCAACATGAGAGTTTTGAGCTATTTATAGGTGTCAAATGAAAAGTTCTTCAGCTTCTTTCCAATGATGATTTAACATACTTGCATTTAATTTCATGCCTTGCTGCGCCAAATTTCTCATGTCACAGGTTCATTGGTTCTGTCGCGACTGTCTCAAATCAGTTTCCAACTTGCAGTTTAATTAGACAAGTCACCTCCTATGCGTTTGTCATTTTCCTTTCTTTATGATTTTTTTCAACGCATAATTCTTCTTTGCATGTAAGATTAGGTTGGTTGATCTTTTGCGTCCAATGGCTATAGTGTCATCTTCCTTTGTCAAGTTCTTTTTTTTTTTCATTAAACCTTGCATTTAAAAATGTTAGACTTATAATATTTCAGGATTATGTTGGTTTTTTTGCCCTTAATCTCAAATTAATTTATTTTAATTAATTAATAAATTAATATTTTGATGATAAAAAAGTTGCTTTTATTTATTAATAATTTGAGTATTTTGAAGTGTCCATTGTGTAGAGCTTGGAACAATGGTTCCAAGGCAATTTGAATCACTCAAATTGGAATTCAAACGAATAAGATATGACCGAAACAAACTTAACGGAAAAATCCCGAGCTGATGACATGACAAACAGTCCTCGACCATGCATTCGACGATCGACAACTCAAAAGAGAACCGACGATCAAAATCTAAATGTAGAATAGGTTGTAGGTGAAACTAGGACAATCAAAGCGGCAATGGGCTTGTTAACCTTTTCATTGAAGCGGCAAGGGGGAAGGGGACTGATCCAAAAATCAACAAATCAATCGAGAAACTATGAAAAAAATCGAGAGATCTGTATGTAGAAGAAGAATCAATGAAACGAGAGATCTGAGGGTTAGACGATAAGGTTTGAGATGAGAGATCTCAGAGGTTAACAATAGGGTTTCAAATATGAGGGTTTGAGATGAGAGATCCTGAAGATTTCATGATAAGGTTTCAGATTTGAAGGTTTCAGATGAGAGGTTTGAGAAGGGTTTGGCGTTAGGGTTTTAGATCTAAGGGCTTGAGATGAGAGATCTAAGGGATGAGATACGTGTGATAGAAATAAAAGAGAAGAGATTTGAGAAATGAGATCTGAGAGATAAGAATCGCATGAAGGTAAGGGGAAAGTAGAGATCTGAGGGATGAGATCTCATGAATGAGAAACAGGGGAAGGAAAGGGGAGAGAAGAGATCTGAGTGATGAGATCTAGGGATGAGAATCGCATCAGTGAGAGGGGAGAGCAGAGAAACGTGAGAGAGAAAGGGGAAAGAATACAGACGTGTGAGAGAGGGTGTGATACGAAACATCCCCTCCAAATTGAAATCACTGTTTACAAATCAGTGGGCTAGACATATGAAATGGGTGACATACAGAAACTGGCCCTCAAACACGAAGATGCTCGTCTAAACTCATCTCATATTAGACCCCCAAACAACCTTTAGGGTCATGATTCTATAACTTATATGAAGTGTGATTGAAAAGTAATTAAGAAAAAAATTAGTTGTGGTTGACTTTTTCAACCATGAAGATGAGTGGGAAAGACATACTTGTAAATTTTTTTCTATAATTTGGAAAATGAATACCTCATATTAACCCTTATACTGATGTAGATGGAAATATCGAGGTCTTAATTTTATGAAAGTTTCAATGGATGTTTGAGAAAAATTATGAAAGCAATAAATTTTAAAAATAAATTTATGCTAGTAAATAAACATTTTATGATTTTTAAACAAGTTAACATATTTATTATCTATATTAAATTTACATAGTGATATTCCATTGTTGAATTATTATGTTTCGTGGATTTTTTTGTGATATAATGAAAATATCAATTCACCCCTTATATTGATGTCGAACCCATGGGAACGTAGAAATATCGATGAAAATATGAACATTTCGTCGGAAATTTAATAATAAGCCCTTAACTAAGTTGAATTAAAATTATTAAAGGTTGAGACATTAGAATCTTTTATTAAATTAGAACGATTAGAAGTAGGTTTTGGAGTTTAAATTTTAAAAATTGCCTAATTCTAAACTTAAAACTCAATCCCTTTACATTGTATTTAATGATTTAACATTGGGGGCATTTAAGTAAATAGTGTTCAATTATTTTCATATTGGTAATTTATTCTAATATATTTATTTAAGATTTTATGTGATTTGAATTTGATCTAATTTTCTTTAATCTAAATTATTCCACAAAAGTTTAAAAGTGATTTTAATAGATTTGCTAATAATTTGTTGTACTCACAAAAATAGTTATTTTTTTTAAAAAAATACTTTTAACCCTTTCAAAATTAGTATTATCAATGTATGATTATGATTAACATCCATTGAGTAGAAAAAAAATTATCTTATGCATAATTTTTTATTTAATAAACAAAATAAAAGTAAAATTAGAATCTTTAAAAAACTAAAATTAGATAAAAACACCAAATCCAGTAAAAAAAGATAAAACACCAAATCTCCCTTTAGAATGCTAAATTCCATGAAATTATCATAAATAGCCCGTTTAAGTTTTCACCTTATAAAATTAACACGTTTTTTGAAAATTTATAAAAATAGCTTTTTTCATCCATTTCGGACGACCACTAAGAATTAGTTAAAAAAAACTTTTTCTAATGTATCGATTGTTTTGGGCCTTTTTGGTACATCTTGATTACACTGAGATTTGCTATTTTTAATTTTCAAAATTCCAAATGAGGTTTTCAGTTATCAAAATAGATTTTTCAAATTGATTCAACATTTTAAAATATTGTGGAAGATCAAAATTTTTGAAAAACTGGGTAAAATTATGCCTGAGATATATACAAAATCTCGGTGTTAATCCTACCCAAGATTTTACGAGAAAGTTCAAATATATGAATTTCGGTGTTAATTATGTTCGGAATTTCACCGAGAGCTTAAATATATAGAATCTCGGTGTTAATTGTGCCCAAAATAAATATATAGAATCTCGGTGTTAATTATGCCCGAAATTTCAGTGAGAAAGCTCAAATATATAGAATCTCAGTGTTATTTTGTCCGAGATTAACATTGAGATGTACGTAATCTAATCTGACGAGATGTATCGAGAAAGCCCCAAACAATCGAATTGGAAAAAGTTGATTTTTTATTAAAATCTTGTGGTTGATCTTGCTCGAAATAGATTGAGAAAAACTATTTTATCGAGTTTTTAAAAGAATGCTAGTTTTATAAGATAAAAACTTAAATGTGTTATTTTTTTACCATTTCTCCTAAATCCTACTTCCCTTTTTCAAGTCCCATTCAGCCATCGACTCCCGAAACATACCAAACACCGAACACTAAATTGATCTCATTCTCACCATCACCGTTTCACAATCCATTGATCGGCGACCAAAGCTTCGCGATTTACGGTCCATTGACCAACGATTGCCTAGCCCTCCGACCAAGCGTCTTTCCTTCTGTCCTCAAACTCAAGGCTTCATAGGATTTGTCATCAGTCCTCACCAATCGATCTCATTCCCTTTATCCTCATCCCGCAGGTCTTCTGTTCTTCTAAATTGCTTCGATTTTTTTGTTCATTCTTGGTTCTGAGTTTTTTAAGGGCTTGTTTGATTTTGTAGCTTTTTACGTTTCTTAGTCAATTTATTTGAACTCAATTATTCTTTTGTGACATTTGATTCTTGAATCTAGCTTCTAGTTATTTGAAGTAGAAAGAATGAAGGACTATGACTTGGGGGATATGATTTAAAAATGAGAGGATGAAAGGTGAGTCGTAAGGATTTCTTAGTGAGAATTCTTGTATGATTTTTTTTGTTTTAGCCTTGAATATTGTTTGTTTGTTTAGATTATAGGTCATAGACTTTATTGTAAGCACCATCTGTTCATTAAAAGTCCTAAAAGAAGATATTATTGGGCATTTGCATAATTTTCATTTCTAGCTTCAATAGTTTAGGCTTGGTGGTCATTGAAGTCTTGATACTCTTATTTGGTGTGAGCACCATCTGTTCATTTGTTGTGAGCACCATTTGTCCATTCAATAGTTTGCATAATTATCACTCATATTAGTACTCTTCTTTCTAAAGTTTTAGAGTCCTTTAACATAACTTAATATATATGATGTTCCTTTCGTCAGGTTTCTTTTGGATGGGGGAATAAACAAGAATTATATTCTCTAATATTATCCGATGGACAAATCATGGATGACGAAGAATAAATTATCTATAGAATATGAGTTGAGTTGAAACATTCATTGAATTTGAGTTGCATCATGGTAATGGTTCCAATTTGATTCAATGTCCATGTTTAAAATGTGAGAATTGTATATCTAAGGATGTTTCAATAGTTAGGGATCGCTTGCATGTCAATGGAATGGAACAAAGTTATAAGATATAATTTTGGCATGGGAAAGATTTGACCACAGAGAAAGTTAACAATAATTCGGAGCATGAGTTAAATGAGAATTATGAAGATAATGACGATTTATATAATGTAATTGACATGGTTCAAACTGCTCAAGATCAATTTTCAAATGCACCCAATATGTTTGACACTACGTTCGACGATGCTAAGAAGCTATTATACCTGAAATGTAAAAAATTCAAAAAGTTGTCAGCCCTCGTGAGATTGTACAACTTAAAGGTAAGTTAGATTTGGATGGAGTGATTGAAGTTTTTCGGAACTTTTATCTACAATAATTGAAATCCTACTTGAGAAGAATGAACTGCCAATCTCTATGTATGAAGCGAAGAAAACACTAAATGCCCTAGGTTTGAATTACCAAAAAATAGATGCATGTCCAAATGATTATTGCTTATATAGAATTGAGCTTGAAAAAGTAACCAAATGTCCTACTTGTAATTTATTGAGATGGAAGGTAGTCAAGAACTTAATAGTAGAGAAGAAAGGAGTGGCTGCTAATGTTAAGTCGTTGTGGTACTTTCCAATAGTTCCAAAATTTATAAGGATGTTCAAAAGCGTTGAATATGCAAAGAATTTGTGTTGGCATGCAACTAATAGGAAAGTTGATGATATTATGTGAACCCAACTGATTCTCCATCTTGAAGGTTAATAGATTACTTGTGGCCAACATTTGGTTCAGAACCAAGAAATCTTTGTTTGGGTTTATCTATTGATGGAGTCAACCCATATGAGGATTTGAGTACTAAATAGAGTTGTTAGCCAGTGATTACTATAGTGTACAACCTCCTACAAAGGTTGTGCATGAGGAGAAAGTTTTTAATGTTATCAATGTTGATATCAAAACCAAAACAATCAGGATATGATATTAATATTTATCTAGCTTCGTTGGTTGATGACTTGAAACTTTTAAGGGAAGTTGGAATTGAATGTATTGATGCGTATTGGGAGGAATCATTCACTTTGCGAGTTGTCTTATTGTGGACTGATAGCTTCTAGCAATACAAGCTATTGCAACCTTTTACTTAGAATTATAAGGGTTGATGAGCAGAACATGCGTTGATATTGCTAAGAGTTCATGTGAAATAATGAAATTGCGTTGATCTGCTCTAAAAATCCCCGTTAACCCTATATCATGCGTTATCTTGCATAAAATGTCTATTTTGTAGTTGTCACAGGAATCGATCACATGCATTGATCCCAAACCATCGCAAAGTTGATCGCACACATTGATATTAATGAAAAAAAGTTGATCGTATGCACTGTCGCAACTACAGAATGATAGCCATGATAGAAGGATGATCGCAAAGATTGAGTGGAATACATTGATCCTTCAGAAGAAACGATCATGAACACATACCTTGGGAGTTATCAAAGAGATAAGATCATGATGACATTCTCACCTACTGCGTCAGTAATGGTAGTGATTCAGAGCAGGATTATCAAAGTTGTCGGCATTTGGCTCTATAAATAGAGCATTAGAGACCAAGTTCAAGAAATCTGGGACTTCTGCCTTGGACAAATTCCTTTGATCACAGACGAGAGCATGAGCAGAAATTCTTTGAGAGTTCTTCATTTACACAACTTCCCCCGATTGATGACCAGAACGTCGTCGGAGATAGATCTCGAGAGAGACTACTCCACCGCTCATCTATTGCACCACCGATAGCCTTGACACACATCTGATAGAAGCAAGAGATTGCCTACATCTAGCTTTCCACCTCTCTTCTCACCTTTGTATGGTATTACATTTTGGCTTAAGATATCAATATATTTTGTAATCAATGCGTCTCTTTAATTCCTTCAACATTTATTCTCACTGCCATGAGTTAAGTACAGATTGCAAGAGTTATCGCATACTCAATCATGCGGCATAGAGATACAATGCATGTAGTAAACCACCGAGAGATGTGTGTTGTGCGAGTATAGTAAGTCAATCTTGTTTGCTTAGTGCGAGGCTATTACAATGCTTGTCTATGAGCAGGTAGCTATAACCAACTGTCTGAGAGAGTAAGTGGTTGTGGAACTCACTAAGCAAAGTAAGAATGTTCCTAGAAATAGGAATAACCTTATGCTTAACAAAACCATGTGTTATAGAGATATAAAGCATGTGGCTGACCACCGAGAAGTGTGCGATGCGTTAGTGTGGCGAGCTGGGCTTACCCTTGCATCCAAACTTAAGAACTTGGTGAAATCTCCTCCCCAACCCTACTTCTCNGTACAGATTGCAAGAGTTATCGCATACTCAATCATGCGGCATAGAGATACAATGCATGTAGTAAACCACCGAGAGATGTGTGTTGTGCGAGTATAGTAAGTCAATCTTGTTTGCTTAGTGCGAGGCTATTACAATGCGTTAGTGTGGCGAGCTGGGCTTACCCTTGCATCCAAACTTAAGAACTTGGTGAAATCTCCTCCCCAACCCTACTTCTCTATGCATCTTATTACGCGTTAATAATTTCCACATCTCTACCGATTCTCATAGTCAAACTTCAGTTGTTCAGTCTGTTTAGTTAGGAGTAGGAGTAGCACATTGTTAATCAACTTCTTTCTTTTTATTTTTATTCTCCGCTTCAAATACATTAATTTACATTCATCTTTTAGTTGTAAGTCCTCGTGTTCGACCTCAGATCATCCCGAGAAACTTGCGATCTCATTATACTTGGCGAGAGAGCAAGAAGACTTGTGATAGGAACGCATGATCATCGCATACAATGCATACTGCATCCTCTTCAGACCAAAGCATGATCATTGCATGACCATCAACGCATATCAATTAATGCAAACAAATTATTTCCCCAACAAGTTTTTAGTGTCATTGCCAGGGATTTGGCATCTAATAGTTTGTTTAAGTTTTGTGTTTTTGCAAACACCCTTTTGGTCTTATGTGTATTGTAGCTTGTGCGACCAAGTTGCAAACGATATTTAAGTAAAGGTGCTGCGCCCAAATTCAATATTGACCTTGAGATCGAAAGACTATTTGTCGCATGAGCTAGAAGTAGTCTTAGGAGCATGGTGACCATCATGTGGCAATGATTGCTGGAGGCTCTGGTGGTCAGGACAACGAGTCCCTTGACATATGCAGACAAGTTTGATCCCCTGCGTTGAAGAGTCCTTGCGGTAACTTCACTCCAACTTCCTTTCGGGACGCCTTCTACTCTATCTTTACTTTGCTTTCCTAGTTAACTTCTTTAGTTGATTTATTTGATTATTGTTGTTTTGGATTTACGGCTGCTTTTCTTGGACGTGGTGTTGCACTCGTTCCTTTTTGGTGTAATAATAATTTCCTCTCGGAGTCTTGTTTCGAAAGAAGAAATCTCTCCCTCATTCAACACATGACTATTTCTTCCGCATGAATTCTAGGAGTGTTATTTTGAAAGAAGAATGCTCTCCTTCATTCAACGCATGACTATTTCTTTTACATTAATTTTAGTTATTGACGCATTCACCACTCTGCCTGCATCTACTCTTTTTTTTTTTTTGTCATCTTGCATGCATTATCCTTTTGAAATTCTCTTTTGCCTGTTTGCCTTCTTTTGCGTTGATTAATTAGCATCCATGATGATACTTATGAAAGTTCACTAAATCCACTCGCTAAAAGTCGCATGGCTCACTTCGCTTTAGTAGTGTAAGAGTGTAATAACATGCAGCATAAGTAACAAGGATCAATAAGCATTCAAATTCACTAATTTTGGCAAAAACTAAAGCATGTTCATCTAAATAAGAGGGTTTTAGATCATACCTTTGTAAAACTCTTCAAGATCTCGATCAATCAATAACAGTCTTCTCCAAAGATCACCATGAACCACCTCAAGATCTTTTTCACTATCCTTTTGGAGCTTTAGACTGAGTTGTGGAACTCAAGAACAACTTAAATCAATGTAAAACGCAAGGAGAAGCTCACCACAACACTCACTCGAAGAACACTTCTTCAGCTGAAATTTTCTCTTAAATTTTTGTAGAATGCATGCCTCTAAATCACTCCATTCTTCTTTATTTATTGCAGGTGAACATGCAAAGAAGAAATGTGCAAAGCTTTGAGTTAATGAAGAAGAGGAAGCGAGTTTTGTGTGAGCATGAAGAAGATGATAATGGAAAACCATGAAATTCCATTTTGTGCATGTTTTTCCAATTTTCCAATTTATCTCAAAATCAAAACTTTGATTTTAAAAACCATTTTGATTTTAAAACTGAAAAATTAATTTCATAAATTAATTTAAAAGATACTAATTAATTTAATATCAAATATTAAATTAATTTTTGCACAAATCCATCTTCATATATTTAAATCATATTTAAATATATATTCTCCTATTTCGTTTAATTTTAATTTGAACGTTTCAAATTAATTTCTCAAACTACTCTAAAGCTGTCTCTTATACACATCTAGATGTGTATAAGAGACAGAAACGAGAGATTAACCTGCGGTGCGCTACGCCCGGCAACTCATCAAGCAATTTCTTTGCGCTTTCATTTCAGTGATGAGGTCGCAAAGAGGGAAGTAGGGCTCCTATTGACTAAAGGTGGATTCTTCGCTTTCCTTTAGAATGAAAGTCGCTATTCAGCCCCTACTACTGACTTTTGACTGCTCGCGGGCTCTAACGATTTAAGATTAATTGGCTAAACTCATTAGACCGATCTAACTCCCATTAATTAACTAATGAGACACTCCACTATAGCCCATAGTTGAACTCCCCTATAGATATATTATGTCCACTTTATAACCATAACAGTAAGTCGATCATTCACAGGTTGTTCGTAATCACAGCTGGGTCAATATAACTGTTTTACCCCTGTGAATACATCTTGCTCCTTAAACCATTTGATGAACAATTCTGATTCATAACACCTATGAATCAAATCCTTTCTCTATCATGAGAAGGCGGGGCCCCGATTGTTCAAGACATGGAATCAGTACTTAAGAGAACAACCTATCTGCTAACTCTAAATCGGGTAGGAGTGAATTCCATCTTGCAAGACTATGTTCCCAACTATTCATCCGGTCTTATCCCAAATGGGAAGCTTATCGAACAATGTTGTTGGACTACTCTCACCGTTTGCAGATCAAAGGAAATTCCGAACAAACAGGAGTTCATAGCTAGCTTAGGATTAAGATCGAGTTAACCTAGGTTATTTGATAAATGAAATAGTCAGTTTTAACAGTAAACGGTTGTTATAAAGAAAAGTGACTATTTACGTGGTCAGTTTATATGCAAACTCATTGCATAGGATGCCCTCACCCATATATCTCATTTGTAGCACTTTACAACTCTTGTAACAACTACAAAATGGGCGGCATCCAATAGTGTTACTAGGATGAGATACCCAATTTCATTCATATACTTATTAGATCAGGCTATATATCGTTAACTTGATCCTGTTTGTGTCTCTACATAAAGTTACAGTATTCAGACTATATCCATGGATATGTTTATTGGATTTTCATAATAAGATGCAAAATCAACAATTTATTATCTATTGATAAATAGAATGTTTAACATGAACTGCGAGTTCTAGAACATTCCTAACAATCTCCCACTTGGACTAAAACTCCAGTGAGAACAAATATATACAATATAATGTTGAGAAACATAATGAAAAATACAATAAACTAGGGCATCTCTAATACTATAAATATTCTTCTACTTGTCCTAGATTACACTACTCGGAGTCCCAGTCCAACTAGATGGCCCTCGAATACTTTAGTCGAGAGAGCCTTTGTGAATGGATCAGTAAGGTACCATAGATATTGTCTTCAGATGCAATCTTTGTAATGATCACATCTCCTCTATGCACTATCTCTCGAATGAGATGGTATTTTCTTTCAATGTGTTTTCCACGTTTGTGACTCTTGGGTTCCTTCTAGTTGGCAACAACACCACTATTGTCACAACACAGTGTGATAGGCAGGTGCATATCTGGAACTACTTCCAAATCAGCCAAGAATTTGCGTTGCCATACTACTTCTTTAGCATCTTCACATGCAGCCACGTATTCTGCTTCCATTGTTGAGTCAACAATACAACCTTAATGCTTCTCCAAACTATAGCTCCTCCATTAAGAGTGAAAAATGATCCTGAGGTAGATTTCCTCGAATCTACGTCAGTCTGAAAATCAGAATCAGTGTATCCTGTAAGGATCAAATTCTTAGGTCCATACACAAGCATATAGTCCCTCGTTTTCCTTAGATACTTGAGGATGTTTTATACAGCAGTCCAATGACTGTGTCCTGGATTGGATTGGAACTTGTTGACGATTCCAACTACAAAGTATATGTCAAGGCGTGTACACAACATAGCGTACATTAAACTCCCAACTGCAAATGGGTATGGAATTCTGTTCATCTCCTCAACCTCTTGAGGTGTCTTAGGACACTGTTCCTTCGACAAATGAATTCCATGCCTAAAAGGTAACATATCTTTCTTGGAATTTTGCATATTATACCTTGACAACATCTTGTCAGTATAAGATGCCTAAGATTGTGCAATGTTCTATTCTTTCGATTCCGAAAGATCTGTATTCCTAGAACATACTGAGCATCACCCAAATCTTTCATTTGGAACTGTATTGCTAACCATATCTTTAAGTCAGCAAGAAAACTTGTCTCATTCCCAATAGGCAAAATATCATCAACATAAAGAACTAAGAATGTTACATTTTTGTTGACTATTTTCTTGTATACACAAGGTTCGTTAACATTCTGTTCAAAGCTATAAGATTTGATCACAGTGTCAAATCTTATATTCCAGGATCTGGACACTTGTTTCAATCCATAAATGGATCAATTAAGCTTACAGACTTTTTGTTCCTGTCCTTTTTTTATGAACCTTTCTGGTTGAGACATAAAAATACTTTCATCAAGATAGTCACCCAGAAAAGCTGTCTTGACATCCATTTGTCATATCTCATAGTCATAATATGTGGCAATAGTAAGAAGTATTCTTATTGATTTTATCATTGCAATAGGAGAAAAAGTTTCTTCATAATCAACTCTTTCTCTTTGGGTGAAACCTTTTGCCACGAGTCTGGCTTTATATGTCTGTACCTTGCCAGTTTGGTCTCGTTTTCTCTTGTAGATCCATTTGCAACCTACAGGTATAACCCTATGTGGTTGATTTACAAGTTCCCAGAGTTGAAGTACATAGACTTCATTTCATTGTCCATGGCTTTTATCCATTATTCTCTGTCAACATTTTTCATTGCTTTCTTAAAGGTCAATGGATCCTCTAAACCATCATCCTGTATGATATTTTGAGTTTCTGTTAAACCCATATAGCGTTCAAGTTATTGAATAACCCTTCCACTATGTTGAGGCATCTTCAAGTCTTGGGATGGACGTGACGGGACAACAACAGTTGTTGATGGATCAGATTAATTAGCAACTCTTGTTGATCTTTCTGTAGTATCTTTAGTCAGTTCTTGCAATACTAGTTTACTGCGAGTTAGATGATTTTTAATATGAACCTCTTTCAAGAATATAGCGTTTTTCGATACAAATAATTTATCTTCTTGGGGATTATAAAACAATCTCTTTTTGTTTCGTTGGGGATCCTACAAATAGGCATAATTTTGAACATGTTTCCAATTTCTTAGAATTTTGTATCAACACATGTGCTGGACAACCCCAGATACGGAAATGACATAAACTCGTTTTGCGTCATTTCCATAATTCATATGGTATTTCAGAAACACTTTTTGAAGGAACAACGTTCAGAATATATACTGCAGTCTGTACTGCATATTCCCAAAAGGATTGAGGTAACTGAGCATAACTCATCATAGATCGAACCATGTCTAACAAGGTTCAATTTCTCTTTTCTGCAACACCCTTTTTTTGTGGTGTTCCAGGTGCTGTGAGTTGGGATTGATTTCCATGATCTACTAGATAGTTATGGAATTGCAAATCCATACACTCACCACCTCGATCAAATCAAAGTGTTTTAATTCATTTATTTAATAAATTTTCAGTCTCAGTCTTAAATTCTTTGAACTTTTCAAGAGTTTCAGACTTATAACTGATTACGTAAATGTAGCCATATCTAGAGTAATCGTCAATAAAACTAATGAAGTACTGATATCCTCTTCGAGCTTTAACATTCATCGGACCATATATATCTGAATGTATAAGTTCGAGAGGCTCTTTGGCAGGAAGAACTTTGTCAAAAAAAGATCTTTTAGTCATTTTTCCCTCAAGACATGATTCACATGGAGGTAGAGAATTGTATTCTAATTAATTTAGATGACCGTTTTTAACCGATCTCTCAATCCTATTGAGATTAATGTGTCCAAGCCTGAGGTGCCAAAGATAGGCATTAGGAGAAATTTTTCGCTTTTTATTATGAGTCTCAGTCATTTTAAACATCTCTATATTTAAAATGGCTCTTGCTTCGGTTGGTTTTAATATGTATAAGTTGTTATCAAGTCTTGCAGAACAAATATGTACACCTTTGAATAAATAAACACTTCATTACTTTCAAAAGATATACTGTACATATTTTCTAATAGACAAGAAATGGAGATCAAGTTTCTTTTCATCTTAGGTACATAGAACACATTCTTAAGCAAGATAAAAGAATCTCCAAAAAACAACTTTACATCTCCCACTGCTTCAGCTGAAATGACTTCACTCGTTCCCACCTTTAAAGTCATCTCATATTGAAAAAGTATTTTCCAAGAACTAGTTTCCTGTAGAAGAGTGCAAACATGATTAGCGGCGCCTGAATCCAATATCCAGGTAAGGTGAGAATTTTCCACTATACATGTTTCAACAACTAGTAAATCAGATTTATCTTGTTTTGCCTTTTCTGTTTTCTTCTCAGCCAAATATTTTGGGCAGTTTCGTTTCCAATGCCCAACTTCTCCGCAATGGAAAAATTTTCCATTTGGAGTTTTGTTTTTGTTTTTCTTTGCAGTGACTTTCTTTTTTCTTTTTCCTTTTTCCTTTCTTCTTCATTTGTACGGTTTTATCCTTAGAAGAAGAAGGATCAAATTTCTTATCATCAGTGGGTTTCGTTCCTAACGTCGACCCTTGATAAAACTTCTTTGGTTTCGAAATAACATTTGTTTCTTTTTCCTTTAGTTTCATCATTGATTGATAAATCTGCAACTCATTCAACAACGTTGTCAAGTTATAAGTGATTTTGTTCATAACAACGTTTGTTCTGAACGATAGATAACTCTCCGGGAGAGATTCCAGTATCATGCTCACTTGGCTCGTCTCGTCTATCATCGCCCCGTGAGCCTCCACAACATTAAAATGAACCATCATATCGAGAACGTGTTCTCTTACTTTGGTTTCATCTTTCACGTTGGTTCCATCTTTCATGCGCGTAACATAGACATACTTAATGGCTTAATGTTTAACAGAAGATGACGGTTGCTCGAACATCTCCTGTAATGATGCCATTATTTCATGGGCGGTGGACATGACCTCATGCTTCTTATTGAGTACATCAGATATACTCGCTAAGATATAGGCCAGGGCTTTTTCGTTCGCCCTCACCCACCTATCATAGACGTCCCGAACATTTCGGGTGGCTGTTGAACTGGGAACTGAAGGACACTTCTCTGTCAACACAAACCTCAGATCGCCTACCACTAATATCGTATTGATGGTTGATTTCCAGTTCGAATAACCCTCTCCATTAAATTTATCAGAAGCAAGCAATTGTATGATTGAGTTCGACATTGCTGAAACATTTTAAACAAATTCTATTAAATATGCATCTAAATCCATTTTTAGTCAAAAATAATAAAGTACCCAATAAATCTTTATTTATTTGCAACGATACTTTAGTGATTTAGAACAATTTCTATCGAGGGGCAGTCAAGAATTCCTTCACAAAAGCAAGACAATTCTTGACCAAATACTATCTCCAGAATAACTCATATTCCGATAGTTCTTTTGGTTATCATTTTTGGTCAAGATCTTTACTAACAATTATTAATTCTTGTAAGTGTGATTCGCCATTTTCAGATCTTATAGGACGGTATAAATATGCCTTCGAAGTAGAAGACAATACCCAAGACGAAACTATAAGACCCTATTTATTTTACTGAAGCCTGGGTTGTTCCAAATCCTATGCTACAACCCTCTGTGGGGATCGTCGCGGTCAATGACTAGCTAGTGCCGCCTAAAAACGATAACAGGCGCAGCATAGGAATCTCACGGTTCAAACTAATGGAAGAGACCATAGGATAATGTTGACACATTTCTTTCACCCACTTACTATGAACTACCTCCCTTATTCACCTTGTTATTGACCCATGCAAACACTTTTCGAATGGAGCAGTCGCGGTAAAAACGACACGAAGCCGAGCATGGATCTCACAGTGTGAACTCTTGAGGACGTGAGAGCTAAAAACTATATATCAAATATATTATTAATCTCCTACTGAAGTGTGCTAAAAGTTTGGGTATTTTACTTAGGTATATTGGCTAATTTCAACAACCTAAGTCTAAATGGTTTATCCAAGTATAACGCTTATAATTGGATTTAACCTACAATGTCTAGGTGATAAACCATTTTATTACCTCACAGTGCTCACGCAAGCTCATAAAATCAGTTCACAATGCTCAATCTTTTGATCATAATCCCCAGGTAAGAGGTGTTCCGTAAACAGTCAACTTAAGTACCCCAGCCTTAGACAGGTTTATGAACCGATATGAGTCTGTAACCGTATTTTATAAGGTAACAATCTATTTTAACGATTAAAACTAATTGTTAACCTAAGTGAGTATGCAGCTGTTCTTTGTTATGGATTTTAAACGTCTAACCAATTTTATAACAACTTACAAAATTTTAAACATACTAAACATGCACAATATTCAACAAAGGCATCTAATATAACCATTATATTAAATATAACCCTAACATGGATACTATATATTATAACAATTATAACATACTTTCAATGCATGTAACATGCTTCCTATGGTGGGGTTTTAAATCTACATGGAATATTGTATGCATATATATGAATTATTTAATTATTACATACATCACATGCATAAACAATTAAATACTAACTGATATGATTTTGGTTTTGACATAAACAAGCAAACAGATGAACTATTACAAACAGCTTCAAAATCGTCTTTGAACCACTCGAACCGCTCCAAACCGAACCCAAGCACCTGGAACCGGATTGGATGAGTCTGAACCGAACCAACAAAGTCTGAATCGGACAAGCCACAAACCCTTTGAGGCTGAACCGGATTGGACCTTGAGAAAACCGATCGAACCGGCTGCTCTCGGTCCAACCTAAAAATCTCGCTAAGGCCGATCGTGTAATACTGAAGGAAATCGTCTAACAACATCGCCTTGCGTTGAGCTAAGGTACACGATCGCTTAGTGTCTTCTATCTATCGCATAGTGCAATCGTTTAGCTCTCGAGTAGAACTACACGATCGCTTAACACCATCGCCTAGCGCTCCATGTCATCGTTTAGTGTCCACTACAACTAAACGATCGCTTAGTTTCATCACATAGAACATCATCGCGTCGTTCAGCGTCGTAGCTACACGATCGTTTAGTTCCATCATATAAAATCTTCAATGCATCGCTTAGCACCACATCTAGACGATCGCTTAGCGCTATCGCATAACACTTCATCGCATCGCTTAGTGCGCGTCGTAGCTACACGATCGTGTAGTGCCATCATATAGCACCTCTAATGTATCGCTTAGTTCCCATGCAATAGCTAAACAATCGCATAGTGCTATCATATAGCATTTCAACACATAGTTTAGCTCCCGCAGGTACACGATAGTTTAGCGTCCAACATCACAATGACTGGCGCCTATTGTTATATGATCGTCTAGCTTTTCTTCACATCGTGTAACTCCTAGAACTAGACGATCGTTTAGCAACTGAATCTTAACAACGATTTTGAGCAGAAGCTGAAAAACTGGAACAGTAGCTCGACTTCCTTCACTTGTTTCTTCAATTATAGCTTAATTTCAACTCTAATGACTCCAAAAAAATTACAGACTCTTGCTAACACATATAAGCTCATGAAACAAGAGCCAATTACAAATTTAATTGAGAAATTAAAGAGAAATAAAATGCCAAAACTCAAAAAACCATATCAGTGCATCAGTTTCATATATCTCATGAAAAACACTCACCACACCAAAATTAAACCGAATTGAATGCTTATATAATGCTTGAATACCAATTTTAAGAGTGTAATAACATGTTGCTGAAGTAACAAAGATCAATAAGCATTCAAATTCACTAATTTTGGTAGAAACTAAAGCATGCTCATTTAAATAAGAGGGTTTTAGATAATACCTTTGTAGAACTCTTCAAGATCTCGATCAATCAACAGCAGTCTTCTCCAAAGATCACCTGAACCACCTCAAGATCTTCCCACTATCCTCTTAGATCTTTAGACCAAGTTGTGAGACTCAAGAACAACTTGAAGCAATGTAAAACGCAAGGAGAAGCTCACCACAACACTCACTCGAATAACACTTCTTCAGCTGAAATTTTCTCTCAAATTTCTGTAGAATGCATGCCTCTAAATCGCTCCATTCTTCTTTATTTATTGCAGGTGAATATGCAAAGAAGAAATGTGCATGACCTGCAGCTCATGTTTGGAGTTAATGAAGAAGAGGAAGTGGGTTTTGTATGAGCATGAAGAAGATGATAATGGAAAACCATGAAATTCTATTTTGTGCATTTTTTCCAATTTTTCAATTTATCTCAAAATCAAACTTTTGATTTTAAAAACTATTTTAAAACTGAAAAAATTAATTTTCTAAAATTAATTTCATAAATTAATTTAAAAGATACTAATTAATTTAATATCAAATATTAAATTAATTTTTACACTAATTCATCTTTATATATTTAAATCATATTTAAATATATATTCTCTTATTTTGTTTAATTTTAATTTGAACATTTCAAATTAATTTCTCAAACTACCCTAAAGCTTAACCATTTACGAGCTAGTAGGTGGCCTCGCTGACCTACAGATCATGGACTCCAACGATCTGAGATTAATTGACTAAACTCATTAGACCGATCTGACTCTCCTTCGTTAACTAATGGGACACTCCATTATAACCCATAGTTGAACTCTCCTCACTGTAGATATATTATGTCCACTTTATAACCATAATCAGTAAGTCGATCCTTCATAGTTTATTCGTAATCACAGCTAGGTCAGTACAACCGTTTTACCCCTATGAATACATCTTTCTCCTTAAGTTCCTATTGACCCTCTAATGAACAATTCTGATTCATAACACCTATGAATCAAATCCTTGCTCTATCATGAGAAGGTGGGACCCCGATTGTTCAAGACCTGGAATCAGTACTTAAGACAACAACCTATATGCTAACCATAAATCGGGTAGGAGTGAATTCCATCTTGCAAGGCTATGTCCTAACTATTCATCCGGTCGTATCCCTAAAATGGGAAGCTTATTGAGCAGTGCTGTTGAACTACTCTCACCGTTTGCAGATCAAAGGATAATCCCGAACAAACAGGAGTTCATAGCTAGCTCAGGATTAAAATCGAGTTAACCTAGGTTATTTGATAAATGAAATAGTCAGTTTTAACAGTAAACGGTTGTTATAAAGAAAAGTGACTATTTACGTGGTCCAGTCTATATGCAAACTCATTGCATAGGATACCCCACTCACATGTCTTAACCTGAACGATCTATGGATCACATCGTTTGTAGCACTTTACAACTCTTGTAACAACTATAGAGTGGGCCGCATCCAATAGTGTTACTAGGATGAGATACCCAATTTCATCCATATACTTATTAGACCATTTAGGCTATATGCCGTTAACTTGATTCTGTTTATGTCTCTACATAAAGTTACCGTATTCAGACTATATCCGTGGATATGTTTATTGGATTTTCATAATAAAATGCAAAATCAACAATTTATTATTTATTGATAAATAGAATTTTTAACACGAACTGCGAGTTCTAGGACCTTCCCAACAAGTGCTTCTTCAACAGTTTGACAGTCTAATTTTTATTGCATGTAAACCTCTGCTCAAACCTTTTTTACTGTATCTCTGAACAACTTTGTCTTTAGCTTTTTGGAAAGGACCTTGTCACTTTCTAAATTTGGGGGTAGGATTGATCTGAGCAAATGCGTTCAATATAAACATTGCGATAACGTTTAAAAAAATGATCATAATAAAACTCTGCTGTTAACGTAAAGGGAAAAACCCAAGTTGATAAGAGTTTATTTGTGCAAGGTACCTACCCCTAGTTGGATACTTCGCATGACACCCGTGCAAGTAAGCCAAAACGAAAGTAGGTGACCAAAATCAATGCATAATTACAACGCCTCTGTCTGGCACAAACTAAATCTAGCCAAGATAAGAGTTGGGTTGAATATGGCACAGAACCGAAGTTGGATGCCCACATGACACCTGTGGGGGTAAGCCAAAACGAAGAGCGTAACCAGGTTCATCGCCTCAATCTAATAATAAGTCGCGAGCTTTAAATCCTTTTAAATGATCACATTGTAAAGAGCTAAAAACAAAGTTGTCTGTGATAAGTAAAAATTTTTGAGTGGAGGTTTGCCGGAATTTAACTTAAAAAATATTTCTTAGAAGTGGCTAAGTTTGAGGATAGTGCTGCTGCCTAAACTAGAAATGCAAGTGAATTATATTCTGAGAAATTAGTCAACGCAGAGGAAAAGTCAAAGGACAAGTTTTGAGTTTCCTTAGTATAAGACATGCATGAGGACAAACATGATTCTAAATTTAGGGATGTGATAGCTTGTAGAAATACAAGCTATTGTAATCTCTTGCTTATAATTATGAGGGTTGATGAGTAGAACTTGCGTTGATATTGCTAAAAATTTATGAGGAATAATAAACTTGTGTTGATCATCACTAAAAATCCCCACTAACCTTGTATCATGCATTATCTTGCGTCAAAATATCTTTTGTAGTTGTCGTAGAAGTCGATCGCATGCGTTGATCTTAAGCCATTGGGAAGTTGGTCGCATACGATGATCTCAAGGAAGAAAAGTTGATCGCATGCGTTGCCGCAACTACAGAGTGATAATCGTGATAGAAAGATAATCATAAATAGTGGGTGGAATGTGTTGATCCTTCGGAAGAAACGATCATGAACGCATACCTCAGGAATATCAAAGAGATAAGATCATGATGACATTCTCACCTACTACGTCGGTAATGGCAGTGATTCAGAGCGGGATTATCAAAGTTGTCGGCGTTTGGCTCTATAAATGGAGCATTGGAGACCAAGTTCAAGAAATCTAGGACTTCTGCCTTGGGTAGATTCCTTTGATCACAGACGAGAGCATAAGCAAAAATTCTTTGAGAGTTCTTCATTTCCACAACTTCCTTTGATTGACAACCGGAGCTTTGTCGGAGATAGAGCTCTAGAGAGACTACTCCACCGCCAATCCATTACAACACTGGCAGCCTTGACACACATATGATGGAAGCAAGAGATTTCCTACATCTAGCCTTCCACCTCTCTTCTCACCTTTGTATTATATTACATTTTGGCTTAAGGTATTAATACATTTTGTAATCAATGCATCTCTTTAATTCCTTCAACATAATTTTCATCATCTTCTTCTATTACTCCATCTTTTACTCTCACCGCCATGAGTTAAGTACAGATTGCAAGAGTTATCACATACTCAATCATGCGGCATAGAGATACGACGCATGTAGCAAACCACCGAGAAGTGTGCATTATGCAAGTATAGTAAGTCAATCTCGTTTGCTTAGTGCGAGGCTATTGTAATGCTTGTCTATGAGCAAGTAACTATAACCAACTGTCGTGGAGGGTAAGTGGTTGTGAAACTCACTAAGAAAAGTAAGAAGTGTTCCTATAGATAGGAATAACCTTATGCTCAACGCAACCATGCGTTATAGAGATATAAAGCATGTGGCTAGCCACCGAGAGGTGTGCAATGCGTTAGTGTGCCGAGTTGGGCTTATCCTTGCATCCAAACTTAAGAACTTGGTGAAATCTACTCCCCAATCCTACTTCTCCATGCATCTTATTACACGTTTAATAGTTGCCGCATCTCCACCGATTCTCATAATCGAACTTCAATTGCTCAGTTTGTTCAGCTAAGACTAGGAGTAGTGCATAGTTAATCAACTTCTTTCTTTTTATTTTTCTTCAATGCACTGTGCTCCAAGAGTGTTTGGGTATCATAGTTGGATGCAAGCTGATATAGTTGTTACACTATGTTTACTTGAGAAATATTTCTCACCTTCATTCTTTGCAATAATGACCATCTCACCATTCACCCTGTATGTCAAGTGAAGCTTTATGGACCTATCTATGGTGGGTGTATCCTATTGAACGACATATGAAAGTGTTGAAAAGTTAAGTAAGAAATAAAGCTCGCCTTGAAGGTTGCATTGCAGAAGCACACATATTTGAAGAGCCTGTTGAATTTTGTTCTGAGTTTCTAGCCAGACTAGATTCAGTTGGACTTGGTTCATTCAAATCACAAGAAGAAGCCAGAATAGGTCTTTATCAGTTGGATGTCATGTCAGGCCACCTGTGCAAGAACTAAAGCAAGCACATCTTTATATACTAGATAACACCGAAGAAGTACAACTGTACAAAATATAAGTGTACTAAAATTTTTAAATCACATACTTGTTGAAATGTGAGCATTTAAAAAAATTGGTAAATTTTGTAAACAACATATGGAGTATCTGAAGGTCCAAAATCCGAGTAAAGCAAAGAATGAAAAATGGCTATAGTGCTCTTCATTTGCTAATTGGATATGTGATCAGGTATTTAATTATTCACATTTGTTACTATATTCACTTAATCTAGTCCAAATAAGAATGTCACAGAAATTATTTTGAGGAATAATGGAAATTTGGCACTTTCTTATGTCACTGTACTAAGATTATCAACAATAAGAATCGAGAAAAGTGAAAAAAAAATGTGTAGAATCATCGAATGTCACAGAAGGGATATGCTAATCTTTCTGAAGAGTTGGTAAAATAGAACTTTACTACTAAATTATTTTCTATATATTACATTGGAATCCAAGTTTATGTAAGATGATCTGAAATGGGTGTAGAAAGAGTCGTCACAACACGACGATCCAACCGAGCGATGCGTTTAATGGAAAAGGGCTCGTATGGATAAAGATGAAAATATTCCTGACAAAAGAACACAAGTAGTCGTGGATCGTATAGTAAGTTGGTTAATGCTAGTTTTTTTAAATTGGAATAATTGGTTAATGCTAATTTTTTAATTTTTGAACTTTTATAGGATAACATTTTGGTCACTCAGAAAGTCAAAGGTGGTAACGCATCTAAGGGTGAAGATATCCTATCAGAAGCATTAGGCACCAAAGATACTTCAGGAATAGTAGAGGAGTGGGTAAATTTATGATGCCAACTAAATATTTTCATACCCTGAAGCAAGTTTCAAAGGTGAAGAAAGACAAGTGTACAACTGATGCGGAAGAAAAGGTTTGGATGGTCGCACGTATAAATCTCGTGAGTCATGTAGTTTATAATTATAATGTATAAACAATTTATTTATCTAATAAAATAAGAGATATTTTATTTGACATTTAGTAATATTAACCCACAAAACCAATAAACTAAGATTCAAGGTTATCTTCTGTAACTTAAACATGTATGTGAAGACATGTAGGTGGATCATGTTTAAGAGATAACCTAAATGATTTGTAGTAGATGAATTGTTGGATTACAAAAACATGCAGCAGAAGAAAACATGATCATTAAGCATTTTAATTCCTTAATTTTGACATCAAAATAACCATATTCATAGGGTATTAAGAGGATTTCAATACATACCTTTGAAGATCATATTCAAACACGAATTTGAGCTGCAATTTTCTCCAATTGAAGTCGGGGACCACCAAGAGATCTTCTCTACTATTCTCAACCTTGAATTTGAGTAGTGGAACTCACAATTGAGCTGAATTTGTAAAGGCTTTGGTGTGGATTTGAAGAGAGGGAAAAACAGTTTCTGCATAAACTAGATGATGCCACTTCAAATGGACAAGATGAAGTGGGCAAGGTGTGTGAATTAGGAAAAATCCACTACCAAGTTCAAAAAATTCTAATTTTCATTTTCAATATTTAATTTTAATTAATTTAAAATTAATTAAAATCAAAACTAATATTTCAATTCTTGAAATTGAAATAAAAATGAAAATTAATTTTGATTTTTAATTAATTAAATTTGTTTAATTAATTAAATAGTAATTTAATATCAAATATTAGATTAATCACACATCTAATTTTAAACATGAATCCTATTCATGTAATTAATATTTAATTCAATATTTAAATATTATAAATTCTTCAATTTCATTTAATTTCAATAAATTAAACGTTAATTAATTATATCAAATATAATTATACAAACCTTAATTTCAATTTGAACTATTCAAATTCAAATCCTAAATTCAATTTGAACACTTCAAATTGATATTATTCCAAATTCATTCAATTTACTAATTCAAGGAGTTCATGTTTTACGAACTAGTAGAAGGACCTTATGAACCTACAGATCATGAGCTCCAACGATTTGAGATTAATTGGCTAAAACTCTTTAGATTAAATTAATCAATATTCATTAACTATCGGGTCATACTACTATAGCTTGATAGTTGTACTCTCCTCACTGTAGATATCTTCATGTCCACTTGATTTAACCATAATCAGTAAGTCGACCCTTCATAGGTTGTTCATAATAACAGTTGGGTCAAATGTTGTTTTACCCCCGAAATTACGTCTTGCTCCTTAAGTTTCACCAATCCTCTAATGAAAAATTGGTTTGTGATCCAATCACTAAAATGGATCCCTCTTGGGCCAATGAGAGGGTGTACCCCTTGTTCAAGACTTGGATTCAGCACTTAAGAGAACAACCTTCCTCTTATCCCTAAATCTTATCCCCAAAATGGGAGGCTTATTAAGCATTATTGTTGGACTACTCTCACCTATGCAAAATCAATTTCAATTGAAAAAGAGTGAAAATGGAATTGAAATTGTCGAAACCCCATGCCAACATTTCATTCAATCTTTGGTCGTCCAACGAATGCTCGTTCTGTTGTCATACATAATTGGAAGCCCTTCTCGATCTCATAGGGTTGATCCGTCGGAAAGAAAACAGAACGAACTAGACCGGAGAAAGAAAATCGAAATCGAGATCAAAGGATAATTCGGAATAAACAGGAGTTTATAGTTAGCTCAAGATTAAGATCGAATTACCTAGGTGAATAGAGAAAGAAACTTGTCATATTTTATGCATTCGTAGGTCGTTCAAGAGTCTTAAAAAGAAAAAGATCAATTGGAAATCAATTAAGGTATGTTATTTCATAGACAACAAAGTTAGTTCTATAAACATGTACCTTATGTACTTAACTTGTGTATTGCATTTTATACACACACTGTCCTAAGCAATCGGGTGTGGTCAAATATGGATACTATGTCATGTATTATATGCATGAGATAATATTACAAAGAACTACATCAATTGTACATATAGTACGTATACAAAATCAAACAAATTCAATTGCGATTTTAATTATTGAAGTTTAATTGGTTTGCTTTGTTTATAGATGAAAGATGCACCACCTAACTACTCATAAGATCATGTTGACGTGGTGCGAAGTGAGTGGGCGGAATATGTGGGCTCATACATATTTTTTGCATAGGATTTGTGCAATCGTTAGTTATTGGATTATGCACAAAACAATTATTTTGTGGATGAATTACTTATGTTTTGTTAACCAATATGGATTGAATGTGCTTTGTGAAGGGATTGGAATTCCCCGCAGCGGAAGCAATTAGACGCATTAATCTCTAAATTTCATTTATAGAACGCAGAAAATTCACTGTGACGGAAAACTATGAAAAAATATAAACCTAAGCATGCTTTCTACAGTGCAAATTAGAGAGGAAGGGATTACAAAATCACTTACCCGTTAAAGACCAATTCTTCACGTTCCTCTCCAATTCGCGTCGTCTTCTCCAATCCCATGAACGTCGCATCCGGACACCACCACAGGGTCTTCCTCACTATTTTCTGGGATGGGAACTGTGCAGAGTTGTGGGCTTGCACATAAGTTTGGAAGGAGGGAAGGAGAAAAGAATTGAGAGGAAAAAAAATGTTCTCTATAAACAACACAGAGAGAAGAAGAAGAACCAGAGAGAGAGTGAAACTGTTGGGGTTGATGCCCTAAAGTTTCGTGTCCTGTAGTTTGTAAACAATTTGTACGAACGCTTGTGTTGTTAATATATGATATTTACTTCACATCTTGTTTTTTGCTCAGTTGCTTGTTTTATTTGCTTTACCACAAACCAATAAACATAAAATCCCTGGTTATTTGTATGTGACTCAAGCATGTATGTGGTGACATACAAGTGGATCATGTCTTGAGTGATAACCAAAATGGTCTGTAATATATGGATATAGGAGGAAAACCTTATCCTGGTAACACTACGGATACGACCCGCTTTGTGGAATGGTCACAAGTGTTGTGACTTGCCACAGATGGTCTGATCCTGATCATTTATGTTGAGGACATGCGAGCAGAGGCGTCCTATACAAAGAGTTTGTATAAGACCTGACCACGAAGTGTTAACGTCTCGTTTATATAAGCTACCCCGTTCAATGACAGAGATTTCAATTTCACTTTAAGTTGACCATAGGTAACATAACTCAATCCTGAGTGAGTTGGGAACTTCTGCCATTGAGGGGCGGTCCTTTGAAATTTGTATGAGTGCAAGTGGCCAGGTCGCCGATTCAAACCTAGCCATTTTGGGATTATCTGATTTGGGAGTAGAAAACGTCAGGCTACACAAGATGGAATTCACGGTCCTATCCCCGAGGCAGGGGTAAGTAGAGTAGATTAGGCTTCCTTAAGGCTAGACTACCAAGGTTTGAACGATGGTGGCAGGTCACACACCTCTTTTTTTGGGCTCGAGAGGTGTTCACAACCATAGTTGGATTATGTTGATTGTTTCATTGGAGGAATCAGTGGTACATTAAAGATTGAGATTGTAACTTATAGCAGTGCAAACCGGTATGTTGCCCAACTGTATCTTACGAGCAATGCTATGAAGGTCTATCGTACTTCATGACTAAATGGTTTATACACGATGCACACAAAAATATATTGTGTAAGAAGAGTTCACTATTGGTCTTTAGTGGATGCCTTGACAGTAACGAAGGATGGTAGATTCTCGTGTTAAAGAGTTTAGTAAGCATATTCATAGGACGTGATTGGATTGCTTCCGAGCCACTAGTCCATTAGGTCTCTTCCTGGTATATATGTGTCGGTTGATGAAAGAGTTAGTCTGCTAGAATATGTGAAAATTTAGTTATCATTTTAATTTTAGAGTGTACAAGGTCTGAAGTTCGATTAATATATGATATATATTCTGACTAATAGTCTAATTAATACGTTATTTGATATAGAGTCTGGGCTAAGTGTATATGAGATACCATTATTCTTAGAGGGAATTAGATATAAATTTATTTATATCAAGTAGAGGAGGAGAAATTACTATAATATATATATTGAGATTCAACTATAGTTAAAGAATATAATATAATTATATTTATTAAATATTTTAATTGGTTAATATAGTGATAATTAAACAAAATCATGTTGAGTACGTGAGTTAGTGGGAACTGCATCGTTATTGTAACTAATTGAATAAATGAAATTTGATTCATTTTTTTTGAAATCGTTCATTCGGTCGTCGCGAAAAGAAATAGATATGAACGCGCTGGTGAAAAGTAAGTCGATTACGCTTAAGTATTTCGAGAGCCTATATGATAGTCACTCTGCGCTTAGACGATCGTCCACCTCGCGTCTAAACGATCGCACACTAGTTTCTACCCGATTGGATAGCTTCTCTAAACAATCGTATTGTGTGTAGAGTTTGCTAAACGATCGTATACCATTTCCTAAATGATCGTTCAATAAAACCTACACGATCATGTAGTTTCTCTTAAACGATAAACATCGTGCTATACAATAGCGCCTTTTTTCCTCCCACTTGCTTATCGCCTACACGATCCGTTCGTCTTCCTTCCTCTACCAAATTCACCAAAGACCACACTTTAGGTTCTCACTCCAAGAATACATGGGGCTCTTTTTTGGTGGTGTCGTCCCCGCGGCATTCGTGTTCGTGCGGTTGTTCGAGTAGAGATTTTCGTTGCATTGAGTTCCGAAGTTTGAAGAACGTCTTCAATTGGTATGGCAACTCTCTCCTTCATTTATTTTTGTTCAAAGCATGCCTTTAATTGACTGTTAGTTTAGATAACTGTATGTTGTTGTATTTTGGTCACTGTGAAAATGGAGCGTTCCGAATGCGCACATGGAGCTCTTCGGTAAGAGATCCTTCAATTGGTATCAGAGTCAGGTTCTGATACTCTGATTTCATATGTTGCAATGAAATGACATTTACGTTCATGGTGGGTGCATTTCTACACTGTTTAATGGTTAAATTTGCTGTGGATATGCGGATTAATGGATGTTTTCATGGATGGTAGCCTCGGTTTGATTTAAATCCTTTTACATTTGCGGTTGTTTGTAAAGGCCCCTGCGTTTTTGGGCATTAATAATCTTTATCGAGTCTGTATTCAAATTTTGTTTGAAGTTTTGAGTCGTTCGAAGAAGCAGATCTATGCAAGCGTTGCAGTTCTTCGAGGAAGGAGACGATCTAGGGTTGATCACATCGTGCAGAAGATGTGGTACATGATCGCTGTTAATCGCATCGTAAAGACAATGGAGCACGCGATCGCTGTTGAATGCATCGATTAAACGATGGGGTATGCGATCAAAAGTTGATCACATCGTAAAGACGATGGAGTAGCGATTGTTGTTGAACGCATCATTTAAACAATGGGGTATGCGATCAAAAGTTAATCGTATCATATTGACGATCGGGTACGCGATCGCAAAGTATTGAGTCATGTAGGCGATGAGATGCTCGCATATCGTTTAACGCACGCGCACTAGACGATCGTTTAGGTCAACAAGCTTCATCGCTTAGTAACTGACTAAACGATCGCTTAGTAACGCAAGGTAAATCGTTTACCTGGTTGCACGCATCATGTAGACGATGAGATGCTCGCATATCGTTTAACGCACGCGCACTAGACGATCGTTTAGGTCAACAAGCTTCATCGCTTAGTAACTAACTAAACGGTCGCTTAGTAACACAAGGTAAATCGTCTATCTGTTGTCGCGCTAAGCGATCGCATAGACGATCAGGCTTCGCAGCCTCGTTGTTGTCTACGCGATCGTTTAATTATGCTTCTATCATCTAGTGTGCGCTGAATGATCATAGATCTACGGCGTTACCTACACGATGGAGTCCTCCTAGCGGTTCAAGACCCAGTTCGCCTGTGAACCGGTTTGCTCAATGAAAAATGTAATAGATAGGGTTTTTTCATTTTGGTTTTTATAAAGGCTCATCCCGGTCCATTAATCCTTTGTTTATAATATGCGATGTATGTTTTTTATATGTGATATGGTATACACATATAGTTAATCCCACTTTAGGTTATGCAATGGTCATGCATCATCTCTTTATTGTAGTTGTTATAATTTAGAGAAGCATGATTTAATTATGTAAGGCATGTTCATGCATCATATAATATAAAAGTTATATTTATGCATGCATAAAAAGCATTGACATGCATCATCTTTATATTATAATTGTTATAGTATAAGGGTGAATGATAGCATGTTTACTTGGTTTTTAGGCGTTATATAAAAGTTATGTATAGTAATGACCGGACATTGCATGAAACATGACACATAGGTTATTTTATAAATGTTATAAATGCCTCGTTGTGCGCAATGGTTTTAGTTGTTTCTTTTTAAAAGTTAAAGAAAAATTAGAATTAAAAGAAATAAGAAAGACATGCATGCTCACTTAGGTTTAATTCATGGTTTTAAAGTGTTTAAAACTTGGATCACATAGACCTAAGATCACGGTTCTAATATGATTTACAAACCTAAGGCTTTAATCTTTTAATCAGTTTAATAGGATTAAATTGGCTAATAAAAGATTAAAGTGTAGCAAATCTATCTATAAGGGACCTTTTGTCTAAGGCGGGTTCTGTCTAGGATTGGGTATTTAAGTTGACGAAAACATAACACCCCTACCTGGGAACTTACCTGGAAAGGTGAATTAGATAGATTTGATGCATGCTTGCAAGTTAAGGACAATCCATTAAAGTGTTTAAATGTGACTACTTGAACTTGTTCATATTTCATAGACAAACGTTGTTTGTGAGCAGAGTTTAAAAAGACGACTTAGACTAAAATCAGTAGCCAGATTGTCTAGGTTAATGAACCCCTAGGTAGAACATTTATTGGGAGGTACTTGGGGTATAAGATGCTTCACTTATACCTTTCACGTTTCTCCTAAATAGTCTACACCATGAGATCTACCCTCGGCCTCGCGGCACTTTTGGTGTGTCCCCCTAATGGATGGTGTTTGGGTAGGTCAATATCAAGGTGGATGGAAAGAGTGTTCATAGTAAGCGGGAGCAGGAAGTGCACTCATATCCCTCGGTCTCCCTCATTAGATTGCATAAAGTTACTGCACATCGCCTCGAGGCACCTTGGGAGTGTCCCCTAAAGGATGGCAGTTTTACGTATTTCTTTATTTGATCTCCTGTAAGAGAATAAGGTAACTTAGTCTCTTGTCCTAATCTACTGAGCTCATTAGGGTGGGACTCTGGCACTGAAAGCGAGGGGTTACACTTACACAGAATAGTTAAATGTTAAAGATTTTGGACCGAAAAATGGTGGTTGTTAGGTTCAGTTTCAAGAGTTGGTTCTGCCTAATGGTTGAGAATTTCTCATCCTAGTGAAGCGGCAACTGATCACCCCACTAGTGACATTTGTCCTGCCTTATTGGGGCATCATTGCAAAATAGAAGTCTATATCTTAGGGTACTTGAAACTATTTTGCAAAACTGATTGGTTTAAAAGTGGTTTAGAAAATTCTAATAAAATTTTGTTCATATTTTCAACAACTTTTTCAAAATGGCAACAGCCACGTTGGCATTACTAAGCGCCGAAAAACTTACTGGTGATAATTTCGCAACTTGGAAACACATAATCACGATGATCCTGATCATCGAGGATCTCATGTTCGCTCTCACGGAGGCTTATCCTCCTATTCCAACTCCTAATGCCGCTCGAAATGTTCAGGAGGCATACGAGTGATGGACAAGGGTGAATGAGAAGGCCCGAGCCTACATCTTGGCAAGTCTTTCTGAAGTCTTGGCCAAGAAACATGAGCCTATGGTCTCAACGCGTGAGATCATGGAGTCCCTGCAGGGGATGTTTAGACAACCGTCTGAACAGCTTATGCATGAGGCTTTTAAATACATATTCCACTCCAAAATGGAAGAAGGTACCTCTGTTCGTGAACATGTGCTTAACATGATGGTCCACTTTAATGTGGCAGAGTTGAATGAGTTTACCATCGATGAGGGCAGCCAGGTTAGCATAATTATACATTCTTTGTTGGAGAGCTTCCTGTATTTGTTAGCAATGTGATACTTAACAAAGTGAAATATAACCTTACAACTCTCCTCAATGAGTTGCAAACCTATTAATCTTTACTAAAAAGTAAGGAGAGGCAAAAGGGTGAGGCAAATGTTGTTTCATCCTCCAGGACATTCCATAAAGCTTCGACCTCAGGAACGAAGTCTGCACCTTCTACTTCTAACTCTGCAAAGAGGAAGAAGAAGAAGGGTGGTAAGGGAAAAGGGAAAGCGCCTACTAACCCACCGCCTGTCGCTCAAAGGAGGCGTCCACACGTTGCTAAAAGAAAGTGTTTCTACTGCAATCAAGATGGACACTGGAAGAAAAACTGTCCTCGGTATCTGAAAGAGAAGAAAGCAGACAAGGCTAAGACCAAGGTCGATAAAGGTAAATGTGATTTACTTGTTCTTGAAACTTATTTAGTGGAGAATGATGATTCTGCCTGGATAATTGATTCGAGCGCCACTAACTATGTTTATTCTTCTTTTCAGAGGATGAGATCTTAGCGACAGTTGGAGGCTGGTGAGATGACGATGCAAGTAGGCACCGGGCACGTCGTCACAGCTGTGGCAATGGGAGGACTCCAGTTAGCTTTACATAATAGGTTTCTTATTTTAAATGATGTATATATTGTTCCCGAACTAAAGAGGAATTTCATTTATATAAAGTGTTTATTGCAATGTAAATATACAATCTCTTTTAATGTGGATAAATCGTTTATTCATAAAGATGGTATTTTTATTTGCACAGCAAATCTGGAATCGAATTTATATGTGCTAAGGACGTTAGCCATTAATTCTCTCCATAATACTGAATTTTTCAGAACAGTCGTAACTCAATCAAAACGTCGACGTATTTTTGCAAAAGAAAATGCCCAACTTTGGCATCTTCGTTTAGGGCACATCAATTTCAATAGGATTGAGAGATTGGTGAAGAACGGACTTCTAAGTGAGTTAGAAGAAAATTTTTTACTAGTGTGCGAATCTTGTCTTGAGGATAAGATGACTAAACAACATTTTACTGGAAAAGGTTATAGAGCCAAGGAGCCTCTTAAGTTTGTGCATTCTGACCTTTGTAGTCCTATGAAAGTGTGAGTCCGAGGTGGCTATGAGTATTTTATCAGTTTCACTGATGATTACTCAAGGTAGGGTATATTTATCTTATGCAATGGAAGTCTGAATCCTTTGAAAAGTTCAAAAAGTTCAAGGTTGAAGTTAAAAACGCATTAGATAGACGGATTAAAACACTTCGATCGAATCAAGGTGGAGAATTTTTGGACTCAGCATTCTAGGACTATTTGATAGAACATGGAATCGTTTCCTAACTCTCAGCGCCGGGTACACCTCAGTAGAATGGTGTAGCGGAGAGGAGAAATCAGGACCTTGTTAGACATGGTTCGCTCGATGATTGAATTATGCTTCCTTTACCGAACTTGTTTTAGGGTTTCGCAGTGGAGACTTACGGTATACATACTCAACTGTGTTCCCTTCAAGAGTGTTGCAAGAAACACCTCTGGAGTTTTGGAACGGGCGTAAAGCTAGTTTACGTCATTTCTGTATTTAGGGTTGCCCTGCACATGTGCTTAAGACTAATCCCAAGAAGTTGGAACCACGGTCGAGGTTATACCTCTTTATAGGCTACCCCAAAGGTACACGAGTGGGATATTTTTATGATCTGATGGAAAATAGGGTGTTTGTTTCAACAAACACTACTTTCCTGGAGGAAGACATATAAAGGAGCACAGTCCACGAAGCAAAGTCGAGTTGCGTAAGCTTTCCAATGAAACTACTGAAGCTTCAACAAGAGTTGTTGAAGAGCCTGCTATATCAGTAGAAATACAAGTTATTTATACATCTTATTTGGAATATGTGGTAAAGAAGGAAAAAGTTGCGTCGAACATATAGAAATTGACTTAGAACGCAAAAGTTGTAAAATGTCGGAAGCACACCTGTTTACCCATTACAATGGCAAAAAGGGACGTCCAAGCCTTTGTTTTGTAGGAAACAGGTATCACCGTATGCAAAAATCGCTAGAGGACAAAAAGAGCAACGCATGCGATGATCGATAGCGACCTGAAAAAAGCAACGCATTCGCACCGTATGTGATGATCAACCATGTATAAAAAGAGTGACGCATTCGCGAGGTTTTCTGAAATTGTACAGCTTTTCTGTTGTACGATTTGACAAATTGAATATGGAGCAGAGTTTCCACCAAGCCTTGGCAGAAAAAGTAACTTTTTAGAGTGGGACCACTGACGAATAAGGTGCTAAGGTCTATAAATAGCTACATCAATTTCAAAGAGAGAAGGCTGGTCTAAAGAGACATTTAGAGAAAATCTGGGAGAAAGACGAGACAAATCCGAAAGAGAAGTCTCGGAAGCTAGAAATTCATTCACAATCCCGAAAAGAAGCTCTGTGCAAGGAGCATCTCCACCTGGGGAACTATCCTGAGAAGGAAGTCCTCCACCTCACTCCTCCTACACGTCGGCAAGCAAATCAACTTCGGTCGGGATTCGTATCAAGACATTGACACGCTTTCCTTATTTGTTCTCATTTTCTACTCATCAACTGTTGTTCATTTCTAATCTTTCATTCATTTATCTGTAGCAAATGCTTATCTTTGTCTTTTAATATCATTATCATATTCATCTTCATCTCTCTGTTCTCCACCATACATTCATCATCCATTTCCCAAATCATGTGTAACTAATCCTCTAGGGTAAGGGGGAAGGATTAAGCGAGTGAGTTAATCCATGTTGAAGAAATCAGCTAAGTTTAGCTAACGCATGCTCAACGACATCTTCACCTCACATCTTCACCTGTGAGAGCAGAAGTGAAGATGTTAATCCACCTCTCGAATACGTTAACTAAAACAAGAAGTATTTCCAGAGATGGAAACAACCTTGCCTTCGCTACATTCATCCCTGTTCACCATAGAGATATGGGAACGTGGCCGATCACTGAGAGGTGTAAGCCAACGAAAAACGGAACCTTAGTTGCATCCTCAACAGGATTGACGAACTTGCAATGTCCTTTCCCCCAACCCATTCTCTTTCGACACATTTCACAAGACTTGCCATCGCATTCCATCATTCACTTGCACAACTTCACAGTTATTCATTTATTTGTTTGTTTATTTATTTGTCACCACATTTTACTTTTGCAACACGATTCATTATTATTTTGTTTTCGGTCGCATATATCACATTTATCATCGCAATCCCTGTGTTCGACCTCAGATCACTCTGAAAAACTTGCGGAGGAATTATACATGGTTCCAGCACAAGAAAACATGTGACACGCACAAATTACATGAACGCATACTACGAGCGCATCTAAGCACCATCGCATATATTATCTTAAAGCGTATTATCACATTTATTATCGAGAAGTGTGATTTAGCAACGCATATCAACATATACACACATCATCATTTAGTCTTTGAGGTGGCATTGCATTACATTACATCTGCCGCAATTTCATTTGACAATCAGCAAGAGTTATTGATGGGAGTTCATCCAGTAGGTCGGTTCCACCTCAAGAGTTGAGGGAACCTCGACGTAGTGGGAGGGTTGCGAACCCGCTCGTTTACTATCTGGGTTTCACGAAAATCCTTGCTATGGTAGCAGATGGTGACGTTGAGGATCCGTTGTCTTATAAGAAGGCAATGGAGGATGTTGACCGGGATGAATGAGTCAAGGCCATGGATCTCGAGATGGAGTCGATGTACTTCAACTTAGTATGGGATCTTGTAGATCAGCCTGATGGGGTAAGACCTATAGGTTGTAAATGGATTTACAAGCGAAAACGGTGTGATGATAGGAAGGTACAAACCTTCAAGGCTCGACTTGTGGCAAAGGGTTATACCCAGGTAGAGAGAGTCGACTATGAGAAGACTTTCTCACCTGTTGCCATGTTAAAGTTGATCCGCATCCTCCTGTACATTGCAGTTTATTATAATTATGAGATCTGGCAAATGGATGTCAAGACGGCCTTTTTGAATGGCAATCTTGAAGAGACCATTTACATGGTGCAACCTGAGGTATTCATAGCCTAAGGTCAAGAGCAAAAGGTTTGCAAACTGAATGGTTCATTTATGGGCTAAAAGAGGTGTCTCGATCTTGGAACATACGGTTTGATACTGCGATCAAGTCTTATGGATTTGACCAAAACGTTAATGAACTTTATGTCTATAAGAAGATCATCAACGCTTCAGTAGTTTTCTTAGTGTTGTATGTAAACGATATCCTACTCATTCAGAATGATGTAGGTATACTGACTGCAGTTAAGAACTGGCTAGAGACCGAATTTCAAATGAAATATTTTGGAGAGGCTCAGTTTGTTCTAGGTATACAGATCTTTCGGGATCGTAAGAACAAAGTGCTAGCACTGTTTTAGGCATCGTACATTGACAATATGTTGCTCAAGTACTCGATGCAGGACTCCAAGAGGGGCCTACTGCTATTCAGGCATGGAGTCACTTTGTCTAAGGACATGTGTCCTAAGACGCCTCAAGAGGTTGAGGAGATGAGACGGGTCCCATATGCGTCTGTCGTTGGCAATTTGATGTATGCGATGCTTTATACCCATCCAGACATCTGCTACATTATGGGCATAGTCAGTAGGTATCAGTCTAACCCAGGCCAGAGTCACTGGACCGCAGTGAAGAATATCCTCAAGTATCTTCGGAGAACGAGGGACTACATGCTCGTGTATGGTTCTAGGGGTTTGATCCTTACAAGATACATGGATTCTAATTTTCAGACTGATAAGGACTCTCGTAAGTCCACATCAAGGTCAATCTTTACTCTTAAAGGAAGAGCTGTAGTGTGGCGAAGCACTAAGCAGGGGTGCATCGCCGACTCCACTATGGAGGCGGAGTACGTAGCGACTTGCGAAGCTACTAAGGAGGTCCCTGGCTCAGGAAGTTCTTGACAGAACTGGAAGTTGATCCAAATATGTTTAGGCCTATTATCCTCTATTGTGATAATAATGGGACAGAGGCAAACTCCAAGGACTCGAGGAGTCATAGGTGCGACAAACACATAGAGCGAAAGTATCATTTGATCCGCGAGATAGTGCATCGAGGGGACGTGATCGTCACGAAGATCGCTTCGGAGCACAATGTTGCTGACCTATTTACAAAGGCTCTTACAACTATAGTGATTAAGGGTCACCTACGGAGCATGGGTCTACAGGATCGCCCGTGACTAGACTAGGGCAAGTGGGTGATTTTATTATACTGGGCTTTTATGCCTTAGTTTATTATACACCCACTTCGCTTTAGGAAAAGTGGGAGATTTTTAGGGTTGATGCCCTAAAGTCTCGTGTCCTGTAGTTTGTAAACAATTTGTACGAACGCTTGTGTTGTTAATATATGATATTTACTTCACATCTTGTTTTTTGCTCAGTTGCTTGTTTTATTTGCTTTACCACAAACCAATAAACATAAAATCCATGGTTATCTGTATGTGACTCAAGCATGTATGTGGTGACATACAAGTGGATCATGTCTTGAGTGATAACCAAAATGGTCTGCAGTATACGGATATAAGAGGGAAACCTTATCCTAGTAATGCTACGGATGCGGCCCGCTTTGTGGAATGGTCACAAGTGTTGTCGTCTCGTTATATAACACCGTTCATGACAGAGACTTCATTTCATTAGGATAGTCATAGGTAACATGTCCTCAATCCTGAGTGAGTTGGGAACTTCTGTCATTGAGGGTGGTTCTTTGATTTGTATGGGTGCGAGTGGCCAGGTCATTAATTCAATCCTACCATTTTGGGGATTCGTCTGATTTAAGAGCTGGGAACTCAGCTACACAAGATGGAATTCACTCTTCCCCGAGGCAGGGGTAAGTATATAGATAGCTCCCTTAAGGCTAATTCCAGGGCTTGAACGATGTGGTGCCACATAGGTTCTCTTGGCCCGAGAGGTGTTCACACATAGTTGGACTATGTTGTATTGTTCATCAGAGAAATCAGTGGTACTTAAGAAGTGAGATGCAACTATAGGGCCAATGTAATACCCCGAGTTTTTATTTAATTTCAATAATTTTTATTAATTGGGGGCATTTTTGGAATTTTTGGACTTAAGTGTAATTGCGGGAATTTAACTATTGACATTGAAATTAATTAATTTGGAAATTAATGGATTAACGTTGAAATTATTCAATTTGGAAATTAATGGCAGGAACTAATTTCATTTTGGAAGGAAGGGGTGTTTCAATTTAATGGTTTAATCGGAGGGAAGTTATGAAAATTGGACTTTCAATGTCACACAAATTTAATTTGAAATTAATGTCAAGAATTAATTACATTTTGGAAGGGGGCTATGTCACACAAATTTAATTTGAAATTAATGTCAAGAATTAATTTTATTTTGGAAGGGGGTTATGTCATACAAATTTAATTTGAAATTAATGTCAAGAATTAATTTCATTTTGGAAGAGGGTTATGTCATATGAATTTAATTTGAAATTAATGTCAAGAATTAATTTCATTGTGGAAGGGGGTAAGTTAAATTCTTTGTGAATTGAAAATTTTACGAGAGAAAAGGATTAAAAGTTGGAAGCAGGGTCTGATTGAAGGAAGAATTTGGAGATTGGAATATTGAGGGTGGTTGTTGCTCAGGCTTCCTTGGGGAATTGAATTCAAAGATTTATTATTGAAGACTGTCGCTTGGATCGATATCTGAATCTAGTATTGAGGTAAGTAATCTTACTACTGGAACTGCCCTAGTGCCAGGCAATGATAATTATGATTTATTGGGGATATATTGATAGTTTGATTTTATGTATGCCTTGTTGACATGAGGGTTTAAAAGACTAGTTGCGAATAGAGATGTTTGTATACTAGTATGATTTGAGTATATTATTGTTATTGAAAATTCTGCTGAATCTGAGGATGATGAGATGCATACGTATGTTATAGAGCTATAATGAAGAAATTTATATGTATGCTATAGAACAATGATGATGAGATGTATATGTATATTATGAGACTAGGATGACAAGAGGTATATGTACGTTGTAGAATCATGATGATGAGATCTATATGTATGCTATAGAATCATGTGATACTTGTGATGTTGAGATTGTGATAGTGTCCTCATTGATTAGTTAGATGCTCACTAGATATTGTGTTTCCTTTGGGATTCACCAGATATTGTGTTTCCTCCGGGATTCACCAGATTGTGTTTCCTTCGGGATTCACCAAATATTGTGTTTCCTTCAGGATTCACCAGATTATGTTTCCATCGGGATTCATTAGATATTGTGTTTCCTTCCGGATCCACCAGATATTGTATTTCCTTCGGATTCACTAAATTGTGTTTCTTTCGGGATTCACTAGATATTGTGTTTCCTTCGAGATTCACCAGGAGTTGTGTTTCCTTCGGGATTCACCAGGGGTTGTGTTTCCTTAGGGATTCACCAGGGGTTGTGTCTCCTTCAGGATTCATCAGGGGTTGTGTCTCCTTCGGGATTCATCAGGGGTTGTGTCTTCTTCGGGATTCACCAGCAGTTGTGTCTCCTTCGGGATTCACCAGCAGTTGTGTTTTCTTCGGGATTCACAGCGATTGTGTTTCCTTCGGGATTCACCGCGGTTGTGTTTCCTTCGGGATTCACCAGAGGTAGTGGGCATATTTAACTACCGTAGGATAGAAATCAGTTTTTCATGTATGTATGTGTCCCATGAAAACTAGAGCAGTTTATATGTTCCACCAGAGGTAGGCATCTAAAGGACATAGATGCCTAGCCTGACTCCAGTAGTGAGGTTACTTACTGAGTATTTTATACTCACCCTTTCTCATGTTTATGTTTCAGGTAAGGGTAGAGACGCGCAAATGAATGACAAGAAGAGTCCATGAACGAGCCACTGGGGACCATTTTTAATGCTTCCGCTCATGTTTTAAGAGTTATTTTATGTTTTTAACTTTCAGTCTTGACATTTGGAACTTACCGTTTGAGTGTTTTCAGACTTATTTATTTCCATTTATGACTTATGGATACCCCATTATTTGTTTTTAATATTTGAATTTAATGAAGGACTTTTAAACTTACCTTATTTATTTAGCATTTATTTTACCATAAAAGATGTCGTTTTAAGTTCCATGCATGCATGTATTTAGTAACGGTCTAACTTAAGTCCTAGGGGGTCAAGTCATTACAGTTGATATCAGAGCCCATGTTTTGAGTTTTATAGACTAACTTACTATGTAAGTCTAGATTTTCCTTATGGCCCTTGAACGGATTCCTCATCATCGCCAAGTATGTCTTATCAATTAAAAGTTTTAGCTTAAATGCACTAGTTATATTATAATGCTAGGTCAGTGACTCTTTAAAAGTTATTATAAGCGGATTATTCAGGTACGACAGTACAAAAGGAGAAAAAAAATAAAATTATGAGGTCATTTGGCACTAGTTTATCTCATAGAAATTTTGTTAGAAACAATCAAATATATACCTCAGTTCAGAGATCTTAAAGGTTAATGAAACTATGTAGAGTTATGACAATTTAGGAATAAAGGTATTTAAATATTTAAGCCAAGGAATAAAATTGTCTAGATAAGAATTCATTAAGGACTAGTGTTATGTTCTTTATTGAGTAGTGCAATTGGTGTTAGTATAAATAAATTCCTTCACAAGCCACGTACTCAAGTATAAGGTTAAAAGTTGTTTTATGGATAAGAAGGAGAAAAAGAAGAGACTATGGATTTATTAGGTTCTGAGATATTAAAACTAACCATTTTTAGAGGAATTTTGGAAATGATTCATAAGTCATAATCACTTAGGTAATACTACGACTTGATGGAGTAGGTAAAGTATATGTGATGATATGAAGAATTCTTTTGGAATATCTAGCTAAGTTGATGTCATTAAAGGAAGCTAAAATAGTTGGACATGACCTTAGACTTAAAGGGGATAAAGTATGGTATTATTTGTTTAGGTTGAAGGATTATTCTAGTATACCTAGACGAAACCCAGAGCGGATTATTCTAGTATACTTAAACGAAACCTAGAGCTTTATTGTGATGAGGAGATCCAAGTTAGGCAAATTTGAAGAAACAAAAGTCTTTTGGAGTTTAAAAGTATGCAAATTGGCAAAAAAGAATTCTACAAGATGGAAATTCTTAGTGAGAGAGATAATATTTATGGAGGAGTTAAGTAAAATATAATTTAGTAAAGAGATTATGTTCCACTTGGAAAGTGGAGAGGAAAAAAATAAAAGAGACGTCTTGAACTTAGTGGTTTTATCAAAGATAAGTGTGAATGAGAGAAAAATATCCAAGAAAGTTTACTCTTTTGGAAAGAGAGAGAAACTTAATGTGTCCAAAACTCTTAGTTAATTATGATTTGAAGGCTTGATACGATGGGTTACAAGGTATTAGTTTTGGTATAAAAGAAGTATATTTCATTCTCAGTGAAACTTTGGGACAGTATGTGTTGGATGGAAAAATAGCTTACATAGTTGATTGGGTATGGAACTTGGTTTTAACACAAGAATCTGTTACCAAAATAAAAGATTGAGAAGGGGTTAGAGTTAAATGGAGTTACTAATAACAGTTCAAGAACTATTGACAAGGTATGTTGAGGCTTCATTAGTTAAGAGGTAAACCATTAAGGGCATTTATAAGATTTAAGGGATTTTGACCTAGTGTGCAAGATCGAAACATGAACTAGCAAGGCCATCAATTTAATTGAAAAAGGAAATTATCCAGCTCGAGGTAGACAAAAGTGGCATATGCACAAAAGTAAGTAAGTTGGATCTTCCAATGTCACCATTGACAATGAGTTAACAAGCTCTAGGGAAAACGAGTAAATCAAGCTATGACTTATGAATCAATAAGGTTTTATTGTAAAAACCGACTTCAGGGATCAATTACGGTTATTACGAGGTTAAGGAAATGTGTTATCAATTGACTGACGCTTTAGCATCCAGGGACTTCAAAACCTCATTTTCAGAGGGAATGTTAGACTCATCCACAACAGGGTCTAGGTAATGATATGTGATTGTTTTAAAGCTAAAGAATAATATGAGGATAGGCTCTTTGATGCTAGTTTCAGCAACGTCAACGACGACCCACGTTTTACATCCATTTTTGGAAGTGTCTCCCAGAAGGTGTTGGATCCCAGTTAGAATTTATTGTAGCTTTCACCCACAGACTGACAGTCAAACAAAGCGTTCGAACAAAAAATTGGAGAGTATGTTATGGGCGTATGGGACTCTCATTTGCATCTCATGAAGTTTTCTTATATTATTAGTCACCATACTAGTATTAGCATGTCGCCATTGAAGGCCTTATATGAGAAGAGTTGCAGGATTCATGTATGTTAGGATGAGGTTGGTGAATGGAAGTTGTTAGGGCTTGAGTTAGTGCAAATGACAAATGGGCCAATACAGCAGATCTGAGCACATATGCAAACAGCTCTGAGTAGATAAAAAAGTTACGCTGACGTGAGACGTAAGGACCTAGAGTTTATGACTAGTGATAAGGTATTATGAGGTTTGGTAGGAAAGGGAAGCTGAGTCCATGATGCATTGGGCCTTTCGAGGTCTTAGAGTGAATTTGTTTCGTAGCTTACCGATTGACATTGCCTCTATCACTTTCTTCAGTTCATAATGTCTTCCATGTTTCGATGCTGAGAAAGTAGATAACAGATCCGTCCCATGTAGTTAACTTTGAGCCATTGTCGTTGAATGATAACTTGAGTAATGAAGAGAGGCTTGTGCAGATTCTCACCAGAGAGATGAAGATGTTACGCAATAGGGAACTATCAGTTGTAAAGATTTCGTGGCAGAATCACCAATTCGAGGAGCCCACTTGCGAAGAAGAGGATGAGATGAGGACCCAGTACCCAGAGCTTTTTCAGGAATGAACTTTTAAGGACAAAAGTACTTTAAGGAGGGAAGAATGTAACATCCCGAGTTTTTATTTAATTTCAGTAATTTTTATTAATTAAGGGAATTTTTGGAACTTTTGGACTTAAATGTAATTGCGGGAATTTAACTATTGACGTTGAAATTAATTAATTTGGAAATTAATGGATTAACGTTGAAATTATTCAATTTGGAAATTAATGGCAGGAACTAATTTCATTTTGGAAGGAATGGGTGTTTCAATTTAATGGTTTAATCGGAGGAAAGTTATGGAAATTGGACTTTTAATGTCACACAAATTTAATTTGAAATTAATGTCAAGAATTAATTTCATTTTGGAAGGGGGTTACGTCACACAAATTTAATTTGAAATTAATGTCAAGAATTAATTTCATTTTCGAAGGAGGTTATGTTATACAAATTTAATTTAAAATTAATGTCAAGAATTAATTTCATTGTGGAAGGGGTGAGTTAAATTCTTTATGAATTGAAAATTTTACGGGAGAAAAGGATTAAAAGTTGGAAGCAAGGTTTGATTGAAGGAAGAATTTGGAGATTGGAATATTGAGGCTGGTTGTTGCTCAGGCTTCCTTGGGGAATTGAATTCAAAGATTTATTCTTGAAGACTGTCGCTTGGATCGATATCTAAATCTAGTATCGAGGTAAGTAATCTTACTACTGGAACTGCCCTAGTGCCAGACAATGATAATTATGATTTATTGAGGATATATTGATAATGATGTTTATGTATGCCTTGCTGACATGAGGGTTTAAAAGACTAGTTGCGAATAGAGATGTTTAAATACTAGTATGATTTAAGTATATTATTGTTATTGGAAATCCTACTGAATTTGAGGATGATGAGATGCATACGTATGTTATAGAGCTATGATGAAGAAATTTATATGTATGTTATAGAACTATGATGATGAGATGTATATGTATGTTATGAGACTAGGATGACAAGAGGTATATGTACGTTGTAGAATCATGATGATGAGATCTATATGTATGTTATAGAACCATGTGATACTTGTGATGTTGAGATTGTGATAGTGTCCTCATTGATTAGTTAGATGCTCACTAGATATTGTGTTTCCTTTGGGATTCACCAGATATTGTGTTTCCTCCAGAATTTACCAGATTGTGTTTCCTTCGGGATTCACGAGATATTGTGTTTCCTTTGGGATTCACCAGATTGTGTTTCCTTTAGGATTCACCAGATATTGTGTTTCCTTCGAGATTCACCAGATATTGTGTTTCCTTCGGGATTCACCAGATATTGTGTTTCCTTCGGGATTCACTAGATATTTTGTTTCCTTCGGGATTCACCAGGGGTTATGTTTCCTTCGGGATTCACCAGGGGTTATGTCTCCTTCGGGATTCACCAGGGGTTGTGTTTCCTTCGGGATTCACTGGGGTTGTGTTTCCTTCGAGATTCACTGGGGTTGTGTTTCCTTTGGGATTCACCAGAGGTAGTGGGCATACTTAACTACCGTAGGATAGAAATTTGTTTTTCATGTATGTATGTGTCCCATGAGGACTAAAGTAGTTTACATGTTCTACCAGAGATAGGCATCTAGAGGACATAGATGTCTAGCCTGACCCTAGTAGTGGGGTTACTTATTAAGTATTTTATACTCACTCTTTCTCATGTTTATGTTTCAGGTAAAGGTAGAGACGCGCCAATGAATGACAAGAGGAGTCCATGAACGAGCCACTGGGGACCATTTTTAATGCTTCTGCTCATGTTTTAAGAGTTATTTTACGTTTTTACTTTCAGTCTTGACATTTGGAACTTATCATTTGAGATTTGTTTTCAGACTTATTTATTTCCATTTATGACTTATGGGTACTCCATTATTTGTTTTTAATATTTGAATTTAATGAATGACTTTTGAACTTACCTTATTTATTAGCATTTATTTCACCATAAAAGATGTTGTTTTAAGTTTCATGCATGCATGTATTTAGTAATGGCCTAACTTAAGTCCTAGGGGGTCGGATCGTTATCGGCAAAACAGTAATTTGGCTCAATTGTACTTACGAGCATTTGTGAAGGGTCATCATACTCATGACTGGTTATATCCGATGGACACAGAAATATATCTGTGGTAAGAAGAGTTCAGCTATTGGTCTTTAGTGGAATGCCTGATAGTTAACAGATGATGGATCTCGTGGCTAAAGAGTTTAGTTATTTATTCACGGACCATTGGAGCTTCAAGCCACAGGTCCATTAGGTCCCCTGGGTAGCTTGGATAAAGTCGAAAATCAATGTTTGGGTTAATTTGAAATGTTCAAATTGGCAAGAGAAAGTTCGATTATATATGATATAATTGGACTAGTTAATTATATATGATATAATTGGCTAAGTGTATGAGATACATTATTCTTGGAGGAAATTAGATATAAATATGATTTATATCAAGTAGAGGAGAAATTACTATAGTAGATATGTGATATCAAATAATAGGTTAAAAATATAATATGATTATATTTATTAATATTTTAATTGGTTAATTATATGATAATTAAGCCAAAATCACATTCGGACGTGCGTTAGTGGAAACTACGGTGGTTATTGTAACTAATGAATAAAATGAAATTTGTTTCATTTTTTGAATCGTTCGTTCAGTCGTCCAAAAAGAAATAGAAGAAGCACGCTAGTGAAAAGTAATTGATCGCTTAAGTATTTCGAGAACCTATACGATAGTCGCTCTGCGCTTAAACGACCGTCTACTTCGCATCTAAACAATCGCACACTAGTTCCTACATGATCAGATAGCTTCCCTAAATGATCGAATTGTGCGCCGAGTTTGCTAAACGGTCGTATACCATGTCCTAAAAAATCGTTCAGTAAAACCTACACGATCGTGTAGTTTCTCCTAAACGATAAGTATCGTGCTATATGATAGCACCTTTTTCCCTCCCACTTGCTTATCGCCTACACGATCCGTTCGTCCTCCTTTCTCTACCAAATTCACCAAAGACCACGCTTTGGATTTTCATTCCAAGAATACCTGAGGCTCTTTTCTGGTGGTATCGTCCCCGCGGCATTCGTGTTCGTGCGGTTGTTCGAGCGTTGGTTGATCGGGTAGAGATTTCTACTGCATTGAGTTCTGAAGTTTGAAGAACGTCTTCCACTGGTATGACAACTCTTTCCCTTATTTATTTTTATTCAAAGCATGCCTTTAATTGACTGTTAGTTTGTATAACTCTACGTTTGAACGTATATTGTTGTATTTCGGTCACTGTGAAATTGGAGCGATCCGAACGCGCTCATGGAACCTCGGTAAGAGATCCTTCAGTAACTTCCTCCTCTTTATTAAATTTGAAATAATTAATTTCAAATTCTAAATTTGAATTTAATATATATATTAACCACTTTAATATATATTTAAACTATATGTTATATCACATATAACATATAACATAAACTATAGTTTATTGTTCTCTCAAATAACCTAAGGTATTAATATGAATCAAATTCATTTTAATTTTAACCTATATTTTTTATATGAATCAAGTTCATAAAAATAATAGCTTAATCATATTCAAATTATAACACCTCTCAATAAAATATATAAAATTAATATGAATCATATTCATGTTAATTTTAACATATAGTTTCTATATGAATCATATTCATATAATTAATATTTGAATCATATGTAAATATCTATTTCTCTCGTAAAACCATATAAATTTAATATGAATCATATTCATATTAAATTATAACATATAGTTTTTATATGAACAATATTCATATAATTAATATTTGAATCATATTCAAAAATTTATTTCTCTCATAAAATTATATTTAAATTTAATATGAATGATATTCACATTAAATTTTAACATATGATTTTTATATGAATCATATTCATATAATTAATATTTGAATCATATTCAAATATTTAATTCTCTCATAAATATGTATCAATATATATTATATTATATAATGTATCAATATACGCTATTTAACTGTATCTTATATAATTAATTCTCTTTAATTAATTTGAACAATTCAAATCACACCAAAATTAATTTGATTCACATCAGTCCTTATTAAGCTAATAAGGAGACCTTATGGACCTATAGATTGAACTTCAATCGTACGAGATTAATTGATTAGACTCTTTTAATCAAATTAATCAACATTCATTAACTGTCGTTCACTCCACTAAAGACCGACAGCTGAACTCTTTGTATTATAGATATATTTCTGTGTCCATTGGATTTAACCAATCAACAACGTTGACCCTTCACAAATCGCTTGTAAGTACAACTGGGTTAAATTACAATTTTACCCCTGTAGTTACATCTAACTTCTTAAGTACAATTGATCCCTCTAATGAACAATTAGTCATAATCCAACTATGACCAAACCCCTCTCGGGTCAGGAGAGGGTGATGTGCCTCTTTATTCAAGTCCTAAAATCAGCCGTTAAGGGAGCAATTTATCTTCTTATCCTAACTATAAGAATGAGTAAATTCCTTCTTATGTAGTTATATTTCCAGCTCCCTAATCAGACGAATCCCCAAAAGGGTAGACTTAAGTCGATGAATCTGGCCACTCTTACCCATACAAATCAAAGGATTGCCTTCATAGGCAGGAGTTCACAACTCACTCAGGATTAAAGTCAAGTCACTTATAGTCATCCTGGTAAAATGTAAGTCTCTTCTAGAATCAACGTTATAAAGATAGACTTAACATTTTGTGGTTTGGTCTTTATACAAACTCTTTTATATAAGATACCTCTACTCACATGCCTCCACAAGAATGATCAAGATCAGAATATTTATATCACTTTACAACTATTGTAACAACTATAAAGCGAATCATATTAGTAGTGTTACCAGGATAAGTCACCCAATCTTATCCATATACTACAGACCATTTAAGTTATCACTTAAACACGATCCACCTGTATGTCTCCATATACATGTTTAAGTTACATCAGATAACCTTGGATCTTAGGTTAATGGATTATTGCAGAAGTAATATAAAATCAATCAACCATTGATTCAACTAACATAAAACTACCAGGATTTAGGGCATACACCCCAACACTTTGCACAGTATTTTTTGTGGGGTTGCAGAATGGCATCAGATGAGATGGTCCTCAGTATTATTTTTGGACATGGTAACTGGTAGAAAACCCAATTCTTGGAGTAATCTTGGAGAAAGAGATTTTATTAATGTGTGAGAAATGATAACAAGTTTCCATACCAAGTTTCCCCTTAAATAGACCCAGTGGGAAGGGTTTGGTCATCCCTAAACTAATTAACTAACTAACTAATCCTAAACCCCCTTTAAATAGACCTAAAGAGGAAGGGTGGGTTCACACCTAAACTAAAATAAAAATGAAAGTAAAAATGTTAATGAAAATACATTTGGCTAATACATGTAAAAGTTTACAAAAATAACTCAACTCGAGTTACATTGCTAGTTGAAATTCATGTGACAGGTAGTATGGAATGAGATCGGCAACGTTGAAAATGGAATGGATATTAAGAGAAGAAATGAGGTCAATTTGATAGGCATTCTCTCCAATCTTGTGTAAGACTTTGAATGGTTTGAGTTGCTTGTTGGAGTTTGTTGTGAGCACCAATAGGTAGTCTTGTTTTTATGAGGTAAATCATTACTAAATCTCCAGGTTGAAAGGTTTGAATACGTCTATGTTAATCTGCTTGAGCTTTACATGATGCATTGGCAGCTTTTATGTGGTCGATTACCTTTTGGTGTAATTTTTTTTATTTATTTTGTCCACCATTTGCTCTGCTTCTACACTTAAATCAATAGATGATAGTAGATTAGTGAGATAAAAAATTAGACGGGAAAGTTTAGTATAAACTACTTTAAATGGACACTTTTCTATTGATTTATTTTGCATATTATTCTATGTAAATTCAGCTTGAGCAAGACAAGTATCCTATTATCTCGATTTATCATTGGAAAGACATCTAAGCAGGTTGCCTAGAATTCTATTTGTGAATTCTGTTTGACCATCTGTTTTAGGATGGCTAGTAGTGCTAAATTTTGTATCAAACCTTTTCCATAGACTTTTCCAAAAGAAGCTCATAAACTTTACATCTTATCCAATACTATTGATTTTGGGATGCCATGAATCCTGACAATTTCTTTGAGAAAAAGATTGGCAATGTCCATAGCATCGGATATTCTCTTGCAAGTAATAAAATGAGTCATTTTGCTAAATCTATCCATAACAATAAATATTGAATCAAATGTTTTTTGTGTTCTAGGTAGTCCTGGATAAAATCTGTGGGTAGATCCTTCCATATAGAATTTGGAATTGGTAAAGGAATATAAAGGTCAACAATTTGTGTTTTGTTGTTGAGTTTTTGACATATAAAACATCTTTTTAACAAAGTTGTTTAATCTCTCTTTTGTTGTGGCCAATGAAAATATTCACTAATTAAGGTTAGTATTTTGTCTCTACCAAAATGGTCGGCTAAGCCGTTTGAGTGAGTTTCTTGGATGAGTGCTTCCCTAAGAGATCCTTGAGGTATACATAATTGATTGTCTTTAAAAAGGAATCTGTCAAGTATGTGAAAATCTTTACTATTGTTGTTAGTAAGACAAGACTACCATGTGTTATGGAAATCGGGGTCATTTTCATAAGATGTAGGAAGATGATCAAAAACAATAATTGTTCCACGTAAAAGAGTTAATAAGTTAGCTTTTCTATGTAAGGCATCTGCTACCTTATTGGAGGACCCTAAAGTATGTTTTATTACAAAGTCAATTTCTTGGATAAAAGTAATCTATCTAATGTGCATCCTACTAACATGCTTTTGGGAGTGGAGAAATTTTAATGAGTAATGATTAGTGAATATAACAAATTTTTTTCCAATAAGGTAGTGTTCCCATTATTGGAGTGCTTGAACCAAAAAGTAGAGCTCTTGCTCAAAAGTGGACCATTTTTGGTAGGGTTCACTTAAATTTTTACTAAAGAGTTCTATTAGATGAGTCTGTTGGGATAAGACAGCCCCAATTCCCACTCCACATGCATCCACTGCCACTTCAAAAGCTAAGCTAAGATTAGAGGAGAAGATAATTTGAATTTTAGAATGTTAAAGCTATATAAAGTATCTTCATTCCATTCAAATTTTCCTTTCTTAAGGAAATTAATGAAGAGAGCTGCTAGAGAGCTAAAATTTCTAATGAATTTGCGATAAAGTGAAGCAAGGCCAAGCAAGGATTGCACTTTTTTACTGTTTTGGGTGGCTACCATGCTATGATGGCTGTAAGTTTTGTTGGATCCGCTTGAATACCTTTGCCACTGATGATGAGCCCTAATAAGGAAATACTAGAAGTTAAGAATGCACACTTCTTAATATAGATAAATAGAGAATTAGAAGCTAAAACAGAAAATACTTCCTTGAGGTGTAAGAGGTGTCCGTCTATAGATTTGCTATAAATCAATATGTCATCAAAGTAAATAACATATTTTCTAAGGAGAGAAAATTTTGGTTCATGAGCCACATGAATGTGCTAGGAGCATTGGATAATCCAAATAGCATGACAAGTCATTCAAAAAGTCCTCCATTAGTTTTGAAGGTTGTTTTTCATTCACCACTTTGTCGAATGCGGATTTGGTGGTATCCACTAGCAAGGTCTATTTTGAAAAATATTTGAGATCTAGCTAATTGATCCAACAAGTCCAAAATTGTGGTATAGGAAAACGATATTTAATGGTTATCTTATTGATCATATGGCTAATACTAATACATAAGTGCCATGAACCATCTTTTTTATGGGCTAAAAGAGTTGATACAACGTAAGAACTAAGGCTTGGTTGAATATGTATTTTATGTAGCAAATCCTGAATTATCTCATGAAGAATTTGATATTCAGATGAGCTCATTTTATAGTAGGGAAGGAAGGTAATGTTGAACCGAGTATGAAATCTATATTGTGTTGAATATCCTGAAGTGGTGGGAGGTCTTTTGGTTGGGTCGTGAGGGTAAGAAAGTTGTCTAAAAGTTGTTGTACCCTGCTGTCTATAGGGATGGGCGGAATAGGTGAATTAATCTCCTTGATAAGAAGAGCCATAGAAAAGGAAAATGAATGTGTAATAGCCTCTTTATTAGAAAGAAAAGTAAATAAGTGTGGTCTTTTTCTTAGTTTGAGGCGAACTTGAAAGGGGTGAGATATTACTATTGAATGGTAGAAGAAGAATTCACTTCCCCATCCAATCAAATTTAAATGTGCTATCACTTCCTTTATGAATGTTTGATTGTCATATTGCCACGATCTACCTAAGAGAGCATGGCAAGCGTCCATATCTAGGATGTCACAAATTATTTGATCCTTGTAATAACTCCCAATGGATAAAGGGATCGTGCAAATTTGATTCACTAGAACTTCTCCACCCTTTTTTTATCTAACTCACTTTATATGGGATGGGATGATGATCAACTTTAAGTTTTAGTGCCTTAACCAGCTTTTTAGACACTAGATTTTCACTGCTACCTCCGTCCATGATGATCATGCATACTTTAACATTAATAGTGCACTTTGTTTAGAATGTGCATGTCTCTAAGCATGAGAATTTGAAGTGGGGGTAAGTAAAGTGCGTTGTACCACACAGGAAAGTTCATCCCTACATCCGGTTGAGTTACTTGGAGATAATCCTTCTGTCCTTCATCCTCTTGGCCAGATTCTTGGTCTTCCTGAATTGTTAAATTTCTACGTTGAGGGCAATCTTTGGAGAGATGAATTGTTGACCACACCTAAAACATTTGCCAAGGTTAGGTTTAATATAAGAATTCAAATTATTATAAATATTAGAACTAGTACTCCTCTTATTGTCTCGCTCGGATTTAGGTGCACCAAGATCCCTTGGTTTGGAGGTAGAAAGATTGGCATCCGATGGAGATTTAAGGGTGTCTTGTGGTTGCATTTTACCTTGAGTTGGAGCCTTGTCCCAAGTATTTCTTCTAGAGAACCACCATTTTTGCTTCTGAATTTTATCTTCCTCAATGGTTAATGCAATGGACGCATCCTCAGATAAATAAGAGATGGTGTGTAAATGGAGTTTCTCCTTAATTTCAGTTCAAAAACCATCAATGTATCGAGCAATTTGTTGATTCTCATTTTCGGCCAAATTGTTTCTTCCACTAAGTCGTTGAAACTCCTCCGTGTAGTCTTCCACATTGTAAGTGTCTTGCTTACAATGTTGAAACTGATTGTAAATCAATATTTCATGGTGAACAGACAATAATCTTTTCTTCATTAATCGAAGCATTTTGGGCCAGCTTCGAATTAGGGCTTTGTCGTACAACCTTCTATTAGATTGGATTTGATCCCACCAACTGGATGCCCCGCTCTTCAATTTAAGGCTTACTAGTTTCACCTTTTTATCTTCCAGAGTTCCCATATATTCAAAGAAATTCTTGATGCTCTTCATCCAATCAAGAAAGAGCTTTATATTCATTCTACCATTGTAATTGGATAGATCAGTCTTCATCTTGTAGTCGGCTACATGTCTTTAATATTGATTTCCACGAACTTGTGGGTAGTTGTGAGGATCTTAAATATTGTTCTCGATATAAATTCCTATTTTAATAGCCTTCTTGAGGTGGTTCTTCATGTTCTTAGAAGTATTCTTGGTAAAGAAGTCGAAGGAATAGATATCTATGTTACTGAGTAGCTAACAAAGGAAGGGTTTCCTCATCCTCGGATGAATCAGTTTTAGAACCTATAACAGGGTGTAAAGGTCCTTAATGTATTGGCTGGTGGTTAGGAAAAATTGACTTAAATCTAGGATTTTAGCATAATTACCTTGTGGTATCTTGAGTGGAGTCTTTCCTGGTTGAATTCTTGTTGAATTTTGATCTTTATGGAAGCCAATTTGTAGTCCTTGTTGTTTCCTTGGTTGTTGGTCTTGAATTCCCTTGTTTTCTTGAATTTCTTGCCTGGTGTGATCAACTTCTTTTCCTTTGTGTTTGTTTTGATTACTCAAAACTTTACCAAATTCAATTGTGAGGAGTTCAATAGCCTGTTGCTTACCCAAGATGGTGGTGCTGATGTTGCCGATGAATTCTTCAAGAGTTGTGAGTCGATAATCAATTGTTTTAGGGAAGAAGATACTTCCCGATACTTACCCATCCCTTCACGAGGTACTCTGATACCAGTTGATAGAAAACTCGGTTCTTTAAGTAATCTTGGAAAAAGAGAGATTTTACAAATGTTTGAGAAATGATAACAAGTTTTCCCTTAAATAGACCCAAGGGAAAGGGTTTGGCCACCTCTAAACTAACTAACTAACTAACTAATTCTAAACCGCATCTAAATAGACTCAAAGGGGAAGGGTGTGTTCATACCTAAACTAATACAAAAATGAAACTAAAAATGTTAATTAAAATACATTTGGCTAATACAGGTAAGAATTTACCAGAATACCCTACATTAGTAACCTTCCTACTATTGCTTCAATTTAAATTTTCTTGAGTTGTTATGATAATAGACTTATGTCAGTATTCAAATTATGGCATTCGAAGGTGCTATTTATAATGTCATGTAAGATTGATATATTTATCGTTTATATGTTAACATATATGATTCCCACCAATAATTTTATATGAACATTTTTATTTATCGTTTGGATAGGATTGGCAGTGGTAACTTCATATTGCGTATGGTTGGGTAACAAAAAAAAAAAAGCTTCTTTGTCATGGAAGATCTAAACTTCTGCAAAATGTTTGTGAGGAAAGAGGTAAAATGTGGATGTCAATTTTATTGCTTCTGTTCCTTAATTTTTGGGTTTGTGATTTGTTACATTTTGTGATTAAACTTTATGATACATGTTTACTCTTGCTCTCTTATATTTATATTCTTTGCCGGTGGTTTTTGAAAAATTTTGACAACAGTCTTCTGTAGAAGGACCAGACTTAAGGAAGAAGATTTGAAGTTAGAGTACTTGTTAGTGTATAAGAGGTATATCATATAACTCATAACCACATATTTATTTGAAATAGTTTATACTAATAGACTTAATTTTTCTTTCTTTTATAATGATGTGAATATCTTTCAAATACATATTTACATCAACTTACTTTGATAGACCTAATATCTAAATAGTAAGATTGTTGTGAGTATTTAAAATTTGTACTTCAAAGATTGTATTGGATTAATTACATGTTTCACTTATTAACTCCCCCTCCCTCCAAAAAAAAAAAAAAAGTTTGTTACCTTTTCATTATTGAAGAATGATTTAAATATGGAGGTTATCTACGTTAATAATGTTTGGTTTGGAGCCTATTTATGTGGTCATATTGTGACTTTATGACTTGTTTCTGTTTCAAAGTTTGATTTTTAAGTTTAGTTGTACGATTAAAGTAAGGTTTTAAGTGTAAATGTGATCAATGAAATGACACAGAGAATGTGAATATCAAGATCAAGCTTGATATTATTATTATTGTTGACATTTATGTGTTGAGTACAATTCTAAAATGAATGTTTTGTTTACTTAGGTACTTGCATAAGCCCGTTGAAGCAAGGAAACACACCAAGCAAGTTATTTATACATGTTTTTTTTTTTTGTTCATAATGTCAACAATTTAGTTGTAATTGCTAGATCTATAAATAACTTAACCCAAGTTTGGTTACTAGTTTCGTTGTCCATAGTTTGCCTTGTATGAACGTTAAAAACTCTATCGTTATATATGAAAGTTCATATTTGTGCATGTGTATATGTTTAGTGCCGAAATTGGAGGAAGCATAAGTGTATTAACAAATATGAAACAAATAGTTGTCTATTATCAAAAGCATTTTTTTTACATTCGATAAATGTTGTGAGTTGTATTTATATGACATCAGAATACTGTCATTAGTCATACTGTAATACTATAAATAAATGTCAATTAATGCATTTCAATGAAGTTTAGACAATGTCACAATTACGATATTGTAAATGTGTAAATATTGATGTTTTTGTGACAGATTTTCCATGTCAAGGTAAATGTTTAATTGACAGAAAAAGTCAACATTTTATATATTTATTGACAATGGAAAATTGTCATATAAAACAATACCATGATAGATATTAATAGTCCAACCTTTTTGTTGGAGAATCCCACATTGGAAAATTTAGTATTGGAAGTTTCTCTTATGTACTCCAATCTTGAATTTTGGGTTTGGGCCCTAAGGGGTACCCATGTTTTGGAGGGAGTGAGGAGATAGACCAATGTGGGTCGGGCGAGACGCGTGTGTGTGATTATTAATTTTTAATAAAAATATTTTTTTTTTCTCTTTTAACCAAAGGAAACAAATAAAGGAAAAGGTCCTCCTCGTTTCGATTCGTCCGCGTCATTCGCTTTCGTTCGTGTGCAAGCGTTTCGTCCGTGCACGTTCTGAGGCTCACCGCCTTTTTCACTCTCTACCATTCCACGCTAAAAGAGACGTCAAATACTTCATAAGCACAGTACCATTAGAGAGTTTCTCACTACTGGTGCAGTTAGAGTTGAACGCATACAGATTGATGAAAATTTGGAAAATCCTTTGACGAAAGGAATGGCCAGAGAAAAGGTTTTCAGAACCTCAGAAAGGATGGGACTCATGCCTATAGAAAGATGAATCACAGTGAAGAAAACCCAACCGGTAGACTGAAGATCCCAAGAAACAGGTTCAACGAGTATTAATTGACCACGAATGATATATAGTGAATCATGCTAAACTAAACACAAAGTTCTATTCCTATGACTTATAGTCTGAGCATGATATCCTGAAGCGTAAGAAAAGTTGAACTCAGTTCTTAATGAGATCTATACTTGATGACAAGTGGGGTACCTAGCTACAGGAGTACTCTTGATAGACTCACCTGTATGAATATGGAAGTGAGGGTCACTTCCTATGGAGTTTTTAGGCAAACTCTCTAGAGCATTCACTAAACCGGGATATACATGCTAGGCCTTAAAGCACGAGCTTTCTACTACACCCTAATGACACTCTGTGTGAGATGCTGTTAGAGATAGAGTTCAAAACCAAGGGTTACTCTAGTATATTCTGAATCATCTACACTATGTAAAGGTTCAAGTCACTGCTCAATGAAAATCTTTTCTCTCTTTCTTTTTTTTTTAGATTAAATTTCCAAGTGGGGGATTGTTAGGTGAAAATTTAACTTTCAAAACAAGAGAGAACCAATCTTTTGGTTGGAGAATCCCACATTGAAAAATTTAGTATTGGAAGCCTCCCTTATGTACTCCAATCTTGAGTTTTGGGTATGGGCCCCAAGGGGTACCCATGTTTTGGAGAGAGTAAGGAGATAGACCAATGTGGGTTCAGTGGACGTCCCACACGTGCGCCACCGCCTTTCGGTCGGGCAAGGCGAGTGTGATTATTAATTTTTAATAAAAATATTATTATATTTCGCTCCCTACCGTTCGACCGAAAACACAATTCATTTTTCACTTCATTCCATTTTTCCTCTCCTAACTCTTCCATTTTAGTTTTTCGAGTAGCGGCTTTAGAAAGGGTGTGTGTTTCGGCCGGTCGGTAATGGTGAATTTTCGATTGGGTTTCTTTTGGTTGTTTTATCCTGGGACGTCGTGGAAAATTTTCAAACCTGCTTGCACACTTGGGCAGATCCGTGAAACGTCTTAAAGATAGCGAGCTCCGCGACTCAGCCTATAACAAGTTTCTATTTTGTAGAGTTTTGCTCTTTACTTGACCGTCGTGCCTTGACCGTTTATTGTTTGTCATTCTGAGGGTCCTGCCGTTTCCAACATTGACTGAAATGGAATGTCATGATACAACCAATAATGACTAATTTTTCATGTATCATGACTTTCCTTGATGGTAGATTCAAAGACTAAAAAAAGTCATTTGACATGTGATGATGACATTCTTTTAGAGTCATGAAAACTGTTTTTCTTATAGTGATTTGATATGAAACAATTCTATGTCAGGGGCTATCAAAGAAAATTTCAAGATTTGTACTAGGATTCAAAATTTAGATTTGGCACGTAATATCCCGACATTCTTTTACATTTACTGCAACTTAGATGACAGGTTACCAATTATATGTATATATCTAATCATCTTTTTGTGGCTTGACCAGTTTTTACAAGTTCTAATAATGTATAATATGAATGTGATGTTCTCTATCCTTTGTCTTATAAGAGTATATAATAAGTATTGGGAAATGAAGTACTCGACTAAACTCAATGACTTCTCACAACACTTTTTTTTTTGTCACAATCAACATTGGCTTGGTAGTTTAATTGTTATAATGAATGCAACCTAGTTAAATGATATCACAATGTCTACATGCAACAATATGAAAAATAGAAAATATAGTACAAATCATGTGATTTAAACTCTAGCCTTTTGGTATAGATAATTCCCCATGAGCATGCTTTCCATAAGAAGGTGTGCTTGTGAGTGGTGGTCTTTAAATCAAGTATAACAAAAATGAGGTCAGATGTTCAAATCTCTTTTACACTAAATAATTGTGCGAAAAGAATAAAATAGAAAATGAAGAATTAATATTCCTTTAATTTATTGCCTATTACGTTAGTATTGTAAAGTAATATAGAGTCGGTAATATTAATAAAATTTTTAAAGATTTTTAAAGAACTATATAATGAAGAAAAGGAGTATGATGTTTCCATAGCTTAGAAAATTTTCCAACAAAGATGCTCGAAATCCATTCATGATACTTTTTAGATATGGTATTAAATTTCATTGACATGTCAGTTTTCTATTAATATTTTCACATCTATATGCGATTCAACATCAATATGATATGTGAATCGACATTTTCATTATATCTTACATAACTAGATGAAACGTGAAAAAATAATAAAATATCACTGATATGAATATAATATAGATAATAAACATGTTAACTTGTTTAAATAATCTAAAACATTTCTATATATATATATACATACATACATATATGCATATACTTACATACATACTTGCAACAAACCAAAGAGAATCTCACAACTCAAAGTCAAGATACAATCAAAATATAACCAAATGAATTAAAAGGAGAACAAGAATAACAAACAAACCAAATACATAGAAAAAAAAGCACACAAATCAAGGGAAAAGATCCCAGGAGATGAACCTGTATAAGTCCTTTCAATTGAAGCCCCAAGCTACTAAGAACAAAAAAGAAAAATCTCAAACCACACAACCCGACTAACCACTTAGGAGGGTGCAAGGCAACTCCATGGATGCACATATTATGTTCACACCAAATATGATAGATAATCGCATACCAAGCGACTCTCCAGACCTTACATCTTAAACAATTATGTAGACTAAAATGATAAATCTAATTGAGCTTTGTGTCCTAATGAGCGATCCTAGTAAACTACCTTGAAAATCTGTCCTACTAATGAGAACATGCTCCTCACAAGAGTATGTCCTCGAAACAACCCAATTAAAAGGGCACTCAAAGAATAAATTGTATTAGTCTCAATTCCACCGGTACACAAAACACATACACTAGGAATATCAGAACCCCACCATACAATCATGTGTTTGTAGTCGATTCCAAATAGTAAACCAAGCAATGAGAGAATGACTGGGAATACTACCTCCAAACCAAAGAAATTTAGCAAGTCACTTCATGATGCCTAAGGTGCAAGGACTCCCATGCACTAGCGACTAAAAACCCCCTCAAATGACAAGGGAAACATATAACACAATCATCTCTATCAACCTCAACCACTATGGATTGTACTTGCTCAAAGACATCAACCAGCTCCCTAGAGTTAGAAGTACAGTTCCAATTCCCATCAATGCGGAAGAAATCGTCAACCTTAGCCTAAATGGAATTATTCGCATCTAAAATAACCATAGTACTAAACTGTTGCGGAATAGGATTCATTTCTAAACAAGGGTCAAACCACACTAATAACAACGACCATCTCCAGTGGTGAAACAAACCAAGAGCCACATCTTGTCCCGAACACAAAGAATAACTCGCAAACACCCAGACGAAGATTAGGGAACTTACGAATAATATAAATATTAGTTCAAATTTTTTGTTTTTATAATTTTACTACAAATAACCTGGACATCATATCAATATTTTCAATGGCATTTCTATAAAATTGAGATCTCCACATTCAAACATTTTAAACCTGGTTGCGAAACGCGGAGTGAGGCATGGGATGGGGATTGAGCACAGTGGCAACATCAAATTTATGATTGCAGCAACGGGGAAGCAAGAACTGTTGGCCCTCAAAGCCATCACATCCACATCGCATTCATTTTCGACTTAATTATTGGAAGCACAATAATGTTGTATAGTTTCCTCTTCTCTTATCTATTATTTTTCACATTACCCAAATCACAAAAGCGTTTGTTTTATATTTTACTGGTTCCTCAATCTGCGGAGTTGTGAGAAAATGAACGCCAAGAAAAAAAGGACACTGTCATTTGTGAAAGCCAATCATAATCACATTCATGAGATCTCTCCTGGCTTCTGTGTGCCTTTTCTTGCATTTATGTCATCTGGGTCTTTCCTATTCGGTTCCTTTTCTTCATATATTTCACTCATTTTCTGTTGGGGAGTTAATAATAATACTAAGAAGCTGCGTCTTCGTCAACCCCAAGAAGTTTGTGCACATGGGGTTGTCATTTATCTATTAAATTATATACCCAAGTCTGGGGATTTTTCCGAACCCTTTTGGCTACTGATTTATATGTATCGTTTCCTTTTGGAATCGGCTGTCACTTTGAGTTGGATTTGTCTCTTTTGCATCTGCTTTTGGAGGTGAATTAGAAAGTAGCTCAATGGGGCTTTTCAGAGTCAGCTTCTGGATTTTTTTTTAAAATGTCAGTGAGATTTCAAGGGGATCTTAGATATTTTGAGTACTGGATTGAGTTTCATTCTAACGAGAGAGTTTAAGTAAAAGCATTCACTGATGGGTTCTTCTTGTTCCCTCAGAAGATGATGATTTGTTCTTTCAGAATTTTTCTTCTGTTGGATCGATTTGAGGTTCAAAGAAGCTGTTCCGTTTGTGGGGTATTTGCAAACTCACTTTCTCAAACTGGAATGCCAGGAAGTTTGCCCTTTTTCTTTTAAAGGAAAAAAGAAGAAGATTTGTTGGAGTTCCTCCTGGGTCCAGTTGGCTATATTACGTTTGTCTCAGAGGGAAAATTTGATCCGTTTTGATATTGGTTGGAGAAAGCTGGAAAATTAAACTTATACTCATTGCTTGAGTCGTCTCTTCCACGAGGCCTTGTTAAATCTTAAATGTTAACCGATACTCTTTTTTCCTATATCAGTATAGTGATACATACTTGATACTCTCATAAGAATATGCCCCTCTTAATCTAGGGAACTGAGTTTTTTCTTCTCTCTTCTATTTTCTTCCTTTTATTGTAGTTCTGGTTAAGTCTACTGATGCTGGTATAGGACTGGAAATTTTGAGTTTATCTTTTAGGTTGTAGTCTTTGAGATTTGTTGGAAATGGCTGAAAATGCCTCCCAAGAGGGGAGATCTCTGGCTCTGACGCCTACCTGGTCTGTTGCTTCCGTGTTGACAATTTTCGTCGCAGTTTCATTGCTTGTAGAACGCTCCATTCATAGGCTAAGCTCTGTAAGTATATTTCTGGACCACTGCTTTTTATGCTTTAAACAAAGTATCTGGCATGTTAACTAGTCAAAACTAGCATACTTCTGAAACTTTTTAGAAGTATTCTTGCAGAATCTGGTAAGGTTTGTACTCATGATATTCTACGTGTTAAAAGATACATATTCTGGCTAAGAAATACTTTAGTGACTCAAACACTATTTCCCTGATACATTGTGTTTCACAGTTTCAGCTACTGCAGATTTTGTTCTAATCATGACATGAGTTTGTTGCCTTCTCTCTTTCAGTGGCTGGGAAAAACTCATAGAAAACCCTTATTTGAGGCAGTGGAGAAAATGAAAGAAGGTAACCAGCCTATGTTATGTGCTCAATCACCTTAGACAAGAATAGCTTCATCTGGTGGCTGGTTCTCATTTCATTTTAGTTTTATAATTATTTTGCTCATTAAAACTGCCATTCGTTGCCTTTGCAGAGTTAATGCTGCTTGGATTTATTTCTTTGCTTCTGACGGCAACATCAAGTTTAATATCAAATATCTGCATTCCATCCAAGTTCTATGATACCTCTTTTATTCCATGCTCCCAGTCAGAGATTGATGAACAAAATGCGGATAATTCTTCATCTGAGAAGCGAAAGCTATTTATGGTTTCTGTTTTCCCACAATTGTATAGGAGGATGCTAACTGTGAACAAAAATACATGCAAAGAGGCACGTTATGATTATTATTTTTTTTTTCTTTAAAAGAACTTTTTTATATATTGATAAGAACTGTCTTCGTCCATCCCAATAGTCAATTGAAATTTGCAACTTTCCTCATTGTGCAGGGTCATGAGCCCTTTGTTTCATATGAAGGACTTGAGCAATTGCATCGTTTTATCTTTGTAATGGCAGTAACTCATATATCTTATAGTTGCTTAACCATGTTGTTGGCAATTGTGAAGGTTAGTTTTTTTTTTTCATAATCATTTTATATGAAACCTTGCTGAAAAAGTAATCAGTATGCAACGGAATTTTAGGGATAGTTTAACTTAGTTTTGTATTTTTCACTTGACCCAGTGTCTGTAGTTTCAATCATTGCTTTTCTTCACTCAAACAGTGGACTCCATTCTCTAAAATCATAGAGACTAAATTGTTTGTCTTGTTATTATTTTGTGTTCTCTTCTATTTGGGTTTGATTTGAGAGAACAACAATTTCTTTTAACTTTGATTATGTCGCTTAATAGAATTTTACCTGCTAGGACATAATGTGTAATGGTTAAGCATAATAGGAATCATCCTGATTTCTATATTTGTAAAGAGAACTGGATTTTAGTACCATTTGTTTGTCGTACAATGAACATTCCTAACTTTACTTCTTACTCGATGGAAGTTGAATGGAGTTATCTGATATGCAATCCAATATCTATTTGTGTACCTCTAGTGTTGAATGTGTGAGTGTGTGTATGTGTGTGTTTTCCTTTTTTGAATAATTTGAGGCATTGACTATTCCAATATTATGAAATAAAATATTTGCATTTTTCTTTAAAAAATCATTGAAGATATATAAAAATTATAACTATCTATTCTAACGGTTGACATTTTATCATTTGACCAGATCCATAGTTGGAGAGAATGGGAAAATGAAGCTCACATGGACCACCATGATTTATTCAATGGTGAGCTCTATGATTATGCTATGTGTGATTCTTTAGCATTCAACTCTAGGTATGTTCTCTTAGCCACTAGAAGAGTTCACAAGGAATCTGGGAGTTCAAACCCAAAACTTTGGAGGATATCTCCAACCATATGCCAAGCCCATAACTACCAGTCATATTATCAGATTCCAGTTCAAATATTTTTTTAAAAGATTTCATTTTCCATTGACCACAATACTTCCACGTCTTAAACCTGTATGATATCTTACATCTGAACTTCTGAGGAATCTCTGGTTCATTGAAATTCTCAAGTACTTCAATCTGTGCTCCCAATAAACCATCTTGCTCAGCTTATAAACTTCAGATCAGATTGTTCAGAGACAAAAACATGCAAAAGAAGAATGTTTGAAAGGGAATCTATTAATAAGCTAGCTTGTAGTTCTAAGTGCTGATGAATGCTCAGATCTAATTTTTAGTACCTTTCTTAGATTGTCCTTACCCCATTGATGTGCTTATTTTATTTTAGTAATTATTGGTCCTTTGCAATTCCCTCATATTTTTATCTAAGTTTCAATAACACCAGGAGTCCACAAGGAACATCCTTGAACAGCAACTCTCTGTTCCAAGGGACCATTTCTGTGTATTGGTTACTTGTAATTGATAATATGGTATTTAGCATGACCACTCTTTGCTTTCTCTAGATGGTTCAGATTTCTATTTTTGGAGAACTGACAATTATTTCTCTACTATTATTACAGATGCAACGAAAGAAAAGATAATGCAGAGACAATCTACCTTTGTACAATATCACACCTCCAATCCTTTAACCAGGAATAGTTTTCTTATCTGGATGGTAAGCATTGAACTTCTTCTCATTTAGATATTGCCACATGACTGCGTCTATTCATAGACCCACCACCATTTTGGTTATATCTATTCTCACTTCAGCAGTGTATATCTGCAAGGGCTACTTAGTGAAAATATTGGGTGTTTTCAGACCAAGTATATGCTTTAATGGGCCAGATCCAAAAGCATCTGACGGTGGAGCGTACATAATCAATGGAGAACGGGGAACAACAACCCCTTTTTAAGAATCCTACGTTTTTGTGCATATATTAGAGAACAATGAGAAGTTATTGACATACTTTAAATTATGATACTAAAAACTACACATCAACTGCTGCTGTAAAGAATTTGGTATACACTTGATTTATCAACTCTGATTTATTCTTACTGAACCACAATTTACCCTTTTTACCCTATTTTGAACCACTGATTCAAATGATGTGTATTGTATTCATGGTTAATTAGTTTGGAGTTATCAACAAATTGTTGACCACCCAGTGAGAGCAATCGAAATTGTGAAATTAGATTACTCAATGTGATGGTCAACGACTATGGTCATGTGTTGGTCCTGTGATCAAAGAACAAGCTGTAACTTTTGAATGCTTTTTGAAGTTATGATTTCATGTCTTCGTTAAAAATTAAATATTAATGTTCAATGTGATTTTTAATCTTAAATGTCGTAGGATCTGTCAGTAGTTTTTTAAGATTATGTCTGCCTAATCTGGTGGAAACCCTCTGTCATTGAAAAAAGAAAGTGTTTTTGCCATAGGAGAAGCATCCTCATCCCTTTTACCTTTGAACTTGGCCTTCATATACACCTGATAAATTTTGGTCCTTTTCTTCCTATTTTATTGAAATTATACTGCTATTCACATAAATGTTGACATTAACTCTTCTTTGACATGATTAAATGACTGCAGACATGTTTCTTTCGGCAATTTGGGCATTCTGTTGTTCGTTCTGACTACCTTACACTTCGCAAAGGCTTCATCATGGTACATTTATATGATTTTTTAGGCTTATATTCCTTGCCATCTAGTTATAATTTTCTTTCTTTCTTCCTCCATCTCTTTGTTTCTGTTGCCAGCTCTTAATTTGAGATAGAAGATTCTCAAATAGTAAAATCAAATTATTTGTTTGGATTGCTAATTTTCTTTCATGTGTTGCCATTTGCACTGCATTTTAGAGCTTTAGCATTCTCAAATTTTCAGCTGCTTGTTACTAATAATTAAACGAATAATAATACTGATAAAATATGATCTTTTGGTCATCAATATTTATGATTTCCTGCATCTTATTATTAATTGCAGAATCACAACCTCTCAGCAAGATATGATTTCCATAGCTACATGGTTCGTTCAATGGAAGAAGAATTCCAGAGGATAGTTGGTGTGAGGTAATTGAAGTGTCTGTTACTTTCAGTTAGAATCGTTATGCACGTGGTAATTCCGCTTCCCCCCCGAATCATTGCTATCATGATAAAAGGAGTTCAGGTTCAGTTATTACTCTTTGTTACTATATTGTCAGAAGAAGGAAGTTTTCTCCGTTCTTTGTTGGGATTGTCATTTTGTAGGGGGATTCTTATACAAAGTAATTTTTGTGTGTTAATTTCAATTGTTTCTCCTTTGAGTGAAATAGGAAAACTTTTGAAGGCATCCAGAATGTTGTTTCTGTGCTCTTCTTTTCGCTTCTCTGTGTTGTTTTTCTTCTTCTTCTTCTTCTTCTTCTTTTTAAGGAAATTAAATTTTTGAATATATTGAAAAAGAAGTGATTTCTGCCACAATATTTCTGAAGTTTCATTCCCAAAAATAGCTAAATTTCTTATTTTATTCTTTTGGGAATTAAGGAAGCTAATTCCTTGTTCACTTTTTTGCAGCGGTCCATTATGGGGATTTGTCGTTGCTTTTTTGCTGTTTAATGTGAAAGGTATAATAAACCTCTGTTAGGAAAATGGTAACTTTCTTTCTCGATTCTAATTATCAAATGCATAAAAGCTTTTTTCATTTTCACTAATTCTCCATTATCCTGTTTTATTTATTTACCTGAGCTGGCTGATTGTCCTTCCCCTTGTTAATTAGTCCTACTCTAAACTGCAACTATCTGTTTTTTTCCCCTATAAATTGAGCTGACATTACTATTTGATCTCTTTTGCCATCTTTCAGGCTCTAACCTTTACTTTTGGATAGCAACTATTCCTGTTACAGTGAGCCCTCTCTCTCTCTCTCCCTCAAGAGCTGCAGTTTGTATCTGGTTGATGACCAGCTGATCTCTTACTACTTTTCATTTTTTATGCAGCTTGTTCTTTTAGTGGGCACGAAGTTACAGCACGTTATTGCAACTTTGACGTTGGAGAATGCTGGTATAACCGGATTCTTTTCTGGAGCAAAGCTGAGGCCTCGCGATGATCTTTTCTGGTTTAAGAAGCCTGAACTCCTGTTGTCCTTGATCCATTTTGTTCTTTTCCAGGTAAATTTTGATTATTGACAATGTCGCCCACAAGTTGTCATCTCCTACGTCAGAAAGAAAAATAATTCATCTATTCATATATTTTAGTTTTTTATCAAAGAAACCAACATTCATAGTTTTATCCCTTTTTCTCTTAATTCTCTTGCAGAATGCTTTCGAATTGGCTTCATTCTTCTGGTTCTGGGTATTTCCTCTTCTCTAGTCATGGCTTCTTTAATCTCAGAAGAAAGCATACTCTCTAATGAAATAGGAAGCATGTGGCATGAACAACAAAATTTGAAGTTTATGGACAAAAAGAGAACAAGAGCTCACATCATTTAGTTTCCTTCAAAACTTGACGACTTTTTCTCACCCTTTCTTGGTACTCCAGAGCATTCTTTCTTCTTGTTTTCTCCCCACAATGACATAACTATTATCTTGTTTAATTTGGTTACAGTGGCAATTTGGATATAGTTCTTGCTTCATTAGCAATCATCTGCTTGTCTATGTAAGGCTAATCTTGGGGTATGAATCTTTAATTTGTGACAGTCGCAACCTTGTCTACCAACCATATTAATTGTGTAACGCGAGATAAGCATCCTGAAAAAAAATTGCTCTGTCTTTTTCGTAGTTTTGCTGGACAATTTCTTTGCAGCTATAGCACCTTGCCCCTATACGCACTGGTTACTCAGGTAATCTAAGGCATGATATCTTACATTCTGATAGTATGGTTAAATTATAGAGATCCTTGATTGAAGTCATTAAACTTAGATGTAGATAGTTTCAGGTTTGGTGGGCTCTCATCAATTTCTCTGAGTTTCATCTCCCTAATAAGTCTGTGTTGAAACCTTGGGTGGTAAAAGAAAAGTAGGATGCTGCTGCTAGAGTGGCGTCCACTACTTTTGGGGAATATGAGTGTAGGAGCAACAACATGAATATTTATAGTGGAATGGCAATGTCAATGTAAGATGACCAAAAGGACTGGAGTGCTGCTCTCAATAGGCTGTTAGTTAGTCAAGAGAACTGTTAGGTGAGAGAACACTGCAGGAGGTGTGGAGTAAGACTGAGGAAACACGGGGAGAGTCGAAGCCTTGCAAAATCTTGAGAGCCAGCATGTAATATTCTTACAGAATCCACTTTTTCTCTAAATTTCTGTGGATTCTAAAAAATGTTGTATTGTAGCAATTATGGTCATGTTTCAATCATAGTCATGTAAGGAATAACTTCAGTTATAGGGTGGATTATTTTCTTCTTTCCCAATTCATAACTTCCTAAGCTCAATGATAGGACAAAGGTGCGGTAGGATTGTGGGAGAATTTTTCTCATATATTTTCTCTCTTTTTTGGGTACCTTGTTTCCACTTTCTCAGTTCATTGCCCTCTTTCTTCAAGAGGTTATCGACTCGAGCAAAGAGAGTTTTCAAGTAAGGTTGGGAAATTTTATCTGGTTAGTAGTCTATGAGAGGATTGGCCTTAATGACACTATCCAAATGCTATCATTTGCAGTTTGTCATCTCCTATTGGCTGAGAGTCATATTTTTTTGCTTTATGTTTCTAACTGTTACCTTCTGCTATATTTGTTTTGCAGATGGGAACAAACTACAAGGCTGCCTTAATTCCTCAAAGAATAAGGGAAACAATCCATGGGTGGGGTAAGTCAGCTAGAAGGAAGAGAAGGCTCCGGATTTTTACCGATGATGCCACAATCCACACGGAAACAAGCACCGTGATGTCACTTGAGGACGACGACAACCAGCATGTTGATACACCTAAAACTGCCACTGGCTATGCCATAATTGAGATGCAGCCACCTACTGCAGCGAATGTGTCCGTCTCTATTGCTAATGATACATCACGTGCGGTTAGAACTCCTCTTCTTCAACCCTCTCTGTCTCTTTCATTACCTGTGGCTCAAAACTTCAATGCTGGAACCCCTTTAAGAAGCTCATCTATGCCCGCTCAGAACTTCAATGCTGAAGACTCTTTAAGAAGCTCATCTATGCCGAGGTAAAAAGGAAATGGGTAGCTAGTAAAAAAAAATGCTGCATCGTAAACAAAGCTATAGAAGTTCCATATAATTAGGATAAAACTTTAGTGAAAGAAACTATAAAAGTACCAAGTTAGTACAAACAAAGTTGAAATCCGAACAAGTGTTCAGAGTGAGAGCTTAGAGATTTGTTTATAGGATACTGAGCTTGTATTTGTAGAAAACAGTACATGAAACTACTTGTATTGTAATATAATCTCCCAACAATGTAAGGAAAGTATAGACTCCAACTATAGAAGAGTGTTTCCTGACTTTCTATATTTCATCAGTTTATTAGAAAATGAACTCCATGAAGGGAGCTTTTATTGAGAGTTCCAATAAGACATTTCTTTGAGATGAGGTATAAACTCTAAACCAGATCGCCATTGGATTTCATGTCCTCTCCCCCAGTGGATTTTATGTTATGATCTGTTGGCTGGACTGGTGGAACAATTGTAACAATAGGTGGTTCAGGTTCACTCACTTGAATAGTTTCATGTTCGACCTTAGAGTCGTTGATGCGGGCTTCGCAGCCACAACTTTGGCATCCCTGACATGTTTGACATCCCTGGCATGTCTGACATTCCTGACACCCTTGACATCCCTGGCATCCCTGCCATTGACATGGTGAACAAGTGTAGCAAGATTGGTGACCGCCACATCCATAGGGAGGACAAGAATATCCTCCACAACTACTGCAGCAATCGCCATTTGTTGGACCAACAGAACTGAATTTTGGTATACTGCCTTTTGGTATACTTTTCAACTCAGCATGGCTGGAATTTTGTAGGTGGTTATCTTGTCCAGAAGACATACTGTCACTTATTAGTTGGTTTTCAGCATCGTTGTTCTTGAGAATTCGATTGGCAGAGCTGAGGCTTAAGCAAAGAAACGCCAAGAGACCAACCAAGAAACTAGTTTTTGTAACAGCCATTTTCTTGAAACTTTGGTCTCTCTTTTCAGGAGAAAGTTGTGTACTTTTCTGTGCTTCTCAAAGTGAAGGACCTTTTGCAATTTATAGGGTGGGGAGTTTGTTGAGTTTGGAGAAGAGATTGCTAAAGCAACAAAAGCATTGACATAGGTTTGGCCTAAGAGTCCGGAGGCCATCATTGTGTGAAGTTATTGTTTGTAGTTCTTGAGTCTTTGTTTCATGAAATACCAAGCAACAAGATTCTTTCCAAAATGCAAGGGATTTTTTTAATGTAAATTAGATTATTAAATGAGTTTTTAGTTAGAAAACCACATAAACGAAATACACCATCGTTTTAAGTTGTATAGTAGCTTTTATGACAATAAGTTTCAAACAGTAATCTCATTTTTCTAAGTTTTAAGGTAGGAATTTTTCAACTGAACCCCAAGAACTTGGAAGATATCTTCAAATGTTTCAAGCACTTTTTCACTAAGTTACCCTTGGAGAATAGTTTTCTAAGTTTCTCTTAGTAAAGCCAAACGAATTTTAATTTTTTTTTTTTTAAAAAAAATGTTTTATACTGTAAGCAACTTGTTTCATAACTTAAGTAAATAATCTATGGGACCAAACCAATTTAGTTCTTTTGATTAAACCAAAAACTGAACCAAATTGAACCAGTGTACAACACCCACATGAACCTACACATCTCTCTGTTTATCTCCAATTACCAAGAAAAAAAAGAGGATTTGCAACAAAACTTGATGCAAAGAACATGAGACATAAAGAACCCCACATAATATTAACTAATGTCATTGCAAATAATTGGAGAATACCATGTCCAAAGTTTCTCACTAACAAGTAACAAAAATAGTAATCTACCCCCTAAAAAAGGAAAAAAGGGCCTAAGGGTATTCCCTATCTGCCTCTTCTCTATCACTTTTCCCCCAACTTCCACACTGCCAAGAAATTGATTATTTACAGTGAAAAAACTGTAACAATGAAGGGTTGGAGATGATAGCGGCAGGAGAAGGTAAAGGCTATTTTGGTAATATTCTCAAAGGGCAATAAGAAAAGTAAATGATGAAGGTTATGAACTTGGAGGTCCTTGTGTAAGTCTTTGCAACTCATTTTGATCATTGAGAGTCTCCATGAGAAGAGGAGGGGCATACTGAGCTATGCCTTGATGTTCTTCAGAATCTTGACAGAAGGAAAGAATTATTGTATCAATGGACATCTCCACCACTCCAAAGAAAAGTGTGGCAACCACATAGCCTAGGCCCCAGCAAACCTGTTGTTTCGAAACAAAAAAAGAACTTGAATGAGGAAATTTTGCAGTTTAGCATGTATGAAACTAAATCTTTTATGCTTTAAAAACTTCAAATTAAGTATTCATTGTTAGTAAATGACAACATGAGAGCACATTTAATGGGTTCTCAATAGAAACGACTTACTTTGGATTGGGTATGTTATCACAATATGAAATAGGTAAACCTTCAATCTAATCAATAGTATCAATATAATTAAATATAGCATAATCAAGCCAAAAATCATGTATTCAAGCCATTGGAATGTAATCTTCTCCCATAAATTTTCAAGCCGGCAAGCGAGAGAGAATGTTAAAGTATTGATATAATTAAATTTACTATAACCCAACAGCTTAAGCTTTTAGGTTTCATGGTGGCTTAAAACTTATAATTAATGCATGCACGTATTATTAAATTATTCATTGAGTGAATTGTCATATCATCATTTTGTTATTAAATTTGTTGTTTAATGATAGTGAAGATTCAATTGAAAATAACATAATACACGAGTTTTTTCACTTTGATTTGAATAATACATGAAAACTTCAAAATATGACTATTGAAATTGAAAAATGATTACAAAATTAGGGATTGAAATGATACACATTTGGCCTAATACTGATATAAAATAGAAGTAGCATGCTTTGTTCCGTTCTGTAAAACAATTTTTTACCATAAAAGCAGCAATATCTAGGCTATAAAATTTCAAGGTACTGATTGAAAGACACAGGCTGCTTTGAATGCTCAATCTTAGTCTATTTTTCTCTTTTTATCCCAAAAAAAACTATATGAGAAAAAATAGATATATCTCAGATAATAAGTTTGATTGCCCTAGCCTCTTTATCAGCTCTTCTCTACATAAAATGAGTATGAACTAAGTGAATAAATAAAAGAACTTACCAGGACTGGAAACAATGGGGAAGAAATCTTGTTATGAGCAGATCTGTATTTGTGTGTATCCAACATGAGGAAAGCAAAAAGAGCACTTGAGAGGCTGACACACAGTTTCCCAAGGAACAGAATGACATCTCCAATCACATTCACTCTTCCGATCCGAAGGATGTTGTTAATTATTAACTCTGTTGCAATAGCGGATGCCTTGCAAAAGCTCTTGCCAGTTATTGCAATCTACATGAACAAGAATAGAGTGGAAAACAGTTATTCGAGACAGAGGTTGCTGAATTCTTATTCTGCAAACTAATACCATTGTGATCTTTGGGTGAAAAAAAAAAAGAACCATTGTGATCTTTCCAGACTACCATATTGGAAACAATGATGAACAGATAATTTAAACAAAGTAAATGAGTAACAATTTACCATTATATATGCATTGCGGTTAACAGATTTGATGATCCACTCTATACATCTCAGGCAAAACCGAGATGTATTATGTGCTGCTCTGCCAATCCGACTATCTGGTGTGGTACTTGCAACTTTCAATTTGCGACGAATAGACTCAAGTATGAAACGAATTGATTCCATAAAGGACACAGTCAAGGAACCGAGAGCCATGGATCCAAGATTATATCTTGCTAGCCGTTTCATCGAGGAGAAAACTGGAAGAAATGGAATTTCGGGCTGCATTAACCAGAAACAATGAGCAATAAAGAATGAAATAATTACCTAAAGTATATTAATTAAGTTTCAAAGAATTGATGCACAATAACAAGAAATATATAGAGTAGACATGGGACTATTCTGTGAATATGATATTTATAATGGGGAGGTGTTTGAATTGGGGGGCGTTTGTCTTTTCAACTGAGCTTGTTTTATGTCTTAGAATGATGTTCTTGTTACTATGTTTGTCCTATGATTTCCTTTGAATATTTTATTTCCTTGTACTTAGAGCATTAGTCTCTTTTATTTAATTCAATGAAAATTTATGTTTCCTTTGAAAAAAAATGTATAGGGTGTCATACTTGAAATTAATTCCTAAGTAGTTAAATGGAATACTTCTACGCTGAAACTAACAAGTAAAATAAGATAATTGCCAGGGATCTACAGCAAGAAATTATAAACCCAAAAGAAGTTCAGAATTGTCGGTTACATCAACCCATCCTTAGTAACTTACCGAAGTTTCACCACGAGCCCAATAATAGGAGGCTACTGAACCTGCAATGACTGTTGAAGAGCATGCTACAAAAAATTGAGTAGCCCAATAACAACCAAATAGGTGGAAAAATATGGAAATGTCGATATGAGGAGTATAACGGATGCTATAACCACAGCAGCGGTCACAGTTCACCCGTTTTGAAGCAAGATCATAGGCACAGCAGTTTGAGTTGCAGTTATTCTGGACAACCTGACCAGAGCTGAAGAGATGAAGGGCAGCTGACAACCATAACATATAAAAAATTGCAAGGATGGCATAAGGTATGATTGGAAAGATTATGAGTGCTTGAACTTCTCCAATCACCTTTGCAGCAACCTGCACACAAGGTTGTATAAAACCCAAATGAAATAATGATATTATACTATATTAATCAGTTGAGAAGCCAAGAATGCCTCGATGAAATGAGTGGAAATAAGTGCCACACAGACAGAGAAATCAAAAGCCAAAAACTTGCAATGCTGAAGTTGAAGGCCACCTGAACTATATATCCTTGAAATGAATATTTTTAGTTTATGATTATTGCTGCCAATAATCAACATCTGATCCCTACTTATGCATGTACAGTATGGTACTTGCCTTGAGGACAGATGTTGCCATTATGATTCGGCGGATGATAGCGATTGATGTGAGAACAGAGACAGCCATAACAAAAGTCATTAGAACAGCAGCAGCACGCATATGATTGAGCTCCTGAACAATAATCAATTGAGTGATTGGAATCAGATGAGGTTTTTTATCAAATAGGCTCAAAAGTTTTGGTTGCATACCCTTCCAAATATGTGGACATAGGGATCATGATCACCAATGATGGGAGTTATAGCATCATTTCCTATCCATCCAGCTATTATAGCAATAAAGATAATTGCAATCAGTAATGACACAACTTTAACCTAAATGGTATAACTTCAGAACATTTGAGGTTTTGGAAATTCTATCAGATATTAGAAGTTTGATTCCAGCTAGAAGAATCTCCTAAGGATATCAAAGAAGAATCATTTAGAAATGGCTGGCATTCCCCTCAGAAGTCTGACATAAACTTCAGTTTTTATAATGAACTTATGAAGTTTTGATTGAAGCGGAACATGAAATCATTGAACATCAAGTAGAAAGGTGGAGTAAATATGTTCCTCACCTTTGAGGTAATAAAACATTGTGACTGATACTATGAGAATGTTGAATAGGACAACCGTTACCCACGGCATCGCAGCAACAAAATGCCGAATCATTAGCAACCAAATCACTGCCAAAAATAGAGGCAAAATTCCTCCGCAAACAATCAATACTGGCCATGACTTCCCAATATCCGCCATGTATCTCTGTGACAGTAGAGCAGAGAACAAGTAAAAGCTTTAGAAATGGTAAAACACAAGAAGCAAAGTTAAGACATATGATACAGAGGCTTCAGACAGGATGCTAAGGATATTATTCTAAAGAGCCCTTGAAATTTTCAAATTGAACTCTTGAGCTTATATGACACTTTACATTTACTAAAAAAGTAGACCTGTGATTTAATAGTGAAATTTTTGTAAGATAAATGCATGCATACATACAAATATTAACAGGGTTAAAGTATAATTCGTAGAAAAGAAAATCTAGTATACCTTTAAGACAGATGACCGAGCATTGGTTGACTTATGAATAGATTTATCAATGATCAAATCTGCATCTATGTTCATTCCACCCATCAGCTTCCAATGTGTTAATGATACATTTGAGGGGCGAGCAAGGAACTGGCAGCTCCAATAAACTGAGAGACAATCACAATCGTAAAATATTTTTATAAAAGTTGTTTTAATTAAAGTCCTTGTGTTTGGTTACATAATACAAGTTGTTTGGCCCAACTTCTTATTCTACAAATACTATATTACCGTTAGTGATTACCAGTCGATCGCTTTCTGGATAATCAATTTTAAAGTGATTCTCTGAAAACGAATATAAACCAATTTAACTAATTAAAAAATTATCACTATTTGTTAGCAAACAAAGGAAGTATCCAAGCCACCTTAACAAGGATTAAGGATTAAGGACTAAGGAAAGTTAGGAACATGTGGACTTTGTAACTATGAATACAAGGACATGTAGAGAACTGATGTCGTAAACCAAGGAGAAAAGCTTGAAAGATTTACTGCATCCAAGAGAATATAGACGTGAAGTATTCAATATCATCTTGAAAGGTGGAAAAATTAATAGCATCAAGATAGATCAATTTCACTTACCATTTACACTAGGAAAAATGACAGGGTAACAAGGACCCTGAAGGTTAACAGAGCTGTTTCTCATCTCAGGCGTAAGGAACTCAAAGTAATCGTAGTTCCTGTCTATCCAATCATCCATTGAGAGGCGTATTTCACCTTCTGGATAATCACAAACCCAGTTTAGAGAATCTTCTGAAGGAGTTGGGCAATCCATCAAGCATATGCTCCGAGCATCCACCAACTTAAATTGACTGTCTTTCAGACCACTTTGATAAACCTGATTAGGATTCAACCAATATTTAAGCTCCAATTCACGAAGGCCAGGATTAGCATGCTTGTCACCACAGACATTTCCTTTGTAGTCTAGTCCATATGTTAGCCTGATAAACAGTAGCACAGAGGTCAACTTAAAGGAGACAAACTAACAAAGAAAAGGAGAACGTAAATACTAAAGGTACTAACCATGCAGTTTTGGTACAATTAAGGATATCAACAAGTTACATGACTTTAGAAATTCTTCAAAGCACTTGACTACATATCTAAACCTACTTCTGGTTCTGGGATTTCAAGAAATACTTAAAATTCATTTTTAAAAAAACTAGTGTTTTATCAAATGTGCTAGTACAAAAAAGTATTTTCTTTAGAAATACTACTCTTAGAAGCACTCTCAACATACTCTAACTAGTTATGACTTATGACTTAAAAGGACTAACTTTAGTTCCTCCACGATTAATACAAATTGGAATCATCAGAATGTTACTGTTATAAAAACCAAATCACAACGGATGAATGGGAAAACCATGGCCAATGAAAGTTATTGTAATGAAGGAATACAAGGGGCAAGGGAGCGCTTGGTTCTTTAGTTCAATGGGTTTTGTATGGAGCTGACAGGGTACAGTTCATCATGGATATAATGTCAGTTTTCACACAAGCTTATAAAAAAGGGAGGAACATGGCAAACTAGAGAATGGAAATGTCCCATCCTACCCATATGCAAAATCTCCTTCAAATTGCAGAAGGGGAAAAACAAAGAAGAAGGCCAAATGAGACCACCCGCAGCTATATAGCCAAAGATTAAGTGATATACTATACCCTACGCAGGAAAATGTCAGGTGGGTGATGATAATATACTAAAATTCCATGTTGAAAGGACGAACTAATATCAGCCATATGTCATACAATGAGATAAGTTCTAACCCGTACGGGAAAGGTTGTAAAACTGGCATACAATGAGATAAGTAAAAGAAAATTGAAGACTATACATTGACATAGCCAGATATAGTAATAAAAGAGTAAATTAGACAAGCCTGAATTCATCCTAACTAGGACCAGCAAAAGTTAAGACAGCAAGGAGTTCGAAATTGGTAGAAATGAAGAAGATAGAGAAAACGAAAAGGGGAGAATGGAGAAGGGAAATCTGCGAAATGGGAAAGCACTTCGGAGATTTTTCTGGGACTTCCATGAATGAAAGAGAAAATGTGCAAGAATTGACAGTACCCATTGAAGTTATGAAGTATAACAAGAGAGTGGCATCAGATTCCATACCTTAATGGGTTTCCTTGGTTAAATCCAAAGCTTGAGTTAACAATCATCCCCACCCAGAAAGCTATAAAGATCACAAGAAACACAACATCTCTGCATTTTCTATTATGTCTAATGATTCCACCCATTTGGGCATTTCCATCACTTGAAGGGTATCTCCCAATCACTGCCCCTAAAGGACCCCTCATCTTCACACACCCTGGTTACCCCTTCCCAAGCAGAAACAGAGAGAAAATCAAATGAAAGAAAGAAAGCAAAGCTTCAAGGAGGCAGTAGAATGAGGGCAAAGTAAAGCTTCAAGGGGGGTTACAGTGTGAATAAAAAAGCAACAAAGAAAAGGGTTTCAGATTTGGAATCTTTCTGCCAAGTTTTTCTTTTTTTTTCTTTTGGGACTTCTGGACAAAGATACTGTAGTGTTTTAGAAGCGTTTCTCAAGAGGCTCAGCTAAAGAACAAATGAACAATTAAACAAACATATCAAAATGCATGAATTAAAGACATCTGTGAGTAAAGAAAGTGGAATAATTGGAATGTAAATCTTTAATTCGTGATGGGCAACATTCAATTTTGATAAAGAACTCATCTTTTTCTCTCTAAAACATAAAATTTGAGTGGAGCCGAGCCAGGACACGGACAGCCGGTATGGGAGTATTTGATATTAAACTCAATACAATTAGGCTTATAAGATCGATTTAAATCTCTGATTATTCCGCCACAAAGCTGACAGAGACATTTGTGTCCGAAGATCTACGTCTTTGTCGGCTTTACGCTGTTGTTTTTCTATCACCGTCGATGTTGTCGAAAACTTCTATTGACTTCAACGATCCAGATTATCAAACGGTACATAATAAAGCTGTGTACTTATGGATTCGTGTGAGTGGATTACACCCAGAAATTTCCCCACTATATGCTCTATTACACTAAAATAATAATAATAATAATAATAATAAAGGAAAATAAAGAGAGAAATAAAGGGGGAAAAAGTTTAAAAGAGTAGGAAGTTTCGCTTCAAATTTTTACGATGTTGCGTGGAGTAAAAAAGTTTTGGTGGGATCACCATAATTTTTAGTAAAAAATATTAATTTATATTTTAAGCTTTTAATTTATATCAATTAAACTCTTTCTAGAAGTATCCATTTACATTTTTTTTCCCAAAAAATATTGATTAAAACTTAATATTTGTCTAAATTTTAATCTTAACTTTACGTACGAGTCAATTTAGACAGTTAGATTATATATTTTTTAAAATTATCCATGCATCATTTCTCACATGTAGGATAAAATGAGCAATTAAGATTAATCTATGGATGACTTTTAAAGAAAATTCAAACCGAATGTTTGTACTCTTACGTATTTAACGTAATGAAAGATATAAATTGATACATTTACAATAAATTGTTATTTAAATTGATATATTTATTAATTTAAGTGTTTAATTAATACAAACCTCAAAATTTAAGAATATAAATTGCATTTTCACTAGTTTTTAAATAACATTAGTTATATATACAAATAAATCATTTTAATTAATGACCTTCAATTTGGATAAATTTTAGGACTAACAAGAATAATAGTGGATTTTAACTTTTCATTTGTAAAAATAGCAAATCATCATTTCATTCATAAAAATAGCAAAACTTTATAAAAATCTAAACTACCCTAACCATACAAATGAGATTGCAATTGGCTCATTAAGAAATATTCATAATTATATTGTAATTAAAACTAATATCTAGATATTATCGATTGGCTAGGTTTAATCACTGCATCGACTTCTTCTCCAACCAAGTTGCCGCCATTTTGCTCTCCGAAATCGACTCCTCTGCCAACAAGGGTGTGGTCGACTGTCTCTGAATCTATCATCGCAACCATAATTTCCTCCCTTCTACTCAAAATTCTGAAAATTCAAATGAGGGCATTTTAGGGTTAAAGAAAAAAAATGTTGTAATTCGGATGAAGGTTTTGTAGTCATCAAAGATCTTTTAAAAGCTTTTTTGTGATACTTCTAATGAAATATTTATGTGACCTACAAATACAGTGTAACTCAATTGAAAATCACTCAACCAAACCATACATCGCTGTTGAACTTACCAAAATTCTATAACAATACTTTTTGTTGATTCTAGACCAAAATATAAGTTTAGGAAGTAAGGGTAGAACTAATAAAAACTTTATCTAAATAATTGCATTCATGAAGAAAGAAACCGATTTAGATTAGAGTATGAAAATCCTAATTAAAAATCGTCAATTGAAATTATTAACCAATTATGATGGAGTGTTGATGTCAATCGTGGAGATATGATGAATAGAAGATAAATAAACAACATTCAAGGATGGTACATCCTTCCTTGATCAAATCAATCAAGGTGGGTATAAGACCCCCAAGGCAAATAGGTTAATACCAACACCATCTATATGCCTGGCTTATCTTTTCAAAATTGCTCGATAGAAATCACTTTGGAAAGAAGAGACGAGACTTGAATTATTGGCCGTGGCCGATTAAGCCAAGTCTTTCTTCCTGTAGACTTGTCTTCAATTGTCTTCCACGATTCTAATCACATTAGGATTTTACATATTTGTCTTCCACGATTCTAATCACATTAAGACTTATGCAGTCTGATACATTGTTAACCGAGAAATAATACATTTAGAAGTTGGAGAAACCTTAGATTGGATAAACTTCTATAAATCAAGAGTCATGATAGTAGTTATTTTCATCTCACTTACCATTGATCAAAACTCTTAATCGTTTAACAGTCATAGGAAGAAAACGTCGAGAGGATGAAGAAAGCTAGGATTACGTGTTGTATTCTAATATTTCATGTTTGAAACAAAAGGATAATAAATATAATGTTCAAAAGTATTCTAAAACTGTGAATCTTGATTAAGTTTGATAGAAAGTATAATAAAAACCATAAATTTCAGTTGGGATAATTAATATAATATGATAATTTAAATTTCAAACAAAGATTTTAAAATTAGTTGTAGAAGATTTGAAAATTCAAAATACCTGACGCATAAAATCATAACAACTATTAAAATCGCGAGATTTAAAGATGATTATCCGCTTCAAATAATCAAGTTAGTTATTGTTGAAAGTCGGCTGTAATATATAGTTAAATTAATTATAGTATCATTAATACAAACGCCGAATTAATTACATGGCAATTAAAAGAGACGATAAGGGCATTTTAGGATTTCCAAAAGTTTGACTCATGTGATCTCCATGCGCTTTGCTATAATTCAAAACTACACCGTCTTTTGCTATTTTTCTAAATAATAGTGTAATTACTGCTATTTATCTTAATATTCCTAAATTTTATAATCTTTTATCTTAAATTTGAATAAATATGGTTGTATTTGAATTTTTTTTATGGAGATGATAAGTGAAGTGAGAAGTCTTAGAAATTTTTGTTAAGTTAGAATATCATCTTGGTGCTGTTGATTTTTTTTTTATTTATTTTAGTTCTTATATTTTCAAATATCCAAATTTTAGTAATGTGTTTTCAATAAATATTAAAGAAAAGTTGACTTGCAGAGAATTAAGTTAAATGATCAACTAAAATTGCCAAAAAAAAAAAATCAATTATGATGCCATCCTTAAAAAATAAATAATAAATAAATAAATAAATTTCACGACAAGTTCGAGTGAAACCATATAAAAATTATAAAATTAAAGTTTAAAATAAATTTTGATTTTGTTTATATATAAATTTCTGTAAGAAGCCACTGATAATATTATTTAAAACCTTTTTTTGTCATGTCAATCTGTGATTTTAAATATAAATTTATACGAAATGATATTACACGAGATTTTCATAAATATATAATTAATAGATAAAAGTAAAATTGACAATTAAAATAGTATTTTAAAGAGTGAAACTAAAATGGAATGAATGAATATATAAAATCACACGTTGATTACAAATATATTAATTATATAGAATGTGGTAAAGAGCATAATCGTTGTTTAGACATCATAATGAATGATTAAATTATAAAGATAATCCTTATAATCATTGCTTTTAAATGGTGGGATTAACCAAATTTTGTGGGTTTTAATTTTTTAATCTTAAAAGCTTTCTAGACTCGAAGATTTGTCTTTCGGACTCAAGTTTTGTAGATAGCATAAGAGAGTAAAAGTGAAACTCTTTTCAACTAAAAATTTACCATGTTTGTTTTTCATAGTTTCAAAGCCCAATTGAATGTATAATTAAGTTTCAAGAAACCAAAATAAATTTAAGTAAACTAATATTTTATATATTGAACAAAGAATTTGATTCTGAAATTATTTTTAATAAAAATGTTTAAAGATCGACTTGATATATTATGTGGAGTAAGTCCATGAATTTAAAAAAAAATGTCAGAACTTTGAGAACTTATCAAATACAAAATTACAAGATTATTGGAATATTTTTTTAGATTCAAGAAACCCGATTGTTGTTAACTCAAAATGTACCATCCATTGTAAGGACAATCTACAATATAATAACATTGCAAGACGATCTACAACATAATATCATTTATTTATATACCAATGTCAATCAATTTCTAAGGAAAGAAAACAGATTAGACTGCTAGAGTGTGGGAAAACAGAGGGAAGTACTATAAACACGGCACACACACAAGCACCAAAAGAAATTACAAAATAATATGTGATATTAGGTTAACCTTCTGTACATATAGATGACTTCTCACAGCAAAGCCATCAAACAAAATTCTAGTTGTTTATCTGTATATCACATGCTTCTCCACACAACATCTATTCCCAATTTCAAAATAACAGAAGACAGATAATAAAGCAGCAAAATAGAAAGATGGAAACTCTATTAAGAGACTTATCAAGCTGCATTTCCTGTCTTCTCATTCTGGTACTGGCATTTCCAGGGATGGCGTTGTTGTATGGTGGGTATGGCAATAAGTTCCCATCCACGCTACCAAAAATTCTAGTGAAAACTGTTTCTCCAAACATCCCAATTGTCGGGTTTAGCAGACTCGTTATCACGGCATTACCGAGATAAGACGGCGCGTATGAAGCAAAGTCACCGTAGGCCTGGGGGAAATATTGTTGGTGATAGATTGGGTGTGAGGGCGAGCGGACATAATTTGGATGAAGCTCCTGGCTTGGATGCAATGCAGAGGTTGCATTGGAATGGGGCGGTGTGTTCATTGAGGGTGGTGGTCTTCGAGGTACAACCATACCCAAGTGAGACTTCTTGGATTCGGAATCTGAGTTTGATGTGCCACGACCATATAGGGGAACCAAAGAGGAGGGAGTAATGCTAGCCTTACAAACAGGGCAGTTCTGGGTGTTTTCGGGTCTGTTGCTGGAGATTTGAACATGAAGCCATTTGTAAATACACGGCCAGCAGTAGAGGTGACCACAGAGGGTGACAACAGGTTCAGCTGCTGAGTCTAAGCAAATGTTGCAATCGAAGCAACCATTTGCGTCTTCTGAGACTGTTGACTGAGTTGAGATAGATTTCCAGTTTTGCTTGAGAGAGACATCTTGTTCAGACTCTAAGTATGCCTCAGATACAGAGTGAGGTACAGAATAATTTTGTTCCATAGAAAGAGTAATGCGTTCTGTTTACGAAAAGATACATTGAGATGATGAGATTCTTGAAAAATGAGTAAACTAGAGAATAAAATCAAGAGAACATTATAGACAGATAACAGTTTGAGCACATAAATAACAATGCTCCATTGGCAATAATGCAAATACCATAAAATTGCCTCTTATACCAGTTGTTTTCCCAATAAAATAGGATTGCAAAAGAGCAAAACAAATTTCAAGGTAGAAAAGAAGCTTCACACAAGCTAAGAAGACACTTTCATGAAACAAATTGCAAATGGAAGAAGAATCAGATGAAGGACTTTCACCAAGGAGGTTATAGCCCAGCGCTCTTGATTAACCTCTGGGGTGAACGTCCTTCATCTAATTCTTCTTCCATTCGCAATTTGTGTCATGAAAGTGTCTTCTTAGCATGTGTGAAGCTTTTCTTCTACCTTGAAATTTGTAGAAACTAAACCCTAAACAATACTTCCACTTATTTTGTTATCGTACTTTTTAGGAATGTTTTCAAAACCCAAGCTAAGTTTTGAAAACTAAAAAAAAATAAAAATAAAAAATAAAAAATAAAAATAATAAAAAAGTAGCTTTTGAAAACTTGTTTTTGTTTTTGAAATTTGGCAATAAATCCAAATGTTCCCTTGAAGAACATGAAAACCTATGTGAGAGAACAAACACGATTTTCAAAACCAAAAACCAAATGGTGGACTAAGAACAACATTTCATCACACATTATATGCAAAACTTCAGCCCTGTTCTGTCCACAACCAACCCAAGCCAATTTATAGCAAAGAGGTCAAAAGGATCGTGAAAACTCAAAAGATTCAAGAGTCGATTTGTAGTCATAAAACTCGGGATCATGTTGAATGGTAAAATACCAATGACTTGTAGCTACATTTAGAAATTTCAAAAGAAAGCCTCAAGCAATAAATGTAGATACAAAATATTCAGACCATTCAGAAATCAACTGTCACAAACCACAATCGTGGCTCAGAACACCCTCTATAAGGATTAAGGAAAGAGACAAAGATGAATATTTTTTTGGGAGGGAAACGTGAGAAGCACATAAGCTAGCAAACCAATTGCAGAACAACCAACAATGCAAAAATCCCAAATAAATAACAATTATAAAAAAAATATCGACCCCTTCAGCTTGTAGTTTACACTACTTATCCTCTAAATTGGTGAACAGAGAGAAACGGTTATGAATGGAAGCAAGTCTTCAGAATCAATCTCGAAGCCCCCAAATCATCTCGAAACTTCAAAGTTGAAAATCTAGAGGTAGAAAAAAAAAAAAAAAAAAAAAAGGCAACAAACCAAACGCCACAGACATAAAATTTCTCCGCAAAATCATGCAGTTTAAATGAAACAGAACCCCCCAAAATCAACCTAGATCGAATCACATCAAAAGAAGAAAAGGGCAGCAGTTCAAATTCACCCAACGCCCAACAACGCATGAATTGAGATCCAACACTCGTTTTCTTAGAAAGTAAGAAATATCCATTCATTCAAACAAAACCCCTATTCCCTTAACACGTTTCCTTCAAAATCATAACACAATTCAATAATCAAACCGAAAGTAAGCTTGGAAATTAAAAACATTAAAAAAAAAACTCACCGTTAAATAAGAACCTCAAGGGTTTCGTACGACAATCTCCGACCGAAATTAAATGAAGAAAATGTTCGACGGAGAGAATTTCAAGAACAATTCTAGAGAGATGGAGAGACTAACGATGCGAAAAAAGGGAGTTATATAGAAATGAGGGAATTCGCGCGTGTACTTCACGAGAAAGGTAAGCGCGTGGTTTCTTACAAGTTTTTACGACCGTGTCGGCGCGTCCGGTTTATTTAACTTTATCCAGCTTTTAATTTTCTTTTATTCTTTTTTTTCAAATTAAATTGATTTTTTAAAAGGCTCGGACCGGTCTTGGTTGAAAACTATAAGCGCGAATAAAGGGCTTTTAGTGGCACGTGTAATGCAGACACGTGCGAAGCCCAACAAACTTACCAGTTCTCTCTTATTATAAGTAAATTGACAATTAACACATTTATCATTTGCTTTTATAAAAACCACTAAAATTAGTTTGTTCTTTTTGAGTGATGTCTTAATAATATCAAATTTAACTTGTTGTGATTAATATAAAATTGGTTTAAATACTATTTTGAAGACTATTTTGGTTTTTAAACTTTTAAAAACATTCATTTTAGTCTATGAACTTTTATGAACTATATATTTTGGTCCCTATTATTAAGATTATGTTAACTCTTTATAGATGAAATTGCATCTAGTGGGTTGAGTAAGGTGGTGAAATAAAATATCAACAATCAACATGCCAAAATAGTGAACGTCAAAATCTTGGATGCAAAATAATTTTTTAGATCTCCTATGGGAAATCGCTTTATCACTTTATTAAAAATGGAAAGCCTAGACTTTTTTAGCATGGGTAACGTCATCTCACCATTATGTTTATAATTAATAGAATCTTAATAGCAGTGACCAAAGTAAACATTGTTTAAATTTCAAGAATTGGAATCGACATTTTTTATTAAATTTAGGGACCAAAATATAATTAAATTCAAAAGTTCAAGGACTAAAATAAGATTTAAACCTATAAATTTTTAAAATTAAGTCACTAAACAACATTTTTAATTATAAAATTATTAAAATGATAGCACGTATTGGAAATTGTATGATACGTTCACATGCTTATACATCAATTCAATTCAGCACATGTATATACCAATCATATTCATGAAAACCATTATTTTTTTCCCATCATGTTGTATGTTGTATTTTAATGTATTGACATAGAATATTTTTTCTCAGAAAAAATTTTAGGTCTTATTTAATAACATAGATCCTATTTCTTGTTTCATGTAATATTTGATAATTATTTATATTAAAATTTGTTTGTTAACTATTTCTCGTATTTCATATTTTTTTTTATATATTTTGATTTTTTCTTTATTTCACGGTTTAGATAAAAATTTGTTATATAATATAAAAAATATATATAACATCTATTAAATGCATAAAGAAATAATTATCAAATGTTTACATTATCTAGTATAAATAAGTTTCAACACAAAATTAATAATAATAATACAGTTGTTTCTATCATTCAAAATGTTGTTCAAATTTGATTTGCAATACCAACTGTCATTCGAGCCATTCGCCTACAATAATATTGACTTAGTTCCAACTATATTATGTTGTTTTTTTGCAAATGTCATGGTTGTATAATATTAAAGTGTGGTTTGCATGTTTAAAAGAACAAAAGTTATTTTTTAAAAAATGACCAGAAATTTAAATTAATAAACAAGTAATTTCTAAAAACATGTTTTTGTTTTTGAAATTTGACTAAGAATTTAACTATGTGTTGTTTTCAAATAAAGAAAATTGAATTAATTTATTTACAAAATACAGTAAAATGTAATAATTAGATGTTATCACTGTATATCCATCCACTAATAGATGCCTAATGCAGTCTATCATTAATAGTAATATTTTGTTATGCATATAAAATATTCTCAGCATTTTTACTATCGAAAAGAATTACCCTTTTAACTATTTTACTTAAGAAAAAAAACAAATCATAGTAAAATTTAAGAACATAAAACAATATAGTTACACCTTAATTAATATGGCCCCAGTTAATTAAAAATATTTTTTCTTAAAATACAATTTTAATGTATGTAGTTTCAAATATCTTACGCTTTTTTTCTATATAAGTTCTAAAAATATATTTACACAGTATTATTTTTATATGAAAAGTATTACTATTATTTAATCAATACAATAAAAATAAATTAAATAACTAAATTTAAGGTTCGTGGAAGGTATAAGAACTGAATTTAAAATAATGAAATGACCTAAATATAAATATAAAAATGGTATTTTAATAAATATTTAAAAGAAATAACTGAGAATATTATAAAACACTCAATCATAAAAAGTATAAATATAAACTCCAAGGTTACAACCGACACATTCTGACGCTATGAGCCATTCTATTCTATGGATCAATGACTTTCCTTCTTGGTATTTGAAATAAATGGAAGAGAGAGAGAATATTTTGTACTTTTTCAAAATATACATTTTTTCGGGGGGGAATAAAATTAATATACAATTTTAGGGTTAGGAACATTACTATTCAATATTATTTTTTTAACAAAATGTAATGGCCATATTTTATTTGAATTGCCTTTTTTAAAAATGAACTATAATTTAATTATTATGATGAAAAACTATCGTAAATAAACAGAGAAAAAAAAAACCAAATTCATTTTAACAAAATTCATTGAGATGAATCAATCTTTACTTTAAATTTTCAATTTGATCTAATTCCACCTCAAATTTAGATTGTAATTTTAACTTTAGTTTTATAATTTTTGAGCCTCTAATAAATGTTAGAAAATAATTGTTTTTATTTATACTCAATGAATTATTAAGCACATGTATAATACAAAACTTACAAGATGTTAGAGAAAAACAATATAATTTGTGTATATATATATATATTTAGCAAAATTATTTAATAGTTAATTTGCATTTTTGTCTAACTTGATTTATTTAAAGTTTAACGTTATCGAAATACATAACCTTTTATTATTATTATTATTGTTTAAATTTAACAAGTAAAAATAGGATGATATAATAAAAAAATTGAAATATTTGTCATTTGGATTTTGAAAATTTATAATACAATGATACAATTAGACAAGTTTATTGGCAAAAAATTATTATTATTTGGATAAGCATAAAATAAAATTGAGTATTCTCAAATGGGGTTCATCGGAAAAATAATACACCGTCCCATGCCGGAAACATCCCCGTCCGTCGGCGGCGGCGGCGGCGGCGGCGGCGGCGGAAGCGGAAACGGCGTTAAATTTAAAATAATAAAAGTTATATAGAAAAAAAATATTCGTTTTTGGTGGTTGAGAGTTGTTGAGCCCAAAGATGAAAGAACCCTTGTGGCCTTAAATGGAAGACGGCGACGTCCATTTGTTTTTACCCTTTTTGTAAGCTTTTATGACGGTGACTTGACGGAACGAAAAGGTGTTTTTATTTTATTTTATTATTATTATTTTTTGTTTCTCTTGGTTATTTTAGTACAAAATGAAGTGCTAAATTGTATGATAAGATGACACGTCATCATAGAAACTCAATCCATATTCGATGTTATCCAATGGAAGGGGTGTGGGACCTACGTGTTCACTTTGTGATATCGTGTCACTCAACTTGTGAATTAAAATAATATATAATTGAAAATACCAATAAAAGAAATATGTATTATTATGTAAAAAAAAAAATTCACACATAGAAAATGTTAGATTATTTATAAAAATAACAAAAAGAATTCGAATAGATATTGACAGTGTCTATCACAAAATATAAATGATAGATATTGATATATTTCTATCAATCTCAATCTCTATTAGAGATTAAATTGCAATATTTTATATAAAGAGTAAATAATATATTAATTTAATTAATAAATCTCGTTATTCTTAAATCTAACTATTATAACAAACGATGTAATATGAATTTTTTTTTATATAGTTATTATTATACTACAATTTTCCTCTATCCAATAATTTAAAGATACCATTTTTCATTTATAAAGTTTTGAAAAATAATTTAAGGAGAATATAAATTGCCAAATCAACAAACTAGTTATTGTCACGACTTCATGGACTATTTAAAATGTTTTTTCAAACTTCCAAACTAAAAGTATTTTTCTTAAATTTTAATGATCAAAAATATATTTGGCCAATCTTAATTTGATTCTTTTTAGATTTTTCTTTTAATCACATCATTGTGGAGTGAGACTAATGTTAGTATAGCTAAGTAGCTAGAACATCTGTTAATAAAAGAAATGGATTATCAATTATTTTTTCTCTTACACGTGATTTATCTATAACAAAAAAAAAAAATTATGAATGTAAAATAGTAAAAACTGTAGCAAATGAAGATTTTGAAATAGTATTAACGGTAGCTAATTGAAAAATATAAAATAATATTTACTGTAACAAGAGTTTACTGTAACAAGAAGTAGTTTTAGGATAGTACTAGCCTTTGTGTTTAAATTCTATTTACAGAGTATTCATTTCACCAATAATAAAATCAATTGATATAACTTAATGAAAGTAGAGGATTGTATCATCAATCTTTATAACGGTAATGTTGACATTTTATTTTAAAAGTTAACTTAATTTTTAAGTTGATGAGTAAATACATATTATAATTGTTTTAGGGTTTTTTTTTTTTTTTGGATCCGTTATTTATTATTTAAAAGGTTTTAGATCTCACCTGTTATTTATTATTTAAAAATTATCAAACTGCCTCTATATCATAGTAACATTTATGAATGCTAGCCCGTAGCACACGCAACATATGTGAAATTTGTAGTTTTATGAAAATTTGTATAAAATAGAAAATAAAGATTCTTTTCCATAGTCACTGGATAAGAATTTAAATTTAGTTATTTCTAAAGATAATTTGTGATAAATGTAAACTAAAACTTTTCAAATACTAACGAATAAATGTAACATGTTATAAAGAAAATATTGTCACACAATAATGTATTCTACACATAAGTATAAGAATAAACAACATTACATTTTTCATCCTCTAAAATAAAATTCTAAATTTTCAAAGTTTCATTGTAACACTGTTTCATGATTCTTTCACGAATAACAAAAAAGAACAATATATGTTTTGACAATGATTTTTTTTCTTTTACACATGGATCGCAACTATATATGAATGAATGTACTAATTCGATGAGTAATGAACTAAAAAGACACAAATAATTGTCTTTCATTAGTTAAGGATGATATGGGCATTTAATAAAAATCTAAGAACAAAATGAGGGAGTAAAGATTCTCTCGCATTGGGGACAACCCTAATCCTATAATATTTGGGTGTCTAGGAAACTCATAGGATATTATATCTTACGTTAGTTCTTTATCAAAGTCATGTCCTGTATTTACCATTAGGCCAATCAATGATGGTTGGTGAATTGAACAATTTTATAAATACGCAATGTGAAGAGTTCGAATCCAAATGTATGGAGACAACTCAACATATTTGTTGGGTTGCTCCTCATTTCAGGCCCACATTTGTTGAGAAGACCGATCCAAGTGAGAGGGTAGGTGAAAAGAAAGACTCAGAATGAGCCACGCCTCTCAATCTTCCCGATGATCCATTATCACAGATCTGAGGGAAATCATTGGAGACTAATCAAAATTCTTTCCAGTAAACAAAATTCTCTCTCTCTCTCTCTCTAAACTTCTTTTGTTCTTGCCTAATTTCTCCGTGAATAAAGAAAAGAATCAAGCATGCAGATGGAAGAAGGGAAAGAGGAAGAAGAGACCAACAACAACATGTACGTGGTTCGAGAAATGATGCCTACATCCACGGGAAGGGAGAATCGTTTATTGAAGACTTTACAGAGATAAGTTTTTGTTTTTCTTTACAGATTGTGTACTAAACAGAATGATCAAGTCATTTTTCGATTTGAATGTAACCTATATATATATAATTACAAATCTGTTATGAAGTCTGTTTAGAAAATAAAAACTAGTCGTTGAGCTATTTGAGATTAAATTCTTTCAAATCTCCACCTTAATTTCAACTCTGAAGTCTTCTTCCTTTCAGTTGTGACTATCGATTACCCCTTTTCTGGTAACATGAAGCCAATCTGTTCAAGGCACCTGCTGAGCTTAAGCTTCGAGACAGGTTTGGTAAGTATGTCTGTCACGTTCTCCGAGGTATGAACTTTTAGAACTTCGATTTGCCCTTGTTCTATTCTGTCTCTAACAAAGTGAAATTTTATGTTGATACGTTTTGTTCAAGAATGGTATTATGGATTTTTGGAAAGATGGATAGCACTTTGGTTATCACAATAGATCTTAACTACTGTATGTTTGATGTCAAAGTATTCCATCAAGCCCTTTAACCACAATGCCTCTTTTATAGCTTCTGAAAGTGCCATGTACTCAGCTTCGGTAGTTGATACGGTTGTTATTGATTGTAGATTAGCCTTCTAGCTCAGTAGATTAGGTCCATATAGGAAGAGACACCCTGTCAGAGACCTTCTTTTATCTTAATCCCCTGCGAAATCTGAATCAACAAACCGATAGAGTTCTAGATCTGTCTCTTTAACACTCTGGTAAATTAGCTTAGACTGGTTAGACCAAATTAGATACCTAAGTATCCATCTGGTAGCTTCCTAATGCCTTCTCCCAAGGTTTGACATGAATCTACTCACTAAGCTTGCACAATAGGATAAATCAGGCCTAGTAGAGATCATGAGGTACATCAAGCTTCCTACTGCCTGATTATAAGGAACCACTTGCATCTAATTTAGGTGTTCCAAGTCGGTTTCCTTAGGTGAATTAGTTGAGGACAACTTAAATTGTTGAATAATAGGTATAGTTACAGGTTTAGCATTAGACATATTGAATCTTCTTATGATTTTCTCACAATAATTGGTTTGACTAATGCTTAGGGTAGAGGATCCCTTGTCTTTGTCAATTTCAATCCCAAGGATCTTCTTAGACTTACCCATATCTTTCATGTTAAATTCTCTCTTTAGGAGATTTTTGACATGATTTAAATCTTCTTTAGAAGTCCCAGCTAGCAACATATCATCCACATAGAGAAGTAAGTACACCCTGTTCCTATAGGTAATTGAGTTCATATAGGTACAAATGTCATAGGTGCTTTTCTGAAACCCAATACTCTCAATGTAGTTATTGAATCTTCTGTACCAGCATCTAGGAGACTGTTTAAGGCCATAAATAGACTTGTTTAGAAGAGAGTAGAGGTCCTCTTTACCTTTTTCTACAAAACCCTTTGGCTGAACCATGTAGATGACCTCATCTAAGTGACCATGTAGGAAGGCAGTTTTAACATCTAGTTGATCTAATTCAAGATTGTATTGAGCAACTAGGGATAACAAGAGTCTGATAGAGGTTTGCTTAACTACTGGTAAAAAAATTTCAGAATAGTCAATGCCTTCCCTCTGTGTGAAACCTTTGGCCACTAATCTTGCCTTATACCTTGGCTTTTCATCTTTAGAAGTGCCCTCCTTCAGTTTGTAGATCCATTTAGATACTATTGCCTTGCATCCTTTAGAAAGAGGAGCTAGAGTCCAAGTGTCATTAACACTTAGTGATTGCATTTCTTCATACACAACTTCAATCCATTTCCTAGCATCAGGGCAGCTTACTGTCTCTTCAAAGTTGGTTGGTTCCTGGTCATTTGGAGCTATAGTTGCATTTAAAACTAGGTTCGTATAGTTTGTTTCAGTGTACCTAGCTGGGGAAACAATCACTCTTCTTTGCCTATCCCTTGCTAGTGAGTATTGACTCAAGTCAGATTGAGTTTCGATGGTTTCTACCAACTGTTCTATAGTGTTCTTTTCCTCTTCTAAACCATTAGAAGAACCATGATCTGTAGACTTATCTTTATGAGCCTCCACCTCAATCCTAGTAGTAGGGCTTTTAGGTATCTAAATTATAGTCTTCTCCTTTTGCATGAACATTTCCTTTTCTATGAAGGTAACATCCTTACCGATTACAAAACTTTTCTCAACAGAGTTCCACATTTTAAAACCATTTACACCTTCAGTGAACCCAACAAACATACATTTCATAGCCTTAGACTTAAGTTTTTCCTGATTTTGATGTATGTAACCAACGCACCCAAATACCCTTAGGTTGTCTAAGTTAGGAGGGTGATTTGTCCATTTTTCTTAAGGGGTTACAAAGTTTAGGGATGTATGTGGGCACTTATTTAAGGTGTACATGACATAGCTTGCAGCTTCAGCCCAATATTTTTCACTAAGAATGGCATCTGAGAGTAAACATCTAACCCTTTCCATAATGGTTCTATTAAGTCTCTCTGCTACCCCATTCTGTTAGGGTGTGTGTCTGACTGTCCTGTGCCTGGTTATCCCTAATTCCTTATAAAATTTATTGAATTTTTCACTACAAAATTCTAGCACATTATCTGTTCTTAGGTATTTAATTTTCTTAGAGGTATGCTTCTCAATCATGAGTTTCCATTCTTTAAATTTGTCAAAAATTTGGTCTTTTGATTTTAGAAAGAAAACCCAGCTTTTTCTTGAGAAGTCATCTATAAAGGAAAGTATGTACCTCAAGCCACTTAGGCTAGGTGTTTGAGTTGGACCCCAAAGGTCTGAGTGGATGTAGTCAAGAATTGCCTTTGTTGAATGATGTGCTTTGGTAAAGTTATGTCTAGTTGTTGTTCCCAAAACACAATGTTCACAAAAGATTAGCTTGTCTGAAATTCCCTTGGGTAGAATTCCCTATTTAGACAAAGCTTCCAGCCCCTTAGCACTTATGTGAAACAGCCTTTTGTGTCATACATCAGCTTCTGTCATGTCATTTGATGTGGCAACATATGCCCCTGTCATCATTTCAACACCTCTGACCACAAACAAGTCATTAACTTTCTCCCCAACAAGGACCACCTTAGAGTCTTTTAGAACCTCAAGTGTTCCACTCTTACCCCTGCATTCACACCCAACAACATCTAGCATTCCAAGGGAGATAAGGTTTCTCTTAAGAAGTGGGACATGTCTCACATTTTTTAGTAGTTTGACAATCCCATCTTTGAGCTTCATAGAGACAAATACAATGACTTCAATTTTACAGCCTTGGTTGTTCCCCATGTAGACCATTTCTCCATCAATTTCTTTGTAGGTATTAAACTAGGGTCTCATAGGTGTCATATGATAGGTGTATCCTGAATCCAAGACCCAACAAGAGGGTTAACTTAAGTGGCTTTGTCAAGTGTTAAGGCTAGTGCATTAGAGTAGTTGTGGGAGCCTTTTACTACAGAGGCTTCAGGCTACTTGCTTTTGGACTTTTTTTCTTTCTCTTGATTCTTTCTTTTGAGGATTAAGCAATCTTTAATCAAATGCCCCTTCTTTTTGCAATATTTGTATTTAATTTTCTGTTTTGGCTTGTTTTCCTCTGTATGCTGCTATTTTATGTCCTTTGATTGGTTTGGTTTGAAGTTTTCCTTCACAAACAACCCTTCACCATTTGGTTGTTCCTTCTTAAATACTTGCAACTCAAGTTCCCTTGTTCTTAGGGCAGATATTATTGCATCAGTAGATATACTGTCCCTTCCATACTTCAATGCATTTTTTATTTCCCTATAGGATTCTGGTAATAAATTTAGAAGCACGTATGCTTCATTCTCATCTCCTATTTTCTCCCCAAGATTCTTAAATTCAGCAACAATCTTTTTTAACTCATCTAGATTATCAAAAAGTGATTTTGATGAATCCATTTAAAGGTGAAAAATTTCTCCCTAAGGTACATTTTATTAGGAAGATATCTAGTGGCATATAAGTCCTCCAACATTGTCCAAATTCTATAGGTTGTCTTTTGATCAATGACTTGCCTTAAAACATTATCACTAAGGTTTAGGACTAATGTATCATAAGCTGCCAGCTCTTAGTCTTCATTTTCTTGAGCTGTCACAGTTTTGGGAGAGTGGATGGATCAAGAAGTGCCTTGTGAGCCTTTTGTTGACAGAGAATGGCTCTAATTTTAGCCTTCCAAAGGCCAAAGTGTCCCTCGAATTTCTCCACCTCATATCTTGCTACTACAATTTTAGTGTGAATCTTAAAGAACTGAAATCTTTAAGTGTCTTTTGCTCTGATACCAATTTGTTGGGCTGCCCCTTATTTCAGGCCCACGTTTGCTAAAAAGATTGATCCAAGTGAGAGGGTACGTGAAACGAAAAACTCAAAATGAGCCATGCCTCTCAATCTTCTCGATTACACGTGGTAAGTGATGGAACACGAGATATACGCAGCGGAATAAGGATCTAATTACACTAATTACTTTTAATTAAAAAGAAAAAACATGCAAACAAATAGGAAAAAAGTAAATTAAAAAGAAGTAGAGTACAACCTTTGTAGATTCTGGAAAAAGCATTTCCTCGTTGAATCTTGACCCAAACTCTTCCGGACCACCACTAGAGTTTACCCGCTATTCTTTGGACTCAGAACCGGGTTGTAGGACCCGGTGAATGAAGGAATGAAAAGGGGAAGAAATGGTGGTTCAAGGTTAATGTGAGAAAGATAGGAGAATTTTTTGTGAGAATTTTTGGAAACCAAAAATAGAAAATTTTTCCAAGAAAGAGAGAAAAAGATTTCAAAAACCTTTTTTTTATTAAACAATTACATGCATCTAATGCATGTAAAAACTCACAAAAATTCAACACCTCACAAAGCACTAAACTAAAGTGGGTTATGTGTCATTCTATAATGTTTACGCATAGTCCACTTAAGTTAGTGGGATTATCCAACAAAAAATATTGGATAATTCCACTAACTCTTAGTTAAAGGCAAAATGGTCTTTTTCTATTTGGTCAAAGTCAAACTTTGATTTTTAGCGAAAAAGTCAACCCTTTGACTTTTTGCAATTTTGACCCTCTTGACTAATTTTGACTTCGCGAACATGAATCCGCGTTCATATTTTCAAAATTCAAATCACATTTGAATATAGAGCGCCATACAAAAAACCGATAGTGATATCACATATACTTATCGGTTTTAATCCTTTTTCTTAATTTGAACAATTCAAATTAATCCAACATACTGTTCTAAGTTTAATCCATATGAGCTAGCAGGGGAACCTAATGAACCTATAGATCATAGGCTCCAACAATCCAAGATTAATCGGTAAAACTCTTTAACCTAATTAATCAACATTTGTTAACTAACAAGTCATTCCACTAAAGTCTCGTAGTTGCGCTCCCCTCATATTAGATATGTTTCTGTCCATCTAATATACCATAACCAGTAAGTCAATCTTTCACAGGTTATTTGTGGTCTTGGTTGGGTCAAAATACCGTTTTACCCCCGAGAACACTTATTGTTCCTTCAGTCCCACTGAACTCTAAAGAACAATTGATTTGTGGCCCAACCAACAAATCTAGTCTCTCTCAACCTAGTGAGAGGGTGGGGCCCCTTGTTCTTATTCTGAAGTCAGCACTTAAGGAACAACCTATCTACTACCCTTAGAGATGGGTAGGNGGGGCCCCTTGTTCTTATTCTGAAGTCAGCACTTAAGGAACAACCTATCTACTACCCTTAGAGATGGGTAGGAGTGAAGTCTGTCTTGTACCCTATGTCCCCAGCTATTTACCCGGTCTTACCCCTGAAATGAGAGGCTTATTGAGCCAGCGCTGTTGAGCTGCTCTCACCCATACAGATCTAAGGATAATCTCGAATAAACAGGAGTTCATAGTTAGCTCAGGATTGAGATCGAGTTACCTAGGTCATCAAATTTGAATTAGTCAGTTTTATACAGTAAACGGTGTTATAAAGTAAAAGTGACTAAGTCATGGTCCAGTCTTATACAAACTCATTGCATAGGATGCCCATACTCACATATCTTTATATGAACGATTCAGGATCACATCGTTTGTACTAACTACAAAGTAGGCCGCATCCATAGTGTCCCTAGAACAAGGCGCCCAACCTTATCCCTATACTATAGATCATTTTAGGCTATATACTTGATTTTGATCCATGTTTTATGTCATCACATAAAGTTCAAGTCTACATTAAATAGTCTCAGGACCTTAGTTTATTGGATTCAAGATTACAATTTCAATAAAAATTTTATTGAAAAGCAAAATAGAATATGATTATCAATTTAAAACTACGAGTTTTAGGACATAAAATCCAACAAACTCCCACTTGGACTAAAACTCCTAGTGGAATATCACATAGTTAAATTTAAGTGAGGAAAAGAAACATATGAGTACAATAAACTAGAGCATATACCCAAAAGTTCTCCCACTTATCCTAGTTTACAAACGTCGTAGACCTAGACCCTGTAGGTGACCTTCAAACACTTTAACCATGAGGGCCTTTGTAAAAGGCCATTTCTTGATGTCAATTAGGTAACCTACTTCATTCCCAATGAGTAGAATATCGTCAATATATAAAACTAAGAACGTTATAGTAGAATTGATGATCTTCTTGTAAACACAAGGCTCGTCAACATTCTATTCAAAGACATAAGATTTGATCGCAGTATCAAATCTTATATTCCAAGATCTAGAAGATTGTTTCAACCCATAAATGGATTTTTGAAGCTTACAAACCTTTTGTGCTTGACCTTGTGCAATAAACCCCTCTGATTGAGCCATATAGATACACTCCTCAAGATCGCCGTTTAGAAAGGCTGTCTTGACATCCATCTACCAAATTTCATAGTCATAAAAGGTGGCAATGGATAAGAGTATTCTAATTGACTTAAGCATGGTAACGGGAGAGAAAGTTTCTTCATAGTCCACTCCCTCTCTCTGGGTATAACCCTTTACCACAAGTCGAGCCTTAAAAGTCTGTACTTTACCAGCTTTGTCTTGTTTTCTCTTGTAGATCCACTTACAACCAATTGGTTTTATATCATTTGGTTGATCTACAAGTTCCCAGAAAGAATTGAAGTACATAGACTCCATTTCGAGGTCCATGGCTTTGACCCACTAATCACGGTCCACATCTTTTATCGCCTGTTTATAGGTCGATGGATCCTCTATGCCGTCATCAGGTATGACGACTTGTGTTTATGTTAAACCCAAGTAACAGTCAGGCTGATAAACAACCCTCCCACTACGTCGAGGCATTCTCAACTCTTGAGAAGGATGTGACTGACCAGATGTACTAGTTTTATATACTACTTTAGTAGATGAACTAGTTCTATCTGTAGCGTATTTGGAAATTTCATTCAATACAAGTCTACTGCGAAGTTGATTACTTCTTATCTGGTCTTCCTCTAAGAATGTGGCATTTTTCGATACAAATACCTTATTCTCTTGAGGATCATAAAAAAGACCACCTTTTGTTTCTTTTGGATAACCTACAAATAGGCATAGTTTTGAATGACGTTCTAATATTTTAGGATTTTGCACCAACACGTGTGTCAGGCATCCCCAAATCCTAAAGTGACGTAAACTGCCTTTACACTCTTTCCATAGCTCATAAGGTGTTCTGAAACACTTTTATAGGAAACGTTATTCAAAATATAGACAACAGTTTCTAATGCATGTCCCCAAAAGGAATGAGGTAACTCAGCAAAGCTCATCATTGAGCGAACCCTGTCTAACAAGGTTTTGTTTCTTCTTTCAGATACACCGTTCTGCTGAGGCATATTAGGTGTAGAGAGTTGTGACTTGATTCCGTGTTCTATCATATAGTCCTGGAATCTTAAGTCTATGTACTCCCCACCTCGATCTGATCGTAGTGTTTTAATTGTTTTACCTAACTGGTTCTCAACCTCAACCGTATATTCTTTGAACTTTTCAAAAGAATCAGACTTGTGATGGATTAGGTAAATATAACCATACCTTGAATAGTCATAAATAAAACTGATGAAATATTCATACCCACCTCGAGCTTTGACATTCATCGGTCCACAGAGGTCCGAATGTACGAGCTCTAAGGGTATTGTCGCTCTGAGACCTTTTCCAGTAAAAGATTTCTTAGTCATTTTTCTCTCAAGACAAGACTCACATGGAGGTAAAGAATTGTCTTCTAACTGATTTATGAGTCCATTCTTAACCAATCTCTCAACCTTTTTGAGATTTATGTAGCAAAGTCTTAAGTGCCATAGATAGGCATTAGAAGAAACTTTTTGTCTTTTATTTTGAGTTTCAGCTGTCCTAAACATCTCAATATTTAAGACAAATTTTGCTTTAGTTGGTCTTAACTTATATAAGTTGTTTTCAAGTATAGTAGAACAAATTTGAATACCTTCTCTGAAAATGAACGTTTCATTAATTTCAAAAGATATTTTATACATGTGATAGATATTAAATTCCGTCTCATTTTAGGAGCATACAAAACATTTTTAAGTATGATATATCTATCATTGAAAAACAACTTCAAGTCTCCCACTGCTTCGCCCGAGACAACCTCTCTTGTTCCAACCTTGAGGGTGATCTCGCCTTCTTCAAGCTTTTTCTAGGAACTAGTTTCCTGAAAAGAGAAGAAAATATGATTAATGGCTTCTGAATCCAATATCCAGGTTGAGGTATCATACTCCACTAAACATGTTTTAACAATTAGTAAATCATATTTACCTTGTGCTTCTTTTTCTACTTTTTTCACAGCAAGGTATTTCGGGCAATTTCTCTTCCAGTGCACGTTTGGTTGCAGTGGAAACATTTTCCTTTTTTTGCAACTTTCTTTCCCTTGTTTGTCATGGGAGTCTTCCCCTTACCCTTCTTTTTCATTTGAACATTTTTGTTCTTTGAAGGTCCAGCTTTAGTTTTAGAGGACGATCCTTTTAAAACTTTCTTTGTGGTGACAACATTTGCCTCCACTTCTTTCCCCTTAGGCTTTGTAAGAGTTTGAAAATGCTGGAGCTCATTAAGAAGGGTTTTCAGATTAAACTCTATCTTATTCAGAGAAGCATTCGTTTGAAAAGGTATGAAGCTCTTCGGAAGAGACTCCATAATAATGCTAACCTGATTTGCCTCGTCGATGGCGCCACCATTTACTTCAGCAATATTGAAGTGGACCATCATGTCCAGGACATGTTATCTAATAGAGGTCTCTTCCTTTATACGCTTATTGTAAATGTACTTAATTGCCTCGTGTCTTAGGATTGACAACGATTGCCCGAACATCTCTTTTAATGAATCCATGATAGCCTTAGCTATGCCCAATGATTCGTATTTCTTCGCCAATAAATCAGTCATACTGGAAAGAATATAGACATGGACTTTATCATCAGCCTTAACCCATTGATCATAAGCATCCCGACTAGTTCAACTAGCATTCGAGGTAGGGGCCTGAGAACAATCTTCAGTTAAGACAAATCTCAGGTCATCTATTACTAGTATTGTATTCATATTGTTTTTTCCATGTTGAGTAGTTGTCGCCTTTAAGTTTTTCAGAACCTAATAATTGAACAAAAGAGCTAGTCATGCTGAAAAGAAAAACATATCATTTTTAGTAAAAACATTAATCTTTAAAATCCAATCAAGTTTAGCAAAAAATAATGTACCCATCTTTATTATATTTGCAACGATATTTCAACGATTTAGAATATCCTTCATCGAGAGGTGATCGACTATTCCTTCATTGAACCAAGACTATCTTGACTAAATACTATCACCAGAATAACTCTTATTCCTAGTAACTTAGTTATCGCTACTTTGGTCAAGAATTTACTAACACTTAATAATTCTCGTAAGTGTGACCCTCAATTTTTAGACCTAAAAAATCAGAATCATTATGCTCCCAAAGTTGGAAAGACAAGAATGAAAACGAACCTAAGAGACCCTATCAATTTCTAGAGTTTGCGGAGTTCCGAATCCTATAATACAACCCTCTGATTGGTAAGGTCACTCCAGGGCAGACATGCAGACGTATTATAGGAATCTCATGGTGTGACCTAATGGAAGAGACCGTAGGATGTGTTGACACACTTTCTTCTCCTGCTTAATATGAACAACTTCCCATATTCACCTTGGTATTAACTCATGTAATCACTCTCCGAATGGAGTCCGCTCCCAGGGCGACCCAAAGCCAAGCATGATTCTCACGGTGTGAACTCTTAGGGATGCTAGAGCTAAAAGTACATTACTTCTCTCCAGCTGAAGTGTTCTAGACTGTTAGGGTATAAAATACTTAGTGATACATTTCGGCTAACTTAAACATATCCTAAGTCTAGATGATTCATCCGAGTATAACTTTTATACTGGATTTTTAACCTACAATGTCTAGGTGATAAATAAATTTTATTACTTCACACCGCTCACACTTGCTCATAAAACCAGTTTAACCTAACTCAGACGCCGACTTGATCTCCAGGTAGTAGGTGTTCCGTGAACCGTCAACTTAAAAACCTTCAACCTTAGTCATCTTATCTGACTTTTTGCCAAGATCTTGCCGGGTGAATTTATAATAGGTAAACAACTTAAAAACCTTCAACCTTAGTCATCTTATCTGACTTTTGTCACATTATACATCACATGTATAATAGGTAAACAACACTAAAGTGGACCGATTTTTGGCATTAAAAACAAACAAATAACTAATTTATTACAGAAAACAGCAACCATCTTCCCTGGACTGGCTTCAAACACTTTGAATCATCTGGAACCGCTTAGAAACCACTCGAACCGGCCCAAAAACATCAAAAACCAAGTTGAACCGGTCAAACCGACTCAAGCAAGTCAAACGAACCAGTCCAGACTGTCTGGACCGGATGGTCAACAGAAGTGCGAGGCGGGTTGGGTCGAACGGAAAGTGCAGGTGCGCAAGTGGGTGGTGCATGAAGCTGCTTTGAACCGGGTCGGAACTCGGGTTGGCGGGTCAGGTCATTGGGTCTGGTGGCCGAAACGGGTCTGGAATCAAAATTCCTTCAATTTTTGAAGTTGTCCTCTCTCCCGGAACCGAGTAATTACAACCTAATTTCAACTCTAATGGCTCTAACAAAATTACAGACCCTTTTTCACACATTAATGCTCATAAACATGTGAGCAATTACAAATTTCCACAAGAAATTTAAAGAAAAACAATGCCAAAATCGTAAAAAATCCACTTTAGTCCACATTTCATTCAACATTTTTTGAAAGAAAAGGAAAAAAAAAACCCACCAAAAGCAATTGAGCGTAATTAAAGCATGCTCTGATACCACATGATGGAACACGAGACAATAGCGATACAAAATGGAACACAAGATATGATGGAACACGAGACAATAGCGTAATTAAAACATGCTCTATATTCAAAAGCAGCAGAATAAGGATCTAATTACACTATAATTGCTTTTAATTAAAAGGAAAAAAACATGCAAAAAAAATAAAAAAGAAGGAAAAATAGTAAATTAAAAAGGAGTAGAGTACAACCTTTGTAGCTCCCGAAAAAAGCTTTTCCTCGCTGAATCTCGACCCGAACTCTTCCGAACCACTACTAGAGTTTACCCGCTATTCTCTGGACTTAGAACCGGGTTGTGGGACCCGGTGAATGAAGGAATGAAAAGGGGAAGAAATGGTAGTTCAAGGTTAATGTGAGAAAGATAGGAGATTTTTTTGTAAGAATTTTTGGAAACCAAAAATAGAAAATTTTTCCAAGAAGGAGAGAAAAAGATTTCAAAAACCTCTTTTTATAAACAATTACATGTATCTAATGCATGTAAAAACTCACCAAAATTCAACACCTCACAAAGCATTAAACCAAAGTGGGCTATGTGTCATTCTATAATGTTTACATATAGTCCACTTAAGTTAGTAGGATTATGTTGGATAATTCCACTAAATCTTAATCAAGGGCAAAATGGTCTTTTTCTATTTGGTCAAAGTCAAACTTTGATTTTTAGAGAAAAAGTCAATCCTTTGACTTTTTACAGTTTTGACACTCTTGACTAATTTTGACCTCCCAAACATGAATCCACATTCATATTTTCGAAATTCAAATCACATTTGAATATAGAGCGCCATACAAAAAACCGATAGCGATATCGCATATACTTGTCGATTTTAATCCCTTTTCTTAATTTGAACAATTCAAATTAATCCAACATACTGTTCTAAGTTTAATCCATATGAGCTAGCAGGGGAACCTAATGGACGTACAGATCATGGGCTCCAATAATCTGAGATTAATCGGTAAAACTCTTTAACCTAATTAATCAACATTTGTTAACTAACGGGTCATTCCACTGAAGTCTCGTAGTTGCACTTCCCTCACTGTATATATGTTTCTATCCATCTAATATAACCATAACCAGTAAGTCAATCTTTCACAGGTTGTTCGTGGTCTTGCCTGGGTCAAAATACCGTTTTACCCCCGAGAACACTTTTTGTTCCTTCAATCCCACTAAACCTCTAAAGAACAATTGATTTGTGGTCCAACCAACAAATCCAATCCCTCTCAACCTAGTGAGAGGGTAGGACCCCTTGTTCTTATTCCGAAGTCAACACTTAAGGGAAAAACCTATCTACTACCCTTAAAGACGGGTAGGAGTGAAGTCCGTCTTATACCCTATGTCCCCAGCTATTTACCCGGTCTTACCCCTGAAATGGGAGGCTTATTGAGCCAGCGTTGTTGAGCTGCTCTCACCCATGCAGATCCAAGGATAATCCCGAATAAACAGGAGTTCATAGTTAGCTCAAGATTGAGATCGAGTTATCTAGGTCATCGAATTTGAATTAGTCAGTTTTATATAGTAAACGATGTTATAAAGCAAAAGTGACTAAGTCGTGGTCCAGTCTTATACAAACTCATTGAATAGGATGCCCCTACTCACATATCTCTATATTAACGATTCAAGATCACATCGTTTATACTAACTACAAAGTAGGCCGCATCCATAGTGTCCCCAGAACAAGGCGTCCAACCTTATCCCTATATTATAGACCATTTTAGGCTATATACTCTAACTTGATCCATGTTTTATGTCATCACATAAAGTTCAAGTCTATATTAAATAGCCTCAGGACCTTAGTTTATTGGATTCAAGATTACAATTTCAATAACAATTTTATCGAAAAACAAAACATAATATGTTTATCAATTTACAAACTACAAGTTTTAGGACATAAAATCCAACAGTAAGATCCACTATCACAAATCTGAGGGAAATCAGTGGAGATCGATCAAAATTCTTTCTGGTAAACAAAATTCTCTCTCTCTCTCTCTCTAAGTCGGGTTTCTAAAAGCTCTCTACTCTCTCTAAACTTCTTTTGTTCTTGCCCAATTCGCAGTGAATAAAGAAAAGAATCAAGCATGCAAATGGAAGAAGAGAAAGGGGAAGAAGAGACCAACAACAACATATATGTGGTTCGGCAAATGATGTCTATATCCACGAGAAGGGAGAATCGTTTATTGAAGACTTTACAGAGATAAGTTTTTGTTTTTCTTTCCAAATCGTGTACTAAACAAAATGATCAAATCATTTTTCGATTTGAATGTAACCTATATATATATAATTACAAATATGTTATGAAGTCTGTTTAGAAAATAAAAACTAGCCGTTGAACTATTTGAGGTTAAATTCTTTCAGTATTCTAATTAAGACTTGACATATTTGTTTAAATTGGTCTTTATAATTTGGTTGACTCTCATACAAGTCGTTCCTAAAATATGTTGTATCCGCTAAAAAAAATGTTACAATGTTTTTTTAAATATAATTTGTGGAATGAGAGAATTGAATCTCTAACTTCGAAGTTGATGTTACGAATTTATGTCAGTTGAGCTATGTTCATGATAGTAACTGCTCTCCTAGACATCCATCCATCCACAAAACATATCTTGAATCCTAATATACACAACTAACATAGTCAGATAAATAGTATACAACAGCTCATCACAGTACAAAAAACATGTATCAACACAATAAAAGGAATGATTATTTATTCAGTTTATCTTAAAAACAAAACCTCAAATGATAAAGAAAACTAAATTAAAGTTGTTAAACTAGATGGAGCCCACTAAAACTATTTGGTTAAACACCTTCCAACTATATATAGTGCTGTAAGAAGTCGTTTGGTACAGGAGAATTGAAGATTAGAAACGATGAGAGTTTATGAAAACCTTGTTTAGTAGAAGTTCGAACAATGTATTCTTAGGCATTTTAACTATAAATGACTCGTTTTAAAACAATTATAATTACATATTTAATTTAAATAATTATTTAATTACTAATTGGTTAATTTATATTTGAATAGTATTTTTTATTTAATTAATTATATTATATAAAATTATCATGCTTAATTTTACAAATTAAATATAAACATAATTTGTCTTCGTAAAATTATTCTTGTGCACAAACATAATATATATTTTTTTAATTCATAGCAATCTTATTACCATTATCCTTTTGACAAGATCCACAAAATGAGGCCTAAAATTCAACCATAACTAGGGTGATTGTTTCAATCAATGATTGCCATATTGCATGCAAAATATATGACATTCTTAAATATAAGGAAAAGGAATCAACTTTCTACCCTAGTTGTATTAATTTTTTTTAATTTATCAAATTGCACTCCCTTAAAAAAGTACTATTATTTTTACCCTCTAAAAAGTTCTTTGAAAATTCATTAATAATAAAAAGATATATAATATCACATATGGGGCAAAAAATTATGCCAAGGTTAGGATTTTTCCAATGGTTCATAGGGCAAAAAGTGTGGGAAGTTTGGTCTATATGCAATCAATTATTGGCCCCCAAAAGAAAACCGGTTGGTTCATCACTTGAGGTTTAATTTCTCGGAAGTTCCCTAAATTTATTGGCCCATACTTTACACTCAAATTGGCAACATCATATATGTGTTTTCTGTGTCAAATAATAGGATTTTATGACCATAGACTTTCAATCAACTCTTAGATCCAGCTAAAACTTCAAGGACCAATTGATTGAGAAGAAGTTTCCTACCAATTGCTCTCTCAATACACAACAAAAATATCATATTCCTCACAGGACAAAACTATCACTTCATATATTGTACTGTGCTTTTACATATTTTGGTGCATGTGTCCAAGCTAGTTTGCATAGTTTGAGCACAAAGCGAGTCTATTTGAAATTGTCACTTCACCTGTTTATTGTATTGTCTATGCTACATGTACTTAGAGTTGTATATTTGTATATCATTTTCTGTGTCAAGACCACGATCTCCAACTTGTCGTCGCACAATTTCTCTTTTTTTTATAAAAAAAAAAAATACTTGAGTACAACCAAAATTGCATCTAATAAAAAACTAACATATGACAACCATGATACTTGGAAGAAGGGAGTGATCAGTTTATGTTCACAATCAGCCTCGTCATCTCGTGTTAATGGACTTATTTTTATCTTTTTAAGGGGAAAAATACTTGATATGTTCTCACTGTATTTGACTCCCCTCAATTTATGCAATTTTAAATTCTGGATATCCTTTATTTAATGCTTTTAAAATAATAAAACCATAAACTTCGGTTAAAGTATCAATATATCATATGTTGTTTCCTCAACTTCTTTTTTGTTTGCTTGTTGCGTTGCTGTTTACCAACTTTTGCTTACAAATGTTTCCAAGAAATATCATTCTGATTTCAGCCCATTCCATTACGTAATATACTTCTAAATTTACAACAATTTAGTCCTCATAACAATTAAATAACAATTTAATCTTTATACTGATAATTTGCAATAAATTAATCTCTATCGAGAGAATTATAACTAATATTTAATGAATTTTTTTATAAGTGTAGATCGATAAACTTATTTAGTATCAAATTTGTTTTTAAACTATAGAGACTAAGTTGTTACATATTGTCAGTAAATTTTGATGAGATTTATTACGATAGAGACACGCTATCAATTTGGCAGTTCAATACGGAGGCAAAGCTGGTGAAGGAAGTCCATGTTTCTATTATAGTTTCATCATTCTCCCTCAGCCGTATCCATTTCTAGGGTTTTGGAAAAGGACAATCTACCTTTTTATATAAAATAAAAGAATGTGGCTATGGTCAGAGAGATGATGTATCCTGTGCTTCTTACCTTCCAAAAACTGACCTTTTGTGCTTTTGTTCGCCCTTCTGTCCTGATTCAGATTCCAATATTGAAACCCACCCTAAACTTATAGGGGTACTTCCTATAATTTACAGATCCCAACATTGTTCTTAAACTTTGATATATGGTATTAAACTAATTTCCATGATATTATAGTGCAAAAACTTTCATGTGGCTTACAAAGGTGGAGGGAAACAATGAGAAATATTCAATGTCATTGAACATGTGGCTAAGAGGGTAGACCTCGCATGCTTACGCGCATTTGATTGACCTTACAATACTTGGTAGTTCAAAAAACTCGAGGTTTTATTTTACTATCCTATATGTAGGTGAACATTATATTTCGAAGTCTTTGATCAATAAAGTTCAGGATGAACAAGAAGCCAAAAAAGGAGTAAGAATGCTCTATTACTATCACTAGAGGATACATAACAGAACACTGATTTCGTTATATTTCTAGAGATACATATGAATGTCAAAAAGATGAAAGAAATGATAAATATTAAAAACAATAATAAATGTTGTCGAAAATTTTTACCTGAAAGTAGACTAGGCCACTCCACCTCCAGGTTGAGTATGGTGTCTAAACATACAAGCTCCAGCAACGGCCGCAGTGACCCTCTCATTAGCTGCACAAGGTCAGCATCAATATCGCTTTCCTGTAGTAATACTGTTAGAAGACAATGTCACCCTGCCGGTGCAACTTTGAGCCGAGTGGTAGCCAATCCAATGCATCATCAAAAACTTATCAGTCTCGTAGAGATCATAAGTTCAATGGACTAGTCAAGAACCTGCATGGATTATCGGTTCCAAGGAGACCTTCTGCCAGCATGCCCAAAACCATTGGCATCACTGCCATTCAGTTTCCATCGTTTCTTTTTTGAACTCTTTTCTTTACTGTATCCATTGTCTTCATGCCTGCGCTTACTCTTATGGTTTTCCTTTTGTTTCTTTCTGGACTTATTGCGAGATTTTCTCCTTTTCTTAGAGGAAGGTGTACCAAAATTTTGGGATGCATCATTCCCTCGTGGCAATGGTTCATCATCACCAAACTGCCAATTACACAGCATCTCTAGATCATCCCCATATTCTGGTTGTTGTATAGGTTCCCCTGCTCCAGGCAGTAAAGAATTAAAGGTCACTTCTCCATCTCTGCCACCTTTTCGCTTCAACAAGACTGGATCAGGTCTGATTATTGTGCCAAGAATACTCCGGTTTGGACCCAGCCCTAAAATGGTCTTAACATTTGTCAAGATCGAAAAGGCCATTGCAAATGCAGATCTTATCTGCAACCATGGTAGATACGATATAGATATCAGAAACGAGGTCGGAGTCAAGGGGCGGGGAGGGGAACAGGCCGTAGAAAATACGTTACTGATAAACAAACCTGGAAGTAATTGAAGGAATTCTTGCCAATGTCATTATCTGGTGCCTGGAATATATCAATAAATCACATCAGAGAAAGAACTTACAAGGAAATGGAGACCTATATCTCCAAGCCTTCTATAATATTTAATGCGAGGAATGCTCAATGATCTACTTATCAATTTAAAAAATAAAAGAGAATTCAAAACAATCTGAAGATGCAATCATAAAACAATTCATCCTGTGGCAATAAAGACATGGTTCAATCGTAACTTCTCTAAGGCCTATTCCAGATATTTACATCTAGCTCAGCGGATTAGATATCCTTTGGTCCAAAAAAAAAAAAAAAAAAAAACAAGTTAAACTACAATAGAAGGGAGTTGAGATGCTATATTCTATAACAATTATACACAAACTGCCCAAGCAACTTATTGTAAGTATATTGACACTAGAAAATAACCTGAGGATCCTCAATGGAAAGAAGACACGGGCGTCCTTTTGTCATGAATCTGTAACGGTGCCAAATAAAAGAAAAAATCAGGGAGAGGCCAAAAATAGCGTGATGGCTGAAAATGACAATGGACTATAAAATTCATCATATTATTTTCTTTATATGTTTTACCCTCTGTAACTCTTCGAGAAAAAAATGCCTCCCGCATTGCAAGATACACCAACATCAGAAGTATTCAATTTGCGACCATAAAAATCAAAGAAATGTACCTGTTTTCCAAAATTAAGATAATATAAAATAAAGAAATCCTTCGTCTCCACTTCTGTTTACTAAAAGATGCAGATACCAGTGCACGTTCTCTTCTTAAGTATACAAAAATATTGTAAAGGATAGACATGACAGGAAGAAGTACCCTACCAGTAGAAGAGTAATTAAGAAAGAAGCAAAGAGTAATCTTAGTGGGCAGCTTCCATACTGCGATAATATACGAGAATAATAGCTGGATACAAGGATAGAGACTAATACTACTAATAGCAGAGCAATAGATACAGTAATGAAACTAAGAAAGGAAAACAATTATCTTTTAGCACTATTTTACATCTGTGTGAATACTTTTCACAACAAATTCTAGTGGGTACTTCGGAAAAAAAATGAAAAACATACCAAAAGGACTCCCAGATTGTGTTCAAGAGAAGAGTGCGGCCCATTGAAACTCTGCAATAATTGAAACCAAATTAAAGAACGATCAGATGAGATTAAAAGGAAAATGCCTTAATGCAAAATATCATTGACTGAATGTGACTTTTATTTTTGTTACCAAACAAACCGCTTCCTGTAAGATGGAAATAATATTCTAAAGAAGGATCACCAAACATATTTATCACTTCTTCACTTAAATTCATTTCCCAAAATTACACCTCACCAGAAACCAATTACTGGCAGTTAAACAAAGCTTCTTGTGAGATAAATATTAGCACAATATTACATCACAAGCAAGCAAAAGTATTTTGACTGGGTCTCAATGTTTTTCTGAAAGGAATAAAAAAGTTATATATGTTCTGTGGTAGAAAAAATGACCTATACAGTCAGAATGTGAAGCTAAAATATACTAGCCTGCAACATTGCCATAAGCATGGTAAGAAGTGCATAGGAACCTAGTCCACCAGAATACACCTGCACACCTTACAGAAAACTCAAATTAGACACAGAAAATTTAAAGGTAATGGATGGACTAATATACACCATATGAAAACTAGAATAAGAATACAATCCACAGCTAGAAACAGACCTCATTCAGTTCTCTCTGCTGCAAAAACACCTTTAAAATCAAACACAAAGGACGCAAAGGAGGCCACTTGCTGATTGCACCCTGCAAGCAGAAAAGCACTAGCAATAAGAGATAAACCATACATTTCAAAGCCATCAAACAATAAGGCAGTGAACGTTGGTTTTCATGCAAATATTCCAACCCAAGATTCTAATCAACTATATGTATGCAAATTCCATTAGCAATCAAGAAACTAATAATTCAAACCCATTTTTCTATGAGGATATTAATTCGAATCCATTAAACAATAAAGGTATGTTTGGGGTAAGGACTATCATACACTATAATAACCACCTCTTGCTACAGTAAATACTATTTTATACTCCCCAATTAACTACAGTCAACATTATTTCAAAACCACCATTTACTACAGTATTTACTATTTGCTACAGTTTTTACTATTTTACATTCATCATTTTTCTTATTTTTTGCTATAGTGTTTACTATATTCTTCTCAAACTAAAATAGTTTACACCTCAAACACATTATATTATAACCCAAATTAAAATAATCTACACCTCAAACACAAGCTATTATAACCCAACTATAATAATCTAGGACTTTAATTTGAATATTCGAACCAAAACTCTTTAATTATGTGCAATCAAACTCCATAATCAATCCAAATAAACCCTGAATATCAATGACTAAAAACATGCACATTATGTTGAAAATACAAAGGATAGATGTGTACACTGAACTCCAAACAAGAAATAGGCCAATGACATCAAGACAAAATAGTACTTTTTTTACAACCAATACAATTGGATATATAAATGCAAAATATCAGAGAGCTTGTAACAATTTCTTTCGCAATAGATCTTTTTGAGAAAACCTTAAAAACATAACTTGCAGACTAAGCAGTCACCTAATTTTTTATTTTTTTTTTATTTTTTTTTAGAGAATAAACATTTCATTGAATAAATGAAATAAAGAGGAGACCCCAAAACACCTAAAGGTGATGACAGCCGTCACCTCCTAATAAAGACCACAAAAAATAAATGTTGCAATGATTGAGCTAGGATTAGGAAGGTTGTCGTAACAAAAGATTGAAGTACAGCAACACACCTTTATAAAATCAGCAGCCTTTGGTCCATTCTGCACGTCAAAACTGTTAAGCAAGAGATAAGATGTCAATTTTCTAGTCACTTTTAGCTCACGTGTATTTTTCTGGGAATAGGGGGGAACTAGAGGAGTTTTTAATGCTTTTTTAGTGCAAACACTGTTTTAACTTCACTTTTATTTTTCTTTGCAGCAAGATCTTTTTTTTCCCAACAATTTTTAAATTTCAATAATAATCCAAAAAATTAACATTATACCTTATATCAAAAGATATACCACTTAGCTTTTCGACAAACTTAATTATTGGCACGCGAGCCTTTCCAATAACCTGCTCAAATAATAATATAGGAGATTCCAAGAGTAAAGTCAATGAAGATCATGATCCAATCATGACCAAAGCAAGAATTATCATTAAAACATACCTGAATCTTTTTTGCTATTCCCTTTTGTGATAAAGCCCTGGAAAGAGCTTGCAAACCAAGTTGTGGTTTTGGGATGCCTGAACCCAGAATAACAACCTGAAAGAAATAGTTAAACAACTAGAATCAAGAATTTACCAAAGATATAAAAATTAGTTTGTATCCAATAACTATAAGATATACCACTTAGTTCCATATGATAACCATTTTATCCATAGTCAATCCTTTATGATATACCATCAATCAAGGACAAATAGAAAAACGAAGAATATAAAGAGAAAGGGGACAGTCCAGATACATGCAAAAGCTTCCATCATTCCATTAAAGATGCAATGGCAGACCATATATTTCAGAGTCAAATCTCAAATAGTAGTCTAGAAAAATGTTACTTCCGTTGAGGACCAAACTATATCACAGATTCATATTGACTTCATTTGACCTGAACTAACTGTTTGTACGCAGTGTACTACATATTTCATATTTCTTACCTTTTTTAGCCAGTGTCATAGGCATAGTTGCACTTAACACTCAAAATAATAATAATAATAATAATAATAATAAAACATGAAGAAGCAAAAAAAATGAAATAAAATTGCACCCAAATCCAACATATTGTTATGGAGCTGGCTCTGATTTTAGTCTTGACTCTATTACAGATCAACCTTATCATGGACTTGAATCTAATCTTAGTATTCTTGATTAGATCCCCTTTCCACCACCACTCTGACACATATCAAGAAAATTACTCTCCCCTACACTTTTCTCATCATAATTTCTTTCCAAGGGTCCAGTAAGTACCAACCACCAAGACCCTCAGATTGTAGTATAACATCTTATAATAAAGTTGAAAATCATGTAACATCTTAAAACATGGATCCAGAAACTCACATCAATGTCACTGGTCGGAAGATAAAGTCCGGTCTGAAACGATCCAAAAACTTCAACCTAGAAAACCCAAAAGAGTAAATAAATAAATACACTATTCTGTTCTCTTGGGCACGAGCAGGGGACACAAGATATAGCGGGCACCAATCATACCTTACAGTGAGGCCATATATGTTTGACAACACTAAAAACCCTTTCTACTGCATTGTCACGTGCAACACGTTCTTCTTCGGTTGGAGATAGAAACTCGCTAAAATCAACTATTTCTGCATATAAACAAAGTTATGAGATCAGAACCACAATGATGTGTACAACATGAGAACATATTATGATGTAGGTATCAAGGGCCGCATCGTGAACCGTGAAGCGAGATTATCAAGTATGTTTCACCAAGTTTAAGTAAAAAAACCAGCACCTTGTGTGAAAATAAAGAAACAATCAACGACAGCTTTTAGGCTCGGGACGCCCAAGGACCAAACAAGAGGCTGCCGTGGTAGTTAATCGCCAGTCCATTGCAAACAATGAGAAGTTAAAATTAAACAGAAAAGCAAACCCACGTTTAAATCGTCAAGGAGATATTCAACTATGTGCGTAACCGTTTGAAATAAACTTCTACATCCAAACTGAAACCACTTCAAATAAAAAGTAGAACAATAAGGCAACCACAGATGCGGCCCAGCAGTTTAAACTGTCTCAAAAGCAACAAAACTAAAGTTCAACTCAAATTCAATTACCTTTATGCAACTGTAGCATAGGGCTCTTGAATCCACTATTGCCACGGAACCACCCACTTTCAAGCTTAGACTGATCCTCACGTTCCGGCGTCCTAGGCTCAGTTTCCAGAGCCGAAGTACCCGGCAAAGGAGTAGACAAACCCGAAATTTCCTCCACGTTGTCGGCAGCAACATCAAGGGCAAAAAACTCGGGTGCTGCAGTCTCAGCCGGAGCATGATGGGTAGTCGAAAGAGAGATCTCGTTGCGGAAAACAGAGTAGGGCTCAAGGTCATCGGACGGCGAAAATTGGTCCCCGCTTTCGGTGGTAGTGACGGCGGAGAATGAAAGTGGGCTTAGAGTATCGTAAAGATACAGTTGAACAACCTCCTCCTCCTCCATTGAAGTTGAAGGCCGAGGAAGAGAGATGCAGAGGAAGGGGGTTTTAGGAAAATCTGATAATTAGGGCTTCTTTTTTTTTTTTTTTTTTTTTAATTTTTTATAGTCCCTGTAATTTTGGTTTCCCTTGCACAAATAACCGATTTCCGTTCCGGAAAAAGACCCTTTTTCTACATTTTTTTTAAAAACAACAAAAAATACAGAATATTACACATTCAATATTTTTTTTATTAAAATTTTAAATTTTGAGATGGTTAGATATTAAAACTTAATTAATTATCACCTTTTTAATTCTTTTAAATTAATTAATAGATATTAATATTAAAAACGAAAAAGTTAGTGTTTCATGAAAAATTAAAGTCAAAAGTATAAATTTTGAAATTTAAGAATCAAATTAAACTCAAGTCTTAAAAGTAAAATTGTAACCCTTGAAATATTTGAATTAAAGGGAAATCAAACTCAATAAGTGTGTAGCATTTTGAAACATAGTGACCAAATGAATACTATATTTAAAATCTAAGGACCAAAAAAATATTTTTCTCATTTTTCTTTTATATATATTTAATTTAAAATAATGTAAAAAAATATAAAGTTAAATTACAAATTTGGTAAAAAAGTTAAAACTTTGTCAAAATAGGAAAATTGACAAAACTTTTTTCAAGTTTTATTTTGTAAATTTGGCTCCTTTTTAAAAACATTGTTTTTTTTTATCCCTACACATTTCCAAACAATGTAAAAATACTATACTACCCTTGAGATTTCAAAATCACAACCCATCCTCTTCACTTAGCATGCAACCCCAAATTCTGAAATGACGTAAACTAACTTTACGACCCTTCCATAACTCCAGGGGTGTTCTGGTAACACTCTTGGGTGGAACACAATTCAAATTATATGTTGCAGTCACTACTGCATAACCCCAAAAAGAGTTAAGTAAGAAAACATAACTCATCATAGATCGAACCATGTCCAACAGGGTTCGATTTATCCTTTATGATACACCATTTTGCTGAGGTGTACCAGGTGCTGAGAGTTGGGATACAATTCCATGTTTTATCAAATAGTTTTGGAATGTCAGATCCATAAACTCTCCACCTTGATCATATCGAAATATTTTTATTATTTTATTTAATGCATTTTCAACTTCAGTCTTGAATTCTTTGAACTTTTCAAAAGATTGTTGCATTAAATAAATGTACACATATCTTGAATAATCATCCATAAAAGTGATGAAATATTCATAACCTCCCCTAGCTTTTACATTCATCGGACCACAGAGGTTCTTTGGCCTCGTGACTTCTTCTAGTAAAGGGTCTTTTAGTCATGTTGCCTTCAAGGCATTACTCATACACAAGTAAAGAATTTTCTTCTAACTCGCTTAGAAATCCATTATTCACCAATCTCTCAATCTTATTGAGATTAATGTGTCCTAGTCTTAGGTACCAAAGTTGGACATTTTCTTTATGAGAAATTTTTATCTTTTATGTTGAGTTACCGCAGTTTTAAATATTTCAATGTTATGGAGGGCTTTAGTAGCTAACAACCTTAGCACATATAAATTAATTTCCAGTTCTGCTGAACAAATATTGACACAATTCTTAGAAATAAACATTTTATTTACAAGAAAATTAATACAATATGATTGTTCTAGCAAACACTTTACAAAAATTAAGTTCCTCTTTAAACCAGGAACTACATATATATTTTCTAGTAAAATGAATTTATTTTGTAAAGTCAACTTGAGACCTCTCACTGCCACAGTCGAGACGACGTGCCCAGTTCCAACCGCATCGTCATCTCACCAACATCAAGTTGTCGTCAGGAACTAATTCCCTGAAATGAAGAACAAACATGGTTAGTGACACCAAAATCTATAATCCAGGCAGAATCATCATTCTCCACTAAACATGTTTCCAGTACAAGCAAATCAAATTTACCTTGCTTGGCCTTCTTCTTTTCTGCCAAATATTTGGGGAAGTTCCTATTCCAATGCCCATCTTGGTTGCAATGGAAACATATTCCCTTTACAACTTTAGTTTTCTTTTGAGCAGCAACCGGTGGTTTAGCTTTTCCCTTTCCACCTTTCTTCTTCTTTCACTTTTTATTGCCGAAGGAAGAAGATACGGACTTTTTCCCAGAGGTCGAACCTCTGTGGAACTTCTTAGAGGATGAAACAACATTTGTCTCACCCTTTTGTCCCTTGCTTTTCATCAAGGACTATAAGGTCTGTAGCTTGTTGAGGAGGGTGGTTAGGTTGTAGTTAATTATGTTCAAAACAACATTGCTATGGAAATGAAGGAAGCTTTCAAGTAAAGATTCCAAAATTATGCTAACATGGTTGGCTTCATCGATGACGGACCCATTCATCACCGCCACGTAGAAGTGGACCATCATGTTGAGAACATGTTCTCGAATAGATGCCCCTTCTTGCATACGGGCATTGAAGATGTGTTCGAAAGCGTCATGTCTGAGTTGTGCAGATGGTTATCCGAACATTCCTTTCAGGGACTCCATGATCTCACGGGCCGTGAGCATGGGCTCACGCTTTTTGGCCAAAGACTTCAAAAAGACTAGCCAAGATATATGCTCAGGCCTTTTTTTTTGCTAGTGTCCATCGCTTGTATGCTTCTCGAATATTTCGAGCAACATTGGGAGCTGGAACGGGAGGATAGCCCTCCATCAGGACGAAACGGAGGTCATCGATTAATGAGATTGTGTTGATCGTGTTTTTCCATGATATGTTCGTTGGTTGATTTATCAACGACAAGCAAATTCAAAGTGGCGGTAGCCATTCGAAACAAATTTGCTGAAACATACAAATTATTTATAATTAATTTGTTTGCAATTAAACTACCAAGACAACCAATTAGTTTTAGCAAAATAGTCTAATGTACTCTAAGTGATATCTATTTTGTAATGATGTTTCAGTGGGCAGAGCAAAAGTCACCGTAGAGTGATCAAGTGCTCATTCACTGAAATAAGATATTCTCAACCATTAGATAAAAACAACACTTTGTCACTATAACTAACAATCATCATTGTTTGGTCTAGAATTTGTTACCTTACTTAACAATTGTTGTAAGTGTAACCCTCCCTCATTTTAGGTTATAGAGTTCTGCCCCAATGAGCCAGCTGTAGAGAAAAACCGAATGGGACATGAAACTAAAGCAACCCTATCCATTTATGGAGATCGAATAAAGTGTCATGCAAAAATGTCATCCTTTAGGGGGACACCCACGATGCCACGAGGCCATGCATAAAACTTTATTTCAACCTAATGAGAGACACCGATGGATGTGTTGTCACATGTCTCGCTCCCACTTATTATAAACACTCTCTCCATTCACATTGATATTGATCTATACAAATGTCACTCGTAGGGGGACACCCATGGTACCTCGAGGTTGAGTATAGACCTCACGGTGTGAATTTTAAGGAGAAACATGAAAAGGATAAAATGAAGTATCATATAACACATTTTCCTCTCGTTGAGTGTTTTACTTAGGGTTAATTTGTTGGAGTTGATGCCTTAAACTCTTATAGGGTCCTGTAGTTTGTAAACACCTGTATGAACAAACGTTTGTAATGTAATAATATGAGATATTTTTGAAACATGAGATGTTTTATTTGTATTTACCACAAACCAATAAACTAAGATCTCTGGTTGTCATTGTAACTCAAGCATGTATGTTGAGACATATAGGTAGATAATGTCTTAAGTGATAACCAGAATAGTATGTAGTATATGGATATAGGAGGGAAACTTTATCCTGGTGACACTACGGATACGGCCCGCTTTGTAGATAATTACAAGTGTTGTGACTGCTACAGATGGTCTGATCTTGATTATTCATGTGGAGACATGCGAGTGAGGGTGTCCTATATAAAAGAGTTTGTATAAGACCGGACCACGAAATGTTTAGTCTCGTTATGTAATGTCGTTCATGACAGAGACTTCATTCACTAGAATAACTATAGGTAACATGACCTTAATCAGGAGTGAGTTGGGAACTCTTGCCTATGAGAGCGGTCTATGGATATGCATGGGTGCGGGTGGCCAGATTGCCGAATCAAACCTACCATTTTGGGAATTCATCTGATTGGGGAGCTGGGAACTCAGCTACACAAGATGGAATTCACTCCTTCCTCGAAGCAGGCGTAAGTAGATAGATTGCTCCCTTAAAGGCTGATTCTAGGGCTTGAACGATATGGTGCCACACATCTTCTCATGGCCCGAGAGGTGTCCACTCATATTAGGACTATGATGTATCGTTCATTAGAGGGATAAGTGGTACTTAAAGAGTTAGATGTGACTATAGGGGAAAAACGGTAAATTGGCCCAGCTGTACTTACGAGCATCTGTGAAGGGTTATCGCACTGTTGACTGGTTATATCTGATGGACATAGAAATATATCTATAGTAAGAATAGTGCAGCTGCCGGTCTTTAATGGAGTGCCCGAAAGTTAACGGATGGTGGATCTCGTGACTAAAGAGTTTAGTTAGCTATTCACGTGGCATTGGAGCTTCAAACTACAGGTTCATAAGGTCTCCTTGGTAGCTCAATGGATTCAAGTTGAGAATCAGTTTTTGGGTCAGTTTGAAGTATTCAAATTGATAAGAGAGAGTTTGATTGTATATGATATAATTAAACTGATTCAATTATATGTGATATAATTGACATGATGTATGAGATACATTAATCGGAAGATTTTTATATAAATATGATTTGTATCAAGTAAAGGAGAAAAAGACTATGGTCTAAATGTTACATATGATATGATATTAAAACTATAGATTATGAATATAATATGATAAGTTAGTTATTATATTTATTTATAATTAAAACAATTATGAGATAATTGTGGGTGGTTTCTCCTTTAGCTGTGCGTGAAAGTGGGAGGTTGAATTCAATTTTCATAACTGAAGGATAAAATGAAAAATGTTTTCATTTTGTAAGGGATCGCTTCATTAAGTACACTACAAATAGTTTAGATCACGAGAGACTACACAACAGCCTTCAAGTGTTTATCTAAACAATCGTGTACACGCGTCATTCTCTAAACGATCGTGTAGCTTTTTTCTAAATGATCGCGTGGCTAGCGATATTCACTAAACAATCGCGTAAATGATCAAACCTGTTTTACTAAACGATCGTGTACCTACTGAGATTTACTAAATGATCAAGCACCATAGTCTATATGATAGACAGTATTCTTCTCCCATTTGCTTGGTCGTATAGTGCGATCGTAGTTTTCTCTAACCCTTTACCAAATTCATGACAGAGCCCACACCTCCTGGATTCTCACTTCGAGAATACCAAGGTTATTGAGTGGTGGTGTTCGAAAGGTTGCCTATTCATGGAGAATATTGTTTGTGATTGACTAGACAATTGGGTAGATGATCGTAGAGATAGCGAGAGGTTGTTGTTCCAGACTCCACGAGAGCGAGAGAAGGTCAGAAGAAAAGTTCTTCAAAGGTAAGTCTCTCGTTCCCTTTGTATTTATTTATGAAAGCATGTCATAATTTGTTCTGAAATGCATAACTAGTTTGTATGTTTATGAATGCTTGTAATTCTGTCACAATGAATTTGGATCAATCGTGCTTCCACTCATGGGTTCTCTTTGATAAGAGTTCCTTCATAATTAACTTAGGAAAATCCCACTATTGATTTTATCTAAGTGTTTGTTTAATTTGCCCAAAAACAACATTTCTATTTGGATAATTAAACAATTTTGATTAAAGTCTATTAAGCTCTTTGATAAACTTTAATCAAACTTGTATGCATGTAACGAATCTATCTAATTCTCCTTTTTAGGTAAGTTCCCAGGTAGGGATGTTACATTTTCGTCAACTTAAATATCCCAGCCTAGACATAACTCGCCTTAGACAAAAGATCCCTTATAGATATATTTTTTACATTGTTAATCTTTTATTAAGATCAATTTAATCCTATTAAATCGATTAAAAGAATAAATTAAGATTTCTAATCTCATTAGAAACGTGATCTAGGTCTATATGAATCATATTTTAAAACAATTTTAAAAAATGATTTTAACCTAAGGTTTGCATGCAACTATTAATTATTGGTTTTAATTTATAATTTCATTTTGTTATAACATTATAAACAAAAGAAATAAATTAAAATCATACATTGCATGCTTTGACAAACTTTCGTAAATTATAACATTTATAAATAAACCTAAAGTAGTATCATACTTCGTGCAATTTTATTTCATTGCTAACATATAACATTTATATAATAAAGTAATGAAATCTACAATAGCATACATCCATACATACATTGAACTATATATTATAACATTTATAATATAAATGATGCATGCATGCATATATTGTAACGATTATACTATATGATGTATGAGTATGCTATATAATTTAAATCATGTATATACATATATTATAACACTTATAATATAAAATGATGCATGAAATTAAATGCATAACCTATGGTGGGATTTAATTATATATCACATACAATATAGAATATATTTAAGTATTAAACATACATCATATGTATATTAAAATAAATAGTTAATGGACCGGGATAGGACACCTAACTAGAATCCGTTGGTTCTTTCTGCATCATAGCGTTGCGACACTGGGCACAACGTCGTAACGCTACAGAAAGAACACAACGCTACTCTTCATCGCAGCGTTGCAACACTACGGTACAGTCCCGACTGTATTGCTATGAAATCCCTCAATTCTTCGTCGAATTTGGTCCCGTCTTCATCAGAATCTCACCGAAAACACCCCAAACGACTCACGGAATTTTAAATTACATACTCAATAGCAATATTATGCCTCAAAACATGGGCCTTTACAAACAAAATTATAAAGAAATAAACCCATAAATCTATGTGTCATATCTCGAAACATCCATTAACAATACCACATTCATCACAACATCATTCATCTCATGAATCAATATAGAATGCAACAATTAAAGACCCACCATAACTGTAAAAATAATTAAAAATAATTGAAAATTTTGGATCAAAACCTAATGGCTCTGATACCGATTGAAGGGGCCCTTCAGTGAAAACATATCTCCCAAATCTCAATTATTTACAGAATTGCTATTTTACAAAGAACATAAGATCATACATTTAATTTTAAACATACAACATACTTAAAAAAAATGAGTTTCAGAAACCCTTACCTTTGAAGAACTCAAATCTTCACGTATTCTTTTCCACGAACGATCACGAATTGTAAATGGCCAATTGGGCATCACCTCAAGGAAATCTTGGTATTCTCTAGGATGAGAAGCCAGGAGGAATGAGCTCTGGCTATTTTGAATTCTCCAGAGAGCAATGTGCCTTTGTGTGTTCACTTCAGGAAGAGGATGGAAAAAAAATTCAATTTTAAAAAACTGATCTCCCACTTACGTGAAGTGGAGTGAAAAAGATAGGGAGCTTCTCCTAATTAATTTAAATTAATTTTAAATTAATGAAATTATTTTATTTAATATATATTAATATGATAATTAACTCATCATATAATATATATATTAAACTATATGTTATATCAATTATAACATATAACCTATAATTTTAATATTGTATCACACACAATATAACTTATAGATTATTTTTCCTCGACAATGATATTTAATATAAATCGCATTTACATTAAATTTAACAATATGAATCCAATTCATATAATTAATATTTGAATCATATTCAAATATTTATTTCCTCTCACAAATTAATATAATGTATCAAATACATTATAGTAATTATATCATATATAACTAAAATTAATAAATTATATCATATATAATTAAAATTAATCAATTATATCATATATAATTAATTCCCTCGTAAATTTGAACAGTTTAAATTAATCCAAAAATTGATTCTCATTTAATCCCATACCGATGGGACCTTATGGACCTATAGATTGAAGTTCCAATGATACATGAATAATTGATTAAGCTCTTTAATTAAATTATTCACCATCCGTTAACTGACGGGCACTCCACTAAAGACCGTCAACTGCACTCTTCACACTACAAATATATTTCTGTGTCCATTGGATATAACCAATAAACAGTACAATGACCCTTCATAAATTGCTCGTAAGTACAACTGGACTAAAATTATCGTTTTTCCCCTATAGTTACATATAACTCCTTACGTACCACTAATCCCTCTAATGAACAATAAATCATAGTCCAATTATGACCAAATCCCTCTCGGGCCAGAAGAGGGTGTAGCGCCACATTGTTCAAGCCCTGAAATCAACCCTTAAGGGAGCAATTTATCTACTTACCCCGACCTCGGGGAGGAGTGAATTCCTTCTTGTGAAGTTGTGTTCCCATCTCCCCAATCAGACAAATCCTAAAAATGGTAGACTTATTAAGTTGACGATATGGTCACTCTCACCCATACAAATCAAAAGACCGTCCTCATAGGCAGGAAATTCACAACTCGCCTAGGATTCAGATCATGTTACCTATGGTCATCTCGGTGAAATGTAAGTCTCTATTATGAACGGTGTTATATAATAAGACTAAATATTTCGTGGTCCGGTCTTATACAAACTCCTTTATATGGAATATCCTCGCTCACATGTCTCCACATGAATGATCATGATCAGATCATTTGTAGCACTTTACAACAATTGTAACACCTACAAAGCGGGTCATACTCATGGTGTCACAAGGATAAGGCATCCAGCCTTATCCATCTACTACATACCATTTAGGTTATCACTTAAAACATGATCCACCCTATGTCTCCACATACATGTTTGGGCTACAAGATAACCCTAGATGTTAGTTTATTAGTTTGTGGTTATTGTAACTAATTTTGAAATAAAACATCTAATGTTTTATTACATAAATAAAAGGTTTATACATTACAAATACAAACTATAGGACCTTACAAGATTTAGGGCATCAAACCCAACAACGACGACCCTTCATAAATTGCTCGTAAGTACAGCTGGACCAAAATTACCACTTTGCTCCTGTAGTTAGATCTAACTCCTTAAGTATCACTGATCTCTCTAATGAATAATAAGTCACAGTTCAATTATGACCAAACCTCTCTCGGGCCAAGAGAAGGTGTGGTGTCACATTGTTCAAGCCCTAGAATCAATCTTAAAGGAGCAATCTAACTTCTTACCCTCAACATTAAGGAAGAAGTGAATTTCGTCTTGTGTAGTTGTATTCCAGCTCCCCAATCAGACGAATCCCCAAAATGGTAGGCTTATTGGGTCAGCAATTTGGCCACTCTCACCCATACAAATCAAAGGACCGCCTTTATGGGCAGGAGTTCACAACTCACTAAGGATTCAGGTCATGTCACCTATGGTCATCCTGGTGAAATGTGAGTCTCTATTATTAATGGTGTAATATAATGAGACTATTCATTTTGTGGTCCGATCTTATACAAACCCCTTTGTATAGAACACCTCCACTCATATGTCTCTACATGAATGATCAGGATCAAATCATTTGTAGTATTTTACAATAATTGTAACATCCACAAAGCGGGTCGTATTTGTAGTGTCACCAAAATAAGGTACTCAGCCTTATCCATCTACTATATACCATTTATGTTATCACTTAAACATGATCCACTTGTATGTCTTTACATACATGTTTAAGCTATAGAAGATAACTTCGGATATTAGTTTATTTGTTTTGTGGATTAATGCTACTAAATGATAAATAATATATCTCATATTTTATTAAATAAATAAATCATTCGTACATTACAATTACAAACTACAGAACCCATGAGATTTAGGGCATCAACCTCAACACTATCTCCATTCCAGTCGTTTGGCCCTTTGCTTTTTCTTTTCAATTTCTACTATTTCATACTTCTTGCAATTTTTCATTCCATTTGAAGATAATTTCAGATTTTTCATCTAATCAGGTTTGGATTTAACCATTTTTTCGCTCATTGTTAGTTTATCTGGGATGTTGAAAAATGATTGTTTTGAATCCATGTCTTGAGATCTTTCGTGTTTAGCATGTAAGTGTATTTTTTAAGTTTTGAGATATGCCCTTCGTGTGATATTTCTTCTATTTGAGAAACCTTTTTTGCATTAGAACATCATTTTCGGCATTATCTAAATGATTTGAACCCAAAAATTTGATTTTTTCCAAAAAAAAATTCAAACCTTTATTTTCTGAAAAACGGTTCCTACCCAGTCGATCTTCATACGAGCCTAACCGAGTATGGTACCAGGCGAGGCAAATGAAAAGGCGGGGAGGAAAGTTGGGAACCTATCCGACTGGGCTTCATATGAGCCTAACTGGGGGTAGGACTGGGAACCGGGCGTAGGGGGCATGATCGGGACTGACTGGGAAAGGGCGTGGGGGGCAGGACTTGAAATTGGGCATAGGGGGGCAGGCTTGGGTGTGGAGTGAGGGAGTATACTATTTTTTGGCCTGGTCTCATACCTGGGCGGGCATATTTCAGTCAATCTCGATTATAGATTTTGGCCCAATCTATTACCTAGCCGAGCTTGACTGGTCTTAGATTTATTATTATTATTTAATATTCAAGGTGTTGGGTTGTGTTGACTATTAATTTTTTCTCAATTTATTGTGTTGATTTTCAATTTATCTATTTAATGAAAAATATAGGTTATAATGGAATTTATCTAAACAATATGTCATTCAGATTTGGACAAATAGAGCATTGTTTTAGAAGTTTGTAATTTTTTTTATTTGTTTATTTTTTTGTAATTAATGGCTCAAGTGATGAATGAAACTCTATAGTTGGCTTAATATGTTTTGTTATATAAAATATGCAAAATATGGTACGTGTGTTTTTTCTTAAAAGTACTTTTTGTTATGTAAAACCATCATGCAAAATACACATAGTTCTCGGTTGGTTCCATACCTTTAGGTGTCAATTCCTAACCGGGTCATGTAAATTTTTTTCATGCAAAATACACTTAATTTCTAGCAGGGCCATGCATGTAGGCGCCAATTCCAAGGTCATGAACATTCAACATGTAATTCCCGCCCAGATCCATGCATGTAGGCACCAATTCCCGTCGGGTCATGTAAACTTTTTCCATGCAAAATACACGTAATTCCTGGTTGGGTCCATGCATGTAGGTGCCAATTCTTGACCGGGTCAGGTTTGTAACATCTTGAGTTTTTCATTATTCAAATTCTGTATTTTCGTAAAATTCGAGGACAATTTTGTTAATTTCAAAGTTTAGTTTTGTTTGAAGGGAAGATTTTGATTTATGTCACATTAATTTAATTTTAAGTTAATGTCGAGAATTTAAATTTATATTGGGAAAATTAATTTGATTTTGATTTTGGAATGTGAAGAGAAAAGGGGAAGAGTTTTAAGAATATATATATTTAGATATATTTGTGTAATGAGCGAAAGGTTAAAATAAAAAAATTATTTTCTCTCCCTTCTTCTTCTTCTTCTCCCCTCCCCCCCCCCCCCACCGTGAAAAACATTCTCTGTGTGCCCTAGCAGCCGCCGACCATCTCCTCTCCATTCGGCATCGTGCGTCCGATCGAGTCGCCACCAGTTCATCGATCGTTCGTTCGTGGGCCATCGTTCGCGCAGGTTAGCTTGACCTCGTCAGCAAGCAGCGATCGTCCAGATCTCCTTCGTCGCGCACCTCTCCGCACGTCGATCTCGCCCAGTCGGTCAGATTCGCATCCGCACCGCATTGTCCGCCAAGGTCTGAAGCCGAACAACCCAGTCCAAGTCGTCGAAACTCCCGTCGTGAGCCGATCCTTCACCTGTTCCATCGAGAGTTATTCGTTCACTTGGTCCTTATCACACCCGGCCCCAGACCACCTTCTTAGCCTAGAGAAAGGCGTGACTACAGTAGTTACCAACCCTTGGGTTGACACCTTGCGAAATAGCTCTGATACCAATTATAATTCATATGCAACAGGATGTCTTTAGGCCCACAATTTATTAACTTAGAAACATAATATGTTTAGAGTCATTACAACACAAGATTTACAAGTCCCAAAACGCACAAACCCTAGTCCCTATATGAACAATAATAACATGTGTACAATATTAACCATAACCACCAGCAAACGGTTACAAGTCTTTTAGTCCTTTAGTGGCAGAGCAGATACTGAGCTATTTTCAGAGGATTTAACCGCTACCTGTGGGGGGGAGGGGGAAACAAAAACATTTGAAAACGGGGTGAGCTTACGCCCAGTGAGTGATCGAGAAAACATAGTAAATTCTCGTGCATAATTTCAGAAAATAGTTTTATCTGAAATATAAACTTTTATAGTACTTGTACTGCAACATAAACGTTTTCCAAGCGTAAATTATATAAAGTTGTTTTAAACATAAAACAGTAAAATCATTTCTCAAATTAAAGTACTTTATAACTGGTAAAATAATCCCAACACCAACTATTAGTCCAGAGAGAACTCTTTTGCTCAATCTCTGACTTTATTCACCTATGGCCACATTAGGTACTACTGCTCAGATACCTTCTCCTTGTACTTCAGTATCGAGCTACTAAGATACGTTCTCCAACGTACTTCAGTATCCCGTTGGCTTGGTACCTTCTCAAACGTACTTCAGTACCAATAGATACCTTCTCCTTGTACTTCAGTATCTAGTTGGGTGGATGCCTTCTCCTTGTACTTCGGCATCGCATTTTACCAAAACTATTTATAAACAACTTTTCTCTTTAAAGCATGTACAGTATAACACATATACAACATGAATTTAAAGATGGTAACGCATGCTGGATAAAATCAATACATATATGTAAATAGTTTTTCAACAATATGCATGCGTTCAAATCACAATTCAAATTTGTTTGGAAACCACTTTATAAAACTAGTAGGCATGAGAATTATTTCCGCAAACATGCTTTCTGTAAATGTTGTAACCAAAACAGTTTAAAAACGTTTTAGTTCGAAAACATTTTAGCCACTCACCTCGAACTCTTAGGAACTTTTCACTCTAGTAGCTCCTCGGGTCCCTTTTTCACCCCTAGAATCCAGATTCAACTTACAACTTAGATTACTCATAGTTCCGAATCTTATTTGGAAATATTTCCTTCTATAAACTTATTCTAAAATGTCTTAGGAATCTTAACCTAAACCTTCAGCTAATAATTCCTCATGGTTTGGCCGGAATCTCAAAATCTTCAAGACTGGCCCAGACTGATCCGACAGTCTGACTCTTCTGCCTTCTTCTTAACCTCCACCCCAGTTCCTTTGAGTTTTTTCCTCTGGCAGCACTACTTTGAAAACTAGACTTCCACACTTTCAGATGGCTTTGGAATCACTCCAAATGCACGAGTAGATTGGAAGATCTCCTCGTCCAAAGTTGACACATTCCTCTGAACCCTCACTGCCCTCTACTTTCTCTACGAAATTTATGATTTTTTGTGTGATTTGAAAATGAAATCCCTACTCCCTATTTATAGGCGTTCAAATTGCTCGTGGGATTGACAGCACCTACTTGGCTACATGACCAAATGTTTAATCCTCCCTTTATCAACGTAAGCTGACTTCACTTTGGTTCAATGTGTTCTTCTCAAATGCATCCAACACAATTTCTTAAGGTTTAAGAATTTCTCTTAATTGAACACCTAGATTTAATTGATATTTTCCCTTACGTCTTTAAGCTTTGTTTGTATTTAAATTAGGGTTTTTAAATGCATAGTCCACAAGAACGCGGCAAAATTCAACGCATAAATACTTACCCGGTCGTTCGATACATAGGCGAGGCCCTTCGATCGCGTGGGCATGACGTTCGAATGCAGCACCGGACAAGGCGTTGTTGACGCACACAGGCTGCTCTCGCTCTCTCCCACTTTCTCGCTCAAAATCTTGCTCTCTCAAACTTTCTCGCTCTCTCCCACTTTCTCGCTTAAACTGCTCATCTCCAACTTTCTCGCTCAAACTGCTCTCTTCAATCTCGCTCTCTCCCATTCTCTCGTTGGTCTTGCTCTCTCCAATCTTGCTCTCTCCCAGTTTCTCTCTAACTTTCTTTCCAATCTTGCTCTCTCCCCGTTTTCTCTCCAACTTTTCTCTCCACTCTCGCTCTCTCCAACTTTCTAGCTTAAAATCTCACTCTCTCTACTCTTGCTCTCTCCAACTTTCTAGCTCAAAGTCTCGCTTTCTCGCTGGTCTTGCTCTCTCCCATCTCGCTCTCTCCCACTTTCTTGCTCAAAATCTTGCTCTCAATGATCTCGCTGGTCTCAATCTCAACGATCTCGCTCTTAGCTACTGCGAATTGTTTGTTTCCGTGCAACTTCTACACGATTGTGCCACTAGTCACTTGCCTTCCAATGCTTTGTGCACAACACGCATTTCACATAAATTTTCCATACTTAGTCAATTTTTCCCAAACTTTCTAAACTCAATGTCCATATTTTTCTTTTCAAATCCCCATTCCTTCTTCACCATTTCACACTAACTTTCTCATCAACCTACTCAACTTATTTATACAAATTTAAATAGGGACACACAATTAAGTGGAAAATTAAGACAATTTAAATAAAAAAATACACTTAAGTGTAAAATTGGGATTCGGGGTTCACAGTCCTGCACATCGTTGCCATTAGTTCAGTGTCATCACCGTCGATTTCGATAAGATTTTGTAAGTGTGTGGGCTTTCATTTGAATGTTAATCAAATTGTTGGTTTCGTTTAATGCTTACCCATTATGTTTAAACCATAGATTCGAGCTTTGGAGGAATTTTAAGGTCGAAGTATGTTGTCCGGCATTACAAATGATTGATTTTGTTGCAATTGGTTAGCCAACAGAATTGGGTTTTTAAAATTTATTTTGGACCAAGCCACAATTACGGTGTTACTTCAAGGTCTTCCTTGGAAAGAAGAAGATAAACTTGCTTGGGTTTATTTGGATTTAATTCTGAGGTAAGTAATCTTACCACTGGAACTGCCCATGGGCTAGGCTTTAGTTGTATGCTAGCATGATGAGTGTATGTTATGGTAAATGTTAGCATGTTGGTTGATAATATGACATGAATCAAAGTATGTTCTGGCACGAGTTCTGATTTGTTTACATATACACCTAGGCACTTGATTGTTAGTATGAGGTGGTATGTGTTTCCATAAATTGGTATCTGATCTGCTGATGTTGAGGCATACTTGTATGTTGTGGAACTATGATGTTAAGGTATACATGAATGTTGTAGAATATGTTCTTGAGGATTATGTGTATGTGGTAGAGCCATAGTATCGAGGATTACATGTATGTCATAGATTCGTACAGTGTTGATTTTTGAATGTTGAGACTGTGTGAATTTCCTCACGATTAGTTAGATGCTCACCAGTTTGTGTTCCCTTCGGGATTCACCAGTTTTGTATTTTCTTCGGGATTTACCAGTTTGTGTTTCCTTCGGGATTCACCAGTTTTGTGTTTCCTTCAGGATTCACCAGTTTGTGTTTCCTTTGGGATTCACCAGTTTGTGTCTCCTTCGGGATTCACCAGTTTGTGTCTCCTTTGGGATTCACCAGTTTGTGTCTCCTTCGGGATTCACCAGTTTGTGTCTCCTTCGGGATTCACCAGTTTGTGTCTCCTTCGGGATTCACCAGTTTGTGTCTCCTTCTGCGGATTCACCAGTTGTGGTCTCCTTTGGGATTCACCAGTTTGTGCTCTCCTTCCGGGATTCACCAGTTTGTGTCTCCTTCGGGATTCACCAGTTTGTTGTCTCCTTCGGGATTCACCAGTTTGTGTCTCCTACGGGATTCACCATAGGTAGTGGGCATACTTAACTACAGTAGGATAGGACTCAGTCTCTTACCTGTTTCATGTGTGTATATGTGCCATAGGTGGGTATCTAGAGGACATAGATGCCTAGCCTGACCCCAGTGGTGGGGTTACTTACTAAGTATTTCATGCTCATTCTTTCTTATGTTGATGTTTCAGGTAAGGGTAGAGATGCACTGACAATGGCGCAGTGGAATTCGTGATCGTGCCATTGGAACTAATTTTTACGCTTCTATATCATGAAATTTAGAGTCCTTATTTTTTCCTTAACGTTTACTTTTACTGTTTGAAACTTATTATGAAAGATTATTTTTTTTTATACTTTTAATAGTCTTTACGAATCATGGGTACCCTATTATTGTTTTAACAATTGCATTTAATAAATGACTTTTGAACTTCTCTTGCCTATTTAATATTTATTTCAACATAAAGGAGTGTTGTTTTAAGTGCCATGCATGCATGTAATTTAGTAACAGCCTAACTTAAGTCCTAGGGGGTCGAGTCGTTACAGGGTTCGTGAACATTCAAGATATACGTAATTCCCAATCGGGTCATGCATGTAGGCACCAATTCCCGACCGGGTCATGTTAAACTTTTCATGCAAAATATACACAAAACCCGCCCGGGCCTTGACTAGGTCGCCTGATTCCATCCCATAAAGCCCACTCAGGTAGTTTCAAACTCATTTCCAATATATTCAGTGAAGCCGGACTGGGTATCTTAAAAAAAATAGTTTTTCTGTCCTTTTTTTGTTTTTTTTTTTTTTTTTTTTTAAAATTCAGATACCCCCTTCATTTCTGGTTCCTATCCCATAAAGCTCACCTGGATAATTTCTACCCATTTGGTTTGTACCCGGTGAAGCCCAACCGGGTATCTTAAAAAAATAGTTATTTTTGTCTTTCTTTTTAATTTTTTTTTAAATATGCTTCTATATGACATTAGGGGAAAAAAAAGCAAGTATCAATATAAGCAAATGAATTCCCACATGAAAGAAATGATCGAACTATTGAATATAAAATGAAATACATACCTTCTTACGAAGTACAAAATCACAACTTTGTGAAGTACAAATTTTGGACGACGAAAAACTTTTTATTTTGGAGATGATTTGATGAAGAGAACCTCGTGAAGAGAATTTGTTATGAATAGAATTTTTTGTTGTAAGTTGTAAAAAATTTTGGTGAATTGATTTTGGTGGAGAATTTTTTGTGAATTAATTTTGGTTGTACAACAATTTTTTTGGTTGTAGGCTGGTTGTTGAATTTAAAATTAATTTGATAGGTTGGTTTTGAAATTTAAAAGTGATAATTTAATAAGGAGGGAATAAGAGTAATTGTATATAAAAAATTTCTCATGCTTACATTACTTTCATCATCAATAGGTCAAAAAAATTTTTTTTTAAAAAAAAGGTCAAATATACAAAATTAAACCAGTCATTTTTATCAACTACTCCTCAAAATATAGTGTTAAAAGTTATAAAACTACAAATTTGGTGGGATTTTTTTTTTTTTTTTGTCAAGATTTCAAAATATAGTTTTAAAACAAACTCATCCATGTTCCCCTTATCTTTACAACCAAACAAAATTAAATTATATTAAAAAAAATTGTCACGTGACAATTTTTTTTCTCATTGGCAGCATAAAAATAGGTGAAGCTACAACTTAGTAGTTTTCTCCAATAAAATTATAATCATTTCATGGTTTTGATAAAACTTTCCTAAACAGACTATTGTAGGATGAAAATTGTAATTTAACTATTTTAAATAGTTTTTTTTTTCCGACTACAATGTGAAAGTGAAATTTTGTTCAGGTCCCATTTGCTAACCATTTTTTTTGTTTTTTTATTCTTGAAAATTAAGTCTATTTTCTCCTCGTTGCTTAAAATGATCTGCATCTTTCTAGAGTACAATTGTTGAATTCTTATAGCTAATTTCAAAAAACAAACACAAGTTTCTAAAAGCTACTTTTTTTAGTTTTCAAAGTTTGACTTAGTTTTTTAAACCATTGGTAACAAGTAGACAACAAAGGAATAAATCGAGGTAAAAATAGTGTTTATAGGTTTAATTTATAAAAACAAATAAAAAAAGACTAAAATGATTATCAATAGAGCCTAAACAATTATGTAGTAGGAGAACGAAACATTTATATTCGAAATGACAATCAATGTCTTGTCTATTGAGATTTCAAAAGTGACATGGGTTGATCTCAGGTGGTTGAATTTGATTTATCTTTTAATTAATATATGTAGTTTAAGTTTTGTTCTTAACGGGTGCTTGTGTTGTGTATACAAAAATGGAATTCCAATTTTTTAGAAAATAATGTTTTGCATAATCTTTGAACAATAAAATAATCATAGTGTCAAATAGGTGTTAAATTAAAGGAGTTGATGTTAAGTACTCTTTACATGCAAAATTAAAAGAATTACACATAAAGATTCGATAAAAACGACTTTGAGAGTTTTATAAATTTAATGGTTACAAAAATAATAATTACGAACAATCAGAAGTTTTTAAGCATATAAATTAAATAAACATAACCGTGAAAGTTTATTTCCCAATAAAAAAAACTTTTAAATTATGAATACACTACCAGAAATCTAACTTTTTCTGATGTCACAATTCGTCGAAAAAGTGTGGAAAATGTGTCGGGAAAGCCTCTCCCGATGAATAAAGAATCATCGGGAGTTTGGTCGGGAGTGGAACTCCCGACGCACTTTAAAACGGAGTTAGGATTTAGTCGGAGAAGTTCCGACGCACGTATAGGGCATCGAGAATTCTAGTAACTGCGGATGCCTAATATACGACGTCGGGAGTTCCCTGACTAACTCCCGATGCTGTTTTAAAGTGTGCCGGGAGTTTTCGAACTTCCGATGGTTGTTCCATGCGTCCGGAGTTCCAAAATTTCGATGGTTTTATTTAATGCGTCGGGAGTTACAAGAACTCCTGACGCAGTAATATATGTGTGGGGAGTTCATTCATTAGTTGAAAATTGTCTATCGAATATTTTTAATTTATCGTTTGTAATTTTTTAAATTTGATCTGAATATCCTATAAAACATAATAAACCAAATAAAGATTCACATAATTAAACAACGAAAATGAAGTCCATATTATAACAAGTAAATAAAAAATTACAATATCCTTAGATAAAACAAAGTCGATACTAGAACTTCATAAATATTCATATCACAATTATATAGAAGAAATAAAATGAAAACAACGTCTAGAACACGTATGAAACACAACATCTTCAACAATTGTCCCAGCTTATCTCCGAACAACATTCTACAATAAAACAAAAACATTCAAATGTCATAAACGGTAAACATCCATAACACGTTCAAACTTCAATACGGGTGTAATGAAACTCTACCCACCCCCCATGACAAACATGGAACCTCCCGAACATAAAAAACACACAAAACGAGCAAACAAGGACCAACATATATAAAACTCAAACTTTGTCCCCAAAATGGTTTAAACCAATCTCAACCCACCCCCACAATACATTAGAACTTCATAAACATTCATAAACACACAAGAACTCCAAGTTCAACGATAAGACGGGTGTAATGAAACTCTACCCACCCCCACGACAAACATGGAACCTCCAGAACATCGCTCCAGTGGACTCGTCTCCTGTGCCGGAACACACAAAACGAGTAAACAATGACCAACACACATAAAACTCAAACTTTGTCCCCAAAATAGTTTAAACCAATCTTAACCCACCTCCTCACAACATAATAGAACTTCGTAAACATTCATAAACACACAAGAACTCCAAGTTTAACGACAAGACGGGTGTAATGAAAATCTATCCACCCCCACGACAAACATGGAACCTTCCGAATATTAAAAACACATAAAACAAGTAAACAATGACCAACACACATAAATCTCAAACTTTGTCCCAATGGTTTAAACCAATCTCAAACCACCCCCACAACACAATAGAACTTCATAAACATTCATAAACACACAAGAACACCAAGTTCAACGACAAGATGGGTGTAATGAAACTATACCCACCCCCCACAACAAACATGGAAACTCCTGAACATCAAAAGCATACAAAACAAGTAAACAATGACCAACACACATAAAACTCAAACTTTGTCCCCAAAATGGTTTAAACCAATCTAAACTCACTCCCCAAAACACAATAGAACTTTGTAAACATTCATAAACACACTAGAACTCCAAGTTCACGACAAGACGGGTGTAATGAAACTCTATCCACCCCCCACGACAAACATGGAACCTCCTGAACATAAAAAAATATACAAAACGAGTAAACAAGGACCAACACACATAAAACTCAAACTTTGTCCTCAAAATGATTTAAACCAATCTCAACCCCTCCCCCCTCCTGACAACACAATAGAACTTCGTAAACATTCATAAACATACAAGAACTCCAAGTTCAACGACAAAGCGGATGTAATGAAACTCTACCCACCCCCACGACAAACATGGAACCTCCTGAACATAGAAAACACACAAAACGAGTAAACAAGGACTAACACACATAAAACTCAAACTTTGTCCCCAAAATAGTTTAAACCAATCTCAACCCACCCCCCTCACAACACATTAAACTTTGTAAACATTCATAAACACACAATAATTCCAAGTTCAACGACAAGACGGGTGTAATAAAACTCTACCCCCCCTACGACAAACATGGAACCACCCGAACATCAAAAACACACAAAACGAGTAAACAAGGACCGACACACATAAAACTCAAACTTTGTCCCCAAAATGGTTTAAACCAATCTAAACCCATCTCTCCACAACACAATAGAACTTCATAAACATTCATAAACACACAAGAACTCTAAGTTCAACGACAAGACGGGTGTAATGAAATTCTACCCACCCCCTATGATAAACATGGAACCTCCTGAACATAAAAAACACACAAAACGAGTAAACAAGGACCAATACACATAAAACTCAAACTTTGTCCCCAAAATAGTTTAAACCAATCTAAACCCACCTCCTCACAACACAATTGAACTTCGTAAACATTCATAAACACACAAGAACTCCAAGTTCAACGACAAGACGGGTGTAATGAAACTCTACCCACCACCCACGACAAACATGTAACCTCTTGAACATAAAAAAAAATACAAAACGAGTAAACAAGGACCAACACACATAAAACTCAAACTTTGTCTCTAAAATGGTTTAAACCAATCTCAACCCGCCCCCCTCACAATACATTAAACTTCGTAAACATTCATAAACACATAATAACTCCAAGTTCAATGACAAGACGAGTGTAATGAAACTCTACCCACCCCTCACGACAAACATGGAACCTTCTGAGTAAACAAGGACCAACACACATAAAACTCAAACTTTGTCCCCAAAATGGTTTAAACCAATCTAAACTCACCCCCCCCCCCCCCCCCACAACACAATAGAACTTCATAAACATTCATAAATACATGAGAACTCCAAGTCCAACGACAAGACGGGTGTAATGAAACTCTACCCACTCCTATGACAAACATGGAACCTCCTAAACATAAAAAATACACAAAACGAGTAAACAAGGACCAACACACATAAAACTCAAACGTTGTCCCAAAAATGGTTTAAACCAATCTCAACCCACCCCCCTTCATAATACATTAAACTTCGTAAACATTCATAAACACACAATAACTCCAAGTTCAACGATAAAACGGGTGTAATGAAACTCTACCCACCCCCCACGACAAATATGGAACCTTCCCAATATCAAAAACATACAAAACGAGTAAGATAAAGAGCCAACACATAAAACACACAAAACAACAAAAAGCACATCAAAATCCAGTTGTTTGGCTACTATAACTGCAGGATAGCCAACAATTCTTTATCATAAAGCTACTTAAGACATAACTACTTTGCTACCATAACAACAGGATAGCAACATATTATCCAACTAAATAATGTAGTAATCATATCTAATTCGATGGGTTTCCTCTCTGTGATCGTATCATGTCTTCAATCATTTTTTTCATTTCTTCCATTTGTCATGCATGATCCTCTTTCATTTATTTTTAAACGTCTTCAAGTTCCTTAATCCTCGACTGAGACTGTTCGAAATTGACTCTCAATTCCTCCATTCCTATCTTCGTTCATTGAGTAGATGACGAGCTTGATGAGATGCTACCCTTATCGACTTAGGCTTAGGATCCTAACCTAGGCCTTTTGAATATCTGGGTCGTATACCCAACACCGTCTCACAGATTTCATCCCTTATTAGTGGTTGAGAACCTTTTAGAGTAAGGTTGGATTGTAATTCCAACATTTGATTCTAGACATATTAAGTAAATGGGTAAGAACAAGCGACTAAAATTAGAAATGAAAAACAACACGATAGTAAAACAAAAAATGTTAGATGTGCATTTTCAGTTGTCTCGTTCACGAACTTGCCACCTTTAGAGTGTGTTTCCCTAAATAGGTCAACACGTCCTTCCTTTCTCGACCTTAAAAGTAAACCTTTCTAAAGCGATAGATGATCACATGGGAAACTATTGTTGTTGAATTAGAATTGTCATCATCATCATCATCATGTTTTGAATAATCATTGTTGAATTCTCCAATGCATTATATAATTTCTATTGATGAAAATGTGATTGTGTGAAAATGGGAATCTTGTTTTGGTTTAATTTTTAGAGCTTTTGAAAATGGTATTTGGAAAGTAAAATTAATTCACATTCAACAATAAATGGGATTCGATCAATAATGATTAATTGAAACATCTACAATGATTAATTGGAACATCTACAATAACACAATAACAATAATTTGCATAAATGATTTAAATCATGATTTTTCAACTAATCGATCAATAATGATTAAATTAATATAAAAGAGAAAATAATGATTTAAATTAATGTACAAGAGAAAATAAAATGAAAAGATTACCGATGGCTGAACGAGAGAAGGAGACGGCGGCGGCAGGCGGTTGAATGCGACTGTTGATCGAAGGGAGGAGGCAGCGGCGATGGCGGGCGGTGGGTTCTTGAAGGATGAAAAAGAGGCGATGGGTTTTTGAATGGAGAGTGGCCGGCGGCGGAGCGGGTTTTTGAAGGGAGAGTAGCTGGCGGCGGGTTCTTGAAGGATAAAGGAGAGGCGGTAGGTTCTTAAAGGGAGAGTGGTCGGCGCGCGAGGGAGAGGAGCGAGAGAAGTAGATCGGCGGAGAAGGAGGGAAAAAATGGGAGAGATCGGCTGGGAAAGCTTCGGCGACAGCGGAGAGATTGTTGGGCAGGGCGGGTTAGGGTTAGAAAAGGGAGAAGAATGGAAAAAATGGGGGGAGAAGGGATCTGCCGATGCCGCTCGACGGGCGTTGGGAGAGCCTCGGGAGTTCCTCCAAGGGAACTCCCGATGGCTAATGTATGGTGTCGAGAGTTCCCCCGACGCCCTTTTTTACTCGTCGGGAGTTCCCCCAACGCCTGTTTTAGTCATCAAGAGTTCTCGGGAAACTCCCGACGGGTCTTTACGTCGTCGGGATTTCCCGGAGAACTCCCGACGCCTTCTTACGTCGTCGGGAGAGGCTGTTTCTCCCAACGACCAAACTCCCGACGCTCGATTTAGGCGTCGAGAGAACTCATTTTTCTTGTAGTGATAAACTATGAAGAACCAAATTTGGAATTTAACATAGTAATTAGTCGTTTTTCCCTTTTGTTTCACAAGAAAGAAGAACTACTCAATAGGAAAGTCAAAATGAGCATAACTCAAGTTAATTAAGACATATACTCCCGACCAAGAAGTTAGAGCCTAAATCCTCAAACTCCATATATTATTGAGTTTAAAAAAATGAAAGAAATAAACTAATTTTATTCCATTGAATAAAGTTCATTTTCATCTATATTCTATAAAAATGTAAGATTTAAAACGAGACAAAAATTTTCCTTCATCTATACAAAATGAGTATAACTCTATTACTTTTGTAAAAAAACATATTCATAATAGAGATGTGAACCTATAAATTACATGCAATATTTTTCACCAAAGTAATCATAGTTCATCTAACATATAGATGCGTTAATGATAAACAAATTTGTAGGTTGAATTCCTTTATCCTAAGTGTACTCAAATAAATTCTATTCATTTCACAAATACAAACCTCCTAAACATAACCATTATAAGTTAATTTTTAATACTAAATATAACCATTTGATGAGTTACATTATCTTTAAAACTTAAATATAACCAAACTGATAAGTGCATGGACTAAATAGGAAAATTATTTCAAATGGTAAACTATTGATAATATTTACAAGATATAACAAAATTATTTCAAATGGTAAACTATTGATAATAGACTTATATCAGTATCTATCAATGTCACTGATATATAATGATATAAGTCTATTAGTATCTAAAATTTATCTATATTTTGTAAATATTTTGGTTTATTTTTTTATATTTAAAAATAGCCTGAGTAAATAAGGAAATAGATTATTTGTATTTGATTTTTTAAGCAAAGTTGAAGGGCCGAAGTATTTAAAAAACAATAATGATGAAATATTCGGCAAATAAAATTTATTTCTGAAACAATCAACTTGGTTTAACAAGAAACCTCTTAAAATTTATCATTTAATGCTCTTTCAATAAACATTTCAATTTTTTGTAACAAACTTATTTGATAACCATTTTCATTTTTGGTTTCATGAGTTTAAAAAGACAGTTATAAAAAAAGTCGTCAAATTTGATAAACAACAACTCATCCGTTTCTATTTTTATATTAATATGTAAATGGATATTTTCTGAAGTTTGGATTTGCATTGCCATAGTGCATGCGCTCGTCCTTGAAAGCCATGGCCGTAGTTAACTAGTTTTGAAACCTGGTTGAAGCAGGTCATTTTTCTTATTTTACAATAGGTATATTTTAATATTTTATACCACAACATTTTCATAACAATACGGTTGAGCTAAATATGAATCAACATCATTACGACAAAGACTTAGAATAAGAGAATAGATTGTCGATCAAATTTTGATCACATTCTTCAAGGATATAAATATTTCTAATATTCTTATTATATTTGCATCGAGATTGGTTTGATAATATAAGTTTTTTTTTTTTTTTTTTTTTTAAATACATTTAGATGTATATCATATAACTTTATATTATATAACTAAATTATATTTAAACCTTCTTAAAAAAGAACAAAAACATAACATAAAAAGAAACAATAAATTATTATAAACAAGTTTTCCTTGTTGAATCTTGTTTTCAAAAAACAGAAATAATGATCAAATATATTTTTCTTTTTAATTTTTCAAAAATAAGAATCTAAAAACATGAAATAGAAATGTATCAGGACTTTGAAAAGTGATCGACCAACAATATTAAACAAATTTTCAATCAAAATCATTATTAAGAAAGTACAACCAAGACTTAAAATATGTTGAGAAAAGGTAAACATATAAAACTTATTTATTATTATTTTTTTAAATAATGTTAGTGAGAAATCTAATTATCAATATTTGAGATGATAATTGGAGTTATGTTCAAATGCATGCCTAATTTATACCAAAAAAAATCCCAAATCCCAAATCCCAAAACCCAAAACATTATTTTTGTAACTATGCCAAATCGAAAAACTCAATTGATATCCGAATGTGTGGGTCACTACGAGATCCATAGTTCGAATCTTCCTACTCTCGATTATACTAAAAAAAAAAAAAGCGTAATTATTTGTTTTAATATTACATAATAATGAATAAAGATTTGAACCTAAAAACCATATTCAATGAACTTCATGTTTATTTTCCAACAATTTTATTAGTCCCATCATCTAGTCTAAAAAATTAAAGAAGTCAAGGGCATCTCTTTATCCATTTAACCAACCATATCCAACAATAAGGCACACACATACAAGTATCCTAAATTTAAGTTTAAGCATTGATAAGTTACCGATTACCTTTAAAAACTTAGATGGATAAATGCTAATAAATTTAAAACACATTCAATGTTTTTTTTTTTAAACATGTGAGTGAACCCAACCTGAAATTAACCCCAACAAAGACAAATTACATTATTAAACTTGTAATAAATTTTGGCATAAAGTATGTCTATGTACTCTTAATAAGATGACAACCAAGCAACCAAAGGAAAAAAAAAAAAAAGAACTTATCAAAATTAAATGATGTAATTAACAAACTTGTTTAGTAATTATCCAAAATTCTGTTTTTTTTAGACAATTTTGATATGATTGGTTGAACTCAATTTTGGCAAATCCCTATAAACAGACCTCCCCAAATCCCAAATTCCTTTGTTCTCCATCTTCGTAAACAAAAACAGAAAAATCCTCCATAGCCAACTCAGAAAATTGAAGCTTCTCAACAATGACGGATCCATTACTGACACTCCTCTTCCCCATGGAGACGATGGTCCCTGAATCTCCATCTCTCCCGGTCGTCCACTACACCGTAACTCTAGACCTCCGAACCTCCATTATCTTCTCCTTCTCCATAATCCTCTTCTTCCTCTTCCTCTTCCATGTCCTCAGCGGCTTCCTCCAGTGGTTCCTCGACGTCCGGCGCAGCGGAGGAGGTGCCGGAGACGTGGAGGCGGCAATGGCGGAGGAGAGGCGGTTGAGGCGGGCGGAGAAGTTGCCGCCGACGGTGAGGTTTGGGAGCGAGAAAATGGTGAGGAGGAGGAGCGAGGAGGAATGTGCGATATGTTTGGAGGAGTTTTTGGCCGGAGAAAACTGCCAGGCGTTGCCGGAGTGTAACCATTTTTTTCATTCGGATTGTATTGATGTCTGGTTTAGCAAGAAATTTACGTGCCCTATTTGTCGTAATTGTGTGGCAGCTTAGATTGATTTCTTCTTCTTCTTCTTCCCCAATTTTTTTTTCTTTTTAAATTTTCTGGATTGTACATTGATTAGAGAATTGTATATATTATACAAATTTAAGATAATTGTATATTATTCCACGAGGGGTGATCGAACACCAACCATACCACCAATCCAATTTGAAAATTATCTTGAGTATTATTATAGATTCATAATTGGTTGGTTCAATTTACTTTGGTTATTTGCCAAACTCGAATACAATTGGAAGTTTTTGGTTTTTTCTTTTAAAAAAGTTGAAATTTTAAAGTGAAACCACCAAATTGATCGATTCCAACCTAAACCGACAAGTGATTTTTGTCAATTTAAGCATTTTTGTTTTTGCAAGTTTGTTTTTCCTTCAGCCCTAATCTCCATAGATATAGAGCAAACTAACTAGATGAAGTGGTAGCGAGCTTCTCAAATAAAGTTGCTCGAAAAGAAACATTGAACCGCTGGTGCACTACCAAGAGCAATCTAGAAACCAAAGTGATATTAGCTCAGTCATAATTGACATTACCTTCCTCCCTCAAGGTTGAAGGTTTTATCCCACCCACAATTGTATAAAAAAATAGCGATCTAAAAAGAGGAAAATCGACAGGATTGACTACCTTATATCCTTATCTTAAAGTCACTATGGTCACAACCATACCAATATTATCTCAACATAACACTCATTCCTCGAAGAATATGTAGTTAGCACCTCAACCCTAAGGGTTTCTCTCTATTACGAGAGTTGGATTGGGTGGCTATTAGGATTCACAATTTCCAAGAGATTTTGTTGACAGAAGTCATGGAGCACCTACAAACGTCAATCTGAGAAAATGTCTTTGACTAAAAAAGAACGACCTCTAATTGTGGATGCAAACACGACTCTGCTAAATAGCATTGATCTTTGACTGTGCATTGCGACAAAACTATTGTCTACAAAGAGGGCGAATGCCAATGCTTTTTCATCAATACTTATATCAGTCTGAAGGGTATACTTGAATACAAGTATTGATGCAACTAGTCATAATCTATTTGTCTTTCAATTTAAAACGATGAAGGATAAATTACATATTCTTAATATCGGACATGGACACTCGATAATGGCCTCATTGTGATGGAATCATTAACAAAATTAGAAAGTGTTGAATCTATACTGTTCAATTTTGAGGCCATGTGGATCCAAATTCACAATCTCCTGTTCGGCTATATGCCGAGGAAAATGGCCTCACTAATCGGAGGTGAGATCGGAGAGCTAATTGAGCTTAATTGTGAACACGATAGTGGCTGGACCGGACCGTGTATGAGAATAAAAGTGCGAATAGATGTCACCAAGCGTCTGCATAGAGGAATGCTCATTAAACTAAACAACACAAAAGATGTATGATGCTCTTTTAAATATGAAGAACTCCTAATTTTTTGTTATAAGTATGGTATTCTTGGACAAACTTGAAGGGATTAAATCCCAATACGGAAGCGTTTTAGCATTGCATCTTTGAATTGGGATTGACAAAATCACAGAATTGATTTTACAAAGAAATAAAGGCTAAGTATTAAAAAAACTACAGTATAGAATAATTACCTTTGAAGATCGATTCTTCGAGAAAATCCTTTGCACGAACCTCCAAGAACTCGAAGGGACACTACCAATAGGGCTTCCTCGCTATGTCTCTTGGTAGGATCATGGTGAGATCCAAATTGGAAGGGGAAATAAAGAAATTTTGAGTGAAGTTTTTTCTCTAACAGATTGAGAGAGAACAAAGAGATGAGAACAACACACCAGTGAGACTTTTCTATATTTCTGTGTTCAAAAAGTAGAACCCATCATGAGGGAAAAATAACCCTCTCACACCCACTCTCCACATAACTGTGGTGAGTTATTTTCCAAATTTAAAATTAATCTATTTAATTAATAAATAAATATATATTAAATCATATTTAATATATAATAAATAATTAAATANAATAAATATATATTAAATCATATTTAATATATAATAAATAATTAAATAAATATTAATTAATCAATATAAATATCACATTTTTATTTAATCATGCATTTAAATCATATAAAAATGCATATATTTCTCTTAGTCTATAGTTTTAATATGAATCTAATTCATGTTAAACTACTATATAGTTTTAATTTGAATCAAATTCATGTTAATTTAATATTCGAATCTTATTCAAATATATTCTCTCATATTATATAGTTTTAATTATAAATCATATTTATAATAAACTATATACTATAATGTATCATTGTACATTATACTTTATATTAATCCTCAATAATATAAAATTTCCCAAAATAATTTGAATAATTCAAATTATTCCAAAATAAATTGATCCTTATTTTACCCTTAGTGAGTTAGCAAAGAGATCTTATAGACCCACAAATCAGAAGTTCCTATGATTCCAAATTAAATTAATTAAAATTATTAGTAAACTTAATTAACATTAATTAACGGTGGATCACTCCACTAAAAATCCATAACTGCACTCTTCATACGGTAGATATATTTTTGTGTCTATGGATATAACCTGTCATCAATAAATCGATCCTTTACGAATTGTTCGTAATTACAGTTGGGTCAAAATTACCCTTTCACCCATTATAATTACATTTTCTCCTTAAGTCCATCTGATCCTCTAATGAACAACCTATTTATGGTCCAACCACAAACAAATCCCTCTCAAGCCAATGAGAGAGAGGGACTCTTGTTCAAGACCTGAAGTCAGCATTTAAAGAATAATTCGTCTACTTTTCCTGAAAACGGGAATGAGTGAATTTCACATTTTAAAGTTATGTTCCCAGGTCCCTACTTGGACAAGTCCCCAAAATGGTAGGCTTATTGAATCGGCGACACGGACCATTCATATCCATACAAATCAAAGGATCGCCTTCATAGATAGGAGTCCATAATCCACTCAGGACTGGGATCGAGTTATCTATGGTCATTTTATGAAATGTTAGTCTCTTCAATCAATAGTGTTATAAAGAGAGAACAAAACATTTCATTGTTAAATCTTATACAAATTCTTTGTACATGATACCTTCACTCATATGTTTTCACATGAATGATTTGGATGAAATCATTTGTAATACTTATGATAACTTGTAGAAATACAAGTTATTGTGGCTCTTAAGTTGGAACAATTAGGTTTTTTAATGACAAAATCTCATCATTTTTAGAAGAAACGCATGGAATTACTCAAACATTATCAAACTCATGCAAAAGAATGTTTATTGCTAAAGTACTGCGGCACTAACGCATGATATTACAGGATTTCAACAAGAGGCTAATACATGATTAAGAAAAGTGTCGCAGGCAAAGTCTAACGCATGAGCCATGTGTCGGAGGGATTCAACGCAAGGAAGATTCATTGATTCAGGCTATTTGTGTCAAATCACCACTTGCAAGCATGGGCACCTATAGCGGGCAGCATCTGAAAAGCATCTAAGTGTCAGGCGGCTGACCAGGGTATGGACTTTAATGCTGCCCATCATCAAGCTGGAGAAGACCGATGCCTATAAATAGAAGAAATCCCACTAGAGTTAAGAGTTCAGAAGTTCCAAGTTCTCACTCTTAGTTTTAGTCTCAGTATTAGCTTAGTCTTAGTTTTAGATCTTTAGAGCTGTGTTGTGGTACCAAAAAGAGCAAGAGGGAAGAAAACCACCACCATCGTCGATCAAGGAGCGGAGGAAGCCGAGCTCGAGAGAGACACTTTGTCCAACTCTTACACAAGTGGTTGTACACAACTAGAATTGAGCCAAAGAGGACAATAGATTGTACTCTGCGGCTTGACTCATTTCATTTCATCTTATTTATCGCTTTCATCCTTTCTTCTGATTAAGTATTGCTTTTGTAAAGACAATCGGCTTCTTTATAAATTCACATATTTGATCTATCATACTTTGCCATTATTTATTTCTTGTTTATGTTAGATGCATCTATACTTTATGCAAAATTCCATTTCAAACGCTTAAGCCAACTAAATCAATTGGTAAAAGTATCTTTAGCTTAGACTATTCGAGAGAATAAGTAAGCCAGCATCAAGTTGGAATGCCTAGTACATCTAGAGATAGACTCACTGATGTTTTATTGCATCCTGTATTTGACGCATACATCCTAGAGATAGGTACTGTATGATATTCGCATTGAGAAGTGTCGAATAGAGTCTAACGCATAAACAAAGATTAACAAACCATCTCATTCACATTATATTCTAGTTTGTGTACATCCAACTTAGATCGATGCATACATTCACATCATAAACAACGATTTGGATGAAATCATTTGTAATACTTACAACTCTCGTAACAATGGGTAGTGTTCGCAGTGCATCAGGATAAAACACCCAACCTTATTCATATATTACAAATCTTTTAGGTTATTACTTGAGCATGATCCACTTGTATGTCTACTACATACGGTTCAAGCTACATAAAATAACTTTGAAACTTACTTTATTGGATTGAGAATGCGTTTTAAATGTCGATTAAATAAGCAGTCTCTTATTAAATAAATAATTTATATTTACAAATTACAAACTATAAGGTCCATGAGATTTAGGACACAAATCCAACAATACTATACATGAATGAATTTCTATAGAGTATAACAAAAATGAGATGAATAATCCCCCATTTGTATATCTACCACATACTGTTCAAACTACATAAAATAACTTTGAAACTCACTTTATTGGATTGAGTTAGTGCATTCCAAATGTCGATTAAATAAGCAGTCTCTTATTAAATAAATAATTTATATTTACAAATTACAAACTACAAGATCCATGAGATTTAGGACACAAATCCAATAATACTATCATGAATGCATTTCTATAGAGTATAGCAAAATTGAGATGAATAATCCCCCATATGGTGAGTGGTTGAAAGTGGATTTCATTAAAAAGGGAAGAATCAGTGAGAGGGGTTCGAATGAGGAAATTTGATGGGAAGGAGGAGGGAGAAATTATGGTGAGAGGGGAGTTGCGGGAAGTAGAGGAAGATGAGGCATTAGAGAACAAGGGGAGTTTTCCATAAGATACAAAGAGATGGAGAGAAAGCATAAAAGCATAGGAAGAACAGAAGAAAGAGGGGGAGAGGAAGAGGAAGATGAGCAGCAACAAGAAAATTTAGGGGAGAGGTCAGTGGGCGGATCCAAGATTGATGGGATAAATGATGAAATTTTGGTGAGTGAAGAACAAGACATTCCGCATGAGCACATACCTAGGTTGAGTATGGAAGTAGATGATGAGATAAATGTAGGAGAGCATAGACAAGTAGAGGCAAAGAATGTTCAGCTTGTAGGAATATCTGAAATTATAAATTGTCCACAGGAAACAGTCATTGATGGGGGGATGTGCGAAGTTAAGTACGTGGATTCAGACCTAAAGCGAGATCAGGGAATTGAAATCTCTATGAAGATAGAGACCACAGTTTACTAAGAGAGAAGAGAAAGATTACTGATGAAGAAGCCATGAAGGGTACAAAAGCTGAGAAGGAAGGGGAAAAACTGAGAGTGGAAGAATTACATCAAACCATTGTTTTAGCGGCAGAGGCTTAAACTGAGTCCGCCGATCACAATGAAAATATTATGTTGGAACACTCGAGGTATAGAGAGCCTGAAAGCATTCAATGACCTCAAAGACCTGGTTCTTAAACAAGATCCCCATGTGGTTTGCCTTTCTGAAACTAAAAGTTTATGCAACGGAGTGGAACTTATTAAATGTCGTTTGGAATTTGTTGCTGTTGGGAATGTCCTAAACTCGCAGTTCGTAAATATTGTTAACATATTATATTCATCAATAAAAATATTATTGAGTATTTTATTCAATAAATTGTTATTGATATTGCATTTTGTTATAAAAATCCAATAAACGAATCCATGGCTATGATATGAATACTTTAACTTTATTTGGTGACATAAAAGAGGATCAAGTTTTAGTATATAACAAAAATGGTCTATAAGTATATGAATGAGTTTGGGTATCTCATCCTGGTGACACTCTTGGATGCGACCCATTTTTTATATTGATAAAAATGATGTGATCCCAAAATCATGTGGAGATATATGAATGGAGGCATCCTATGCAATGAGTTTGCATAAGACCAGACCTCAAAATAATCATTTTTTTTTAATAACGATCGTTTATTGTTAAAACTGGCTATTTCAAATTCAATGACCTAGGGTAACTCGAGCTTAATCCTAAGCTAACTATAAACTTTTGTTTATTCGGGATTCTCCTTTGATCTGCATAGGTGAGAGTAGTCCAACAACACTGCTCAATAAGCCTTCCATTTTGGGGATAAGACCGGGTAGATAGTTGGGGACATAATTTTGCAAGATGAAATTCACTCCTACCGGCTTAGGGTTAACAAATAGGTTGTTCTCTTAAATGTTGATTCTTGGTCTTAAATAATGGGGCCTTGCCCTCTCATGATTGAGAGGGTCATGGTTTAAGTTAGACTATAAACCAATTGTTTAAATGAAGGATCAGTGGGCTTAAGGAGCAAGATGTATTTACAGGGGTAAAATGATAACTTTGACCTAGCTATAAATACGAACGATCTGTGAATGATCGACTTACTAATTATGGTTAAAAATGGATATAAATATATCTACTAGTAAGAAGAGTGCAACTATCGAGCTATAGTGGCGTGTCTCGGTAGTTAATGAATAATGATTAATTTGTCTAAAGAGTTTAGCCAATTAATCTCAAATCGTTGGAGCTCATAATTTTTAGATCCATAAGGTCCCTCTATGTAACGACCCGACCTTTTTTAGTACTCTCATAAGGGTCGTTATTCATAATTACACATTTACATTCAAAATATTTTGACCATTGATAAAAATAAATTTAATTAAAATAATAAAGATAGTTTTCCAAAATAAATAACAAATAAGTAAAACCTTTGTTCGAGGCCCCTAAAATAATGAAAAAAAATAACTTAAACAAATAAATTTTGACTAACATCGAGTTTCAAATCAAAACTTTTAAATAGCTTGAAAACATAAACTGAAAGGAAGCGATTTACATGTCCCATATGGCACGATCACAAGTCCCTCTAGTCACCCGTCGATCCGTTCCTATCTTTACTTGAAAAACATAAATTAAGAAAGGTTGAGTATAAAAATACTCAGTAAGTGATCCCATTAACGGGATCAGGCTATGCATCCACGAGTAGAGAATGATGGGCCCGTGGCTCAAACAACTACATCTATCTTAGATGATGAAAAGAAACCAAAAGACGTACTTGAACCTGCTGACTCACGCATGTCTAGCGGCTCATAGGCACACCGTCAAACATGAAAAATAACATGAACGTAAACCTGTCGGCTCACGTATGTCTAATGGCCCGTAGACACACTGTCAAACATGAAAAATAACATGAACGTAAACTCGTCGGCTCACGCATGTCTAGCAACTCGTAGGCACACCGTCAAATATGAAACTAGACCCGTCGGTCCTCTAAAATAAAACATGCATCAAGGTGAGACGGTAAACTGCCCTATTGGTCTATTCATGCATCACATACATAATTTCAGTACTGATTAGAAATTCGAACATGCTCATAATACTTATAATTGTCATGCAACAAGTATAACATAATGAAAAAATCATGCTTCTAGAGTCCATTAATTAACTTTATAATTCTAATCTAGGTCGTCTGGCACAAAGACACCGATAATAGTACCACTTACCTCAACTTGATCACAAGAGTCCACACAAATAATTCCTTAACCTTTGGAAAACTTGAATCAACCAAAAGTTGTGGCTTGGTCCAAGAAAAATTCCAAAACTTGATTCAATTAGCCAATCTGATAAAGAATTAAATCCAAAATCAATAACTTAATTTTCCCACTATTACTCTCAATCCAAAAGAATAACCAACTAACAACTTACCCAAAACTTACCGATCTTTACCCATTTTCTGCAAAACGAAAAATAGTCTCTAGCTTGATGGTCAATGCCTCAAAACTTCCAAATCTTGAATCTAAGTTTCACACCAAAGAGAGGTTACTAATTTAACTCAAAATCAAATGGGTGAATTTTCACCTCCCAAATTATAAGGAAAATAAGTCTTACCCAAGGTTTTTCTCAAGATTCCGGCAAAGATCGGGCAGTGGCGACTGATGGCGTGTCAGCTCGTGGCTACCATAGATAGGCAGCGGGTGTTGCTGTCGAACGACATAAATTGTTTAGGCTAGCGACTAGTAGTGAGGGTACATAAATTGTTTAGGCTAGCGACTAGTAGTGAGGGTCTTGCATGAGGAGGGTTTGCGAGAGTGAGAGAGGAGGGGAATTTCTAGTTTTACAGATTTTATTCAGCAGCGATTACGAATAAATCAAAGCTTCAAACAACGATCCAACCGTTAAAAATGAAACTCTATATGTCTCGAATAGACTGACCAAATTTGAGCACGATCCAACGGTTCAAACTTCTGAAATCGATAATTTTGTGAAAACTGTCGCTGAAAAACCGAATTGCTTTCTCCCAATTTTTGGCCTCTTTTCACTCTCATTTAATTTCGAAAAAATCTCAATTCTTTTATTTTTTTTCAAATATTAAAAAGATAAATAAAATATTTTATCACAATATCTCCAAAATTTTCAAAGATTCTATTAAATTAATAAATCAATTAACTTCTCAAATTATCTTAATTTAGGCTTTAAAAACCAAAATTAAATGGCATAAGATCCAATACAAATTAAATCATTCCAAATATTTAAATCAATTCAAAACCACATAAAATTAATTATCTCTTAATTTTTTTTTAAGTTGGCTCTAAAATCTAAAATCAAAGGAACCAAAATTCAATATTTTCAAAATAATCAATTCGAATATCTAATAATTAAATTCAATTTAATCAATAAATTTTTTTCAATTGTTTCAATTTAATCCCATTTCCAAATGAAAGAGAAATTTAAACTCAATAATTTTAGATAATTAACTTAAATTTCGTGAAATTGGGGATGTTACATTTTTCCCTCCTTAAGAGACTTTCGTCGTCGAAAGTTCAAGTCCTTAAAGGCTCGTGATACTTAGTTCTTGTATCATCCTCATATTTCCAATCGCTTCTTCAAACCGATAATTCTGCCAAAGAACTTCTAACTAGCACTGTCTCCAAGTTTCAAAAAGTCTCCACCTCCTACCATGAATTATATAACTTATATGAGACAATATCATGTTACTCTTTAATCTTAAAACAAACACATATCACCATTTAGACCCTCCTATGCACGAATCTAAAAATCTCACTTAAATGAAACTCTTGAAGTCCCCATATACTGTAGAGAATTTTTTATTCCAAAATATATCACCATAACCTCATAATAGCTGTAACCATTACCTGATGCCAGTTTCTAAGATAAAGACCTTCATGATTGCATACATCTATATTGAGAATGTTCACACTCCATAGAGTGGGTCACCTCACTGTCCATACAACAGAAAACATATCTCTCATAACATCCCAAGTCCAGGATTCAGAATTCGGATTCGGCACCTAATTGCCCTGGCAATCCCTTGCAACCAAGATACGCTATTATATTCAATCCGTAATAGTTGATACAAAGTTGCGTGAATAATCTTTCTTTCCTAATAAAAAAAGCTGGTGTGCTCCAAGGCAAAACATTAAGACACATATGAAACATTTTGCTAAATGGTTCTTGTATCAGTGACTTAGACTATTCCAACTCTTCTAGAGTCCTTCTATGAGGAGCCTTAAGGATAGGAGTTGCTCTCAACTCAAGTTCATCTCTAGTGCTAGGGGTCATTCTGGAAGATCAAATTTACTCACCTTAATACTCATATAGCTTGTTTCTTACTTGGAGCTAGACTACTTTCACCTTCAAATCAAATCGATGACTTCATTAATTTCTTGTTCTAGATATTCGTGTCCACAATCAAAACCTCTAAATCTTGCTAATACCTTTCAACGTCTTTCCCCTCTTTAATGAGGCCTTGCCCCTTCTATTTCCATAGTTTCTAGCAACTATTGCTACTAAACATCCTTTCATAAAACGTTATTTCCTCCGACTCCACTATAATTTGAAGAAGATTGCTAAGCACTCTTCCAACGCGTGATAGTCTAACTTAATCAAATTCTCATGCTAAAACTATGTTCCATGACCAATAGCTTAGGCAGGATATCCATTCAACCAATAAATACTAAGATCCATAGTTCCAAATAGTAACGAGATTGTTCATACCAACGCTAAAGGTTCGTAAACACATATTTCCTATCTTGGAAACCAAACCAAACCTTTGTTCTTAATCTCAAATCATTAATTCCCATTACCTTCTCAAAACAACAAAATATTTCTCAAATCCTTTCATCCTTCCTTATCTTTTCTAAGACAACAAATCCAAGAGGCTCTTTTTCACTTTCCTAGTGAAATATATATATACCAAAACATGTGACCGTTCGAATCCCCTTTCACAATCTACAATCCAACAACCTAAGCAAGCTATATATATATATATATATATATATTTTCGAATAATGCCTACTGCAGTCCAAAGTTCCAAATGGTAATAAGAGATTCCTCTTTTAGACTAAAACCAATGTCTCCTTTACACTAAAACCAACACCTTGTATCCACCCATATCATGTTTTAAAATCCAAACCATACTTAACTGTTTGGGAGTCTTGAACACATTAATTTCCATTTACCTCTAAATTTTTTTTAAAAAAAACCTTTCCTTAAATACTTTTATTTTTCTTCATATTTATCCTTACTTAACCCAACAACTTGAAGGTGCACTTTTCACTTAAAGAGTGAAACATAATCCTTAAACCAAGGCATATGACCCTTTATAACCTTTTTCATAAATCTAAAATTCCATTCCAAACTTGGAACTATAGTAGGGTATCCCCACAAGATAACATTGTTTTTAAACTTCAAAACGTTTATCCTTCCTTTTGGTATGGTTAATTAAACTTGAACCTTTTTATTGCAACAAACACATAGTTCAAACCCAAGCACCTTAAGAATTTTCCATCCAATAACTCGTTTTCTCCCATCTAAAGGCAACTATAATTTCAGCCATATTGGCATTCCTTGACCAATTCATCTTACCTAGGTCTTGTAAAGAGTTCCTCATACTATCTCTTTATGCTCCATCTAGTAATTCTTCTTCCTTTTAGGCACGTTACATAAAGAACCAAAACACCATACATTACTCGCTCCACCAACTTTGATACCATGAAAGTGATCATGACCTATTAATCCTTTCAAAATTTTTCTTGGAGCATTTTGACTTTAATATCTAGTAATCCTTAATAGAATTTATAGTCCCTTCTTCACCTCTTTCTTATCTTATAAAGAAACTTTAATCTCGTAACTATGAATGTGTGCCTTGTGATAAAGTTCCTTGTAGTTTTATTCTCGTAATGCAAAACTTAATATTATTCCTTAGTGAATTTCTAATTCACCTATCTTATTCTATAGCTTAACCAAATAGGGCGCGTGCTAAACAATCAAGACGTCGTGCTAAATGATGGAGCTATGCGATAGTGTTTGACACTATGTGATCGTGTAGCATCCTTCGGCGCTAGACGATGACACTATGCGATCGTGTAGCTTTGTTAAATGATAGGCATTGGTTGCTAAACGATCAAGCAAACACTAAACGATCAAGCCAAACGCATGACGATGGTCTTCATTACTAAACGATCTGACTTAGCGAGATTTTAGGCGAGAGCAAGAGAATTCGGTTCGTCCGGTTCTCTTGAGGTTTGATCCGGTTCAGCTTCAAATCTTTTGTGGTTGGTCCGGTTCAGACAATTCGGGTCCGGTTCAAGCGGTTTTGGAGCAGTTCGAGCAGTGTTGAAGCTGTTTTTGTAATAGTTAGGCTTTTGTTTGCTTGTTTTTGCCAAAATTAAAACCATATCAGTATGTGTTTAATTATTTATGCACTGGATGTATGTTATAATTAAATAAATCTTGTATGTGCATATAGTATGCCATTTAGATTTAAAATTCCACCACAGGAAGCATGCAACATGCATTGAAAGTATGTTATAATTTGTTATAATATATAGTATGCATGTTAGGGTTTCTTGTATTTAATATAAGTGTTATATTAGATATCGAATGCCTATATGTTATGGATGTTTAGTATGTCTAAAGTTTTATAAGCTGTTATAAAATTGGGTTAGACATTTAAAATCCATAACGAAGAACACCTGCATGCTCACGTAGGTTAACCACTTGTTTTAATTAGTTAAAATAGGTCGTTAAACTTGTAAAACTAGGGTTACAAATTCAACCGGTATATAATCTTGTTGAAGTTTGGGGGTATTTAAGTTGATGGTCTACGGAACACCTCCTACTTAGGGATTATGGCCGAATAATTGAGCGTTGGTAACCAATTTTATAATTATTCTTGAGCGAAGTGAGGTAATAAAAGCATTTATCACTTAGACATCGTAGGTTTAAGTCCATTTATAAGAGTTATACATGGATGTACATAGACTTAGAGTTATTTTTAATTAGCCGGAAAAGAACCTAAGTATGTAGTTACCCAAACATTAGAACACTTCAGTGGTAGTGAATAACTTTTATATGATAGAGTTATTAGAAAACTTCAGCGGGAGATTAATAACCTACACGGTATGTTATTCTTAGCTCTTGCGTCCCTAAGAGTTCACAGTCTGGATTTAAGTAGTACTTCGTGTCACCCTGGAAGTGACCTCCCTTCGGAAAGTATTTTTAGCTTAAATTGAGATTTGGGTGAATAAGGGGAAGTTGTTCGAACAGAGATCAAGGGTATGATTTCAACTAACGTGTCTCCATATAGTTCACACCGTGAGATTCATATGATACTTCGTGTCACCCTAAAAGTGACCTCCCTTCGGAAAGTGTATTGTATGAGTCAATACCAAGGTAAACGGAGGAAGTAGTTCATAGTAAGTAGGTGAAGAAAATGTGTCAACATATCCTGCGATCTCTTCCATTAGTTTGGACCATGAGATTCCTATGTTGCGCCTGCTGGTTAGCTTTAGGCGGCCATTTGCTAGTCGTTTAATGACGGCTATCCCCTCAGAGGGTTGTAACATAGGATTCAGAACAACTCAAGCTCCATAAATGGATAGGATTTCTTTGGTCATTAGTGGCCTCTGACGTCCGAAAATGGCGGGTCTACACTTACAAAATTATTAATTGTTAATAACGTTTGACCAAAAGCAGTACCTAAATAACTATCGACATATGAGTTATTCTGGAGGTAGTATTTAGTCAAGAATGTCTTGATGTAGTATCGTTGCAAAAGAATAATCTTGGGTAAATTATTAAAATTGCTAAAACTTGATTGGATATTTAATTTCAGAATGACAAGTTCAATAATACAAGTGTTGGCGTCAGATAAATTTATTGGGGATAATTATGTGAATTGGAAATCAAATTTGAACACGATACTTGTGATAGACAATTTGCGGTTTGTCTTAACTGAGGATTGTCCTCTCATTCCTAGCTCTAACACAAACCGAAATATTTGGGATGTATATGACAGATGGGTCAAGGCTAATGATATAGCTTGTGCTTATATCCTCACCAGCTTATCTGATGTGTTGACAAAAGAAGCATGAGGATATGAGTGCTGCCAAAGAGATTATGGAATCTCTGCGAGGGATGCCATAAGTACGCTTACAACAGTCACATTAAAGTGGGAACCTATGTTTGTGAACATGTCCTGGACATGATGGTCTACTTTCATATGACAGAAGTAAACGATGTTATCATGAACGAGAGAAGTCAAGTTGGTTTTATTCTAGAATCTCTTTTGAAGAGTTTTCTGCAATTCTAAATGCATTTATGAATAAAATTTGACTACTCTGCTGAATGAGCTACAGGCTTACCAGACAATATTGAGAACAAAGGGTCTGATGCCAGAAGTAAATGTTACTACTGCCAAGAAGTGAGGAATGTCCTTCAAGCCTGAAGTTGCTTCCTCTTCAAAAAGTAAGAGTATTCTTGTGAAGAAAGGCAAAGGGGAAGGGAAGAAGAAACCTACTGGATTGAAAGGAAAGGATAGCGCTGCAAAGGGAAATGTTTCCACTGCAACGATGAAGGGCACTAGAGAAGACACTGCCCTCAATATCTTATCGAGAAGAGGGTAGAGAAAAGGTAACCAGGCTAACTTGACCCTAGAACCATTTGCTCAGCTCATCCAATGGGAGAAGTTGCTATTTGTTTTTAATTGTTAAAACTTGTATAGAACAAATTGTATATATTTTTGTGATAAATGAAATGTTCATTTTAAAAAAAAATTATGTTTGTTCTAGCAACCTCTGTTGAGAATCAAATTGTTAAATGCCATTTGTAGATATTCAGATATCTAAATGGCTAGTTCAATGTAGATATTTAGATATCTAAATGGCTAGATCAAAGTATAGAAAGTTTAAAGATTTCTAGATCTGACTGTTAACAAAGAGTTGTTGAGACAGGTCAGATGCATCTTGCTCAAAGAGGTGAGAGTACCTCAATGTAGTGGGAGGAAAGTGTGCTTCCTGGCCATTATTGAGATTAAGATGCAATCCCCTTATAGTTTTATCTAAAGCCTATTGTATACTAAAATGTTTACAATAATTCTCTTGGCTAAAGTGTTTGAGAATTACCTAGTAGGACTAGGAATACCAGATAACCTAGGGCAAGTGGGAGAAATATCAGGTATAGAGATACCAAATGGTAAATGATGGGTATGGGATGCCCTAGTTTATTGTATTTCTCTATAAAACTCAGAAACTCAGTCTTATAGATCGGATGTATAAGTTACCACTGAAGTTTTAGTTCAAATGGGAGTTTGTTGGGTTTTATGTCCTAAAACTCGTGGTATATAAACAATGGAGCTTATTTTGAAAATTCAATAAAAGTGTTATTGAATAGATCTATTGATTGAATAGAAATCCAATAAACCTAAAAGTCCCTTAACTATTGGATGAGTACTTGAAATTTATGTGGAGACATAAAGGTGGATCAGATTCGAGTAAATAGTCAAAATGATCTATAGTACATGGATAAGGTTAGGTACCTTATTCTGGTAACACTATTGGATACGACCTGCTTTGTAGTTGTTACAAGGAGTTGTAAAGTGCTACAAACGAAGTGATCCTAATTCGTTCATGTTGGACATGAGAAGTGGGGGTATCCTTGTGCAAAAGAGTTTATACAAGATCGGACCACGAAATGAGTCACTCTTACTTTATAACGTTGTTTATTGTTTAAAACTGACTATTTCAAAGTGATGACCTAGGTAACTTAACCTTTATCCTGAGCTAACTATAAACTCCTCTTTATTCAGGATTTCCCTTAGATTTGCATAGGTGAGGGTTAGCTCAACAGCGCCGGCTCAATATGACTGTCAGAGGTAAGACCAGATAAACAGCTGGGGACATAGGGTGCAAGAGGGAATTCACTCCTACCCGCTTTAGGGATAGTAGAGAGGTTGTTTCCTTAAATGTTGATTCTAGGGCTTGAACAAGGGATCCAGCCCTCTCATACCAATGAGAGGGACTCGGTTTTGTGATTGGATCACAAAACAATTGCTCATTAGGGATCAGTGGGGACTTAAGGAACAAGAGGTAATTTCAGGGGTAAAACAGAGATTTGACCCAGCCGTTATTACGAATAACCTGTGAAGGGTTAACTTACTAATTATGGTTATATCGAGTGGACATAATATATCTATAGTGAGGGGAGTTCAACTATGGACTTTAGTGGAGTGACTCATTAGTTAACGAATGAGGGTTAGATCGGTCTAATGAGTTTAGCCGATTAATCTCGGATCGTTGGAGTGCATGATCTGTAGGTCTATGAGGTCCCCCTACTAGCTTGGAAATGGATTAGCTCTAGAGTAGTGTGATAAGTTAATTTGAAACGTTCAAATTAGAATCAAATGGAATTGGAGAAATATATTTAAATATGATTTAAATATATGAAGATGAATTTGTGTAAAAATTAATTTAATATTGGATATTAAATTAATTAGAATGATTTAAATTGTTGAAATAATTATTTATTAATTTTATTAGAAATTAATTTATGAAATTAATTTTTAAAATTAATAAATTTTTATTTTAGAAATAAAATATGATTTTAAATCAAAATGGATTTTGGAAATTGAAAATTACACAAAACTTGAAAATTGGTTTTTCAAAGTTTATCTTCAAGTAGCTTACAAGGAACCCACTTTTTCCTTTAGTTTACTCCAAGCATGAGCTGCATCTCATGCAACATATCTTTTTGAATGATAGTCTGCAATATATTGAAGAGATTGGAGTGACGAATGAGTGATGAACCGACTGAATTTTTGTTGAAAAATTCGGTTGAAGAAGGTGTTCTTCAATGGGTTCTGTTCAGTGAGCTTTCTCCATATTCCCTTTGATTCCAGCTTATTTTGAGTCCCACAACTCAATCTAGAGTACCAGAGAATAGTAGAGAATATCTTGTGGTGGTCTACATAAGAATTCAGAGGATTTTGCAGCTGGAAATGGAGATTTCGTTGGTTCGGCCAAGGTATGTTCATGAAGCCCATTATACTCTATTTTTAGCATGTTTCTTTTCAACCAAAATTAATGAATTAGAATGCTAATGGATCTTGATTTCTTCCATTACGTGATGGTGTCCATCCAACAGCTAGTTCAAAACTGTAAAACCAGAGTTTGATGTACAAACCTTGATGTAGCTCAAAATTGAAGTTGTCCTTTGGTTGTTTCTGATCAGGAATACTTCTGGACCATTGCTAAAGTCTTCCCCGCTATTCTCCGATCTTAGAACAAATTGTGGGATTTAAATTTGTGATGAATTTAAAGGGAAAAATGGAGTTGAGAGAAAATTGGAGCTATGGTTTTTATAGAGAATTTTCAACTTCAAAAGCCTAATAGGAAGCACTCAATCTCAACATTTCTTCTTCTATTTAAAGTAAGAATCATGCAAAAACAGATTCATCTCAAGTTGACCCTAAATTTGATCAAGATTGAGTAGGATTAAGTGTCTCTACATGGTGTTAATAAAGTGGTTTTTAGGCAAAACCCACCAAAATCCACTTTTGATTTTTAATTAAGATTAATTCAAATAACTAATCTTAAATAAAATTAATTTAAAAACTAATTTTGAATAAAAATAATTCTAATAATTAATTTAAATAAATAAATAAATAATTTAATATCAAATATTAAATTACAAAATTAATTTTAAATAATTAGTTAAATAATTTAATTAATAAAATTAATTTAATATTAGTATCAAATATAAAATTAATTAATAATACCAATCCCGTTCATGAATCCTTATTTATGTATCAATATTTAATTCATATTTAAATATTGTTCAATTCATAATTAAAAAATAAGTCTTTAAGTATATTAAATATAATTAACGCTTACCCCTAAGCCGAATGTGAACAATTCAAAATTTTCATCACATTATTCTAAGGGTTAGTTCGATATGAGCTAGCAGGGGAACCTAATGGACCTACAGATCATGAGCTCCAATGATCCGAGATTAATCGGTTAAACCCTTTAACTTAGTTAACCAACATTCGTTAACTACTGAGGCAGTCCACTATAGCCCAATCGCTGTACTATCCTCACTGTAGATATATTTCTACTCACTCGATATAACCATGATTGGTAAGTCAACCATTCACAGGTTGTTCGTAATTAAAACTGGGTCAAAATTATCGTTTCACCCCTGTAACTACATCTTATTCCTTAAGTCCCGCTGATCCTCTAATGAACAATTGGTCTGTGGTCCAACCACCAAACCGAGTCCCTCTCAGGCCAATAAGAGGGTAGGTCCCCTTGTTCAATACCTGGAGTCAGCACTTAAAGAATAACCTATCTACTATTTCTAAAATCGGGTAGGAGTTCCATCTTGCAGGACTTGTCCTTAGCTATCTACCCGATCTTATTCCTAAAATGGGGGGCTTATTGAGTCGGTGAACTCAAGCCGCTCCCACCCATGTAAATTAAAAGATAAACTTGAATAAATAGGAGTTCATAGTTAGCTCAAGATTAATATTGAGTTACCCTAGGTCATCGTATTGAAATAGTCAATCTTAAGACTAAACAGTGTTATAAAGTAAAAGTGACTATTTCACGGTCCGATCTAATGCAAACTCATTACGTAGGATGCCCCCACTCGCATGTCTCCACATGAACGATTGAAGATCACATCGTTTGTATCAAATACAAAGTGGGTCGCATCCATAGTATCCCTAGGATAAGGTACCCAGCCTTATCCTTATATTATAGACCATTTTGGCTATTACTCAAACTTGATCTACTTTTATGTCTTCACATATAATTCAAGTATTCATGCTATAGTTGGAGGTTCTTATTTTATTGGATTTAGGGTTTTTAAGTGCAATTCACATATTCAATAACTTTATTGAATAAACCTCAATAAAAACTTTATTGTAAAAATAGATTTCGTTTATTGTTTACAAACCACGAGTTTTAGGATGTAAAACTCAACAAACTTTCACTTGGACTAAAACTCCAGTGGAGTCATTTACATGTTATGTTGAGCGTGAGAGAAAAACATAAATACAATAAACTAGGGCATCACATACCCATGGCTTCTCCCACTTGCCTTAGATGTACATAACTCATAGTCCTAGACTTACTAGGTGACCTTCAAACACTTTAGCCGTCGGGGCCTTTATAAACGGATCAACAATGTTGTTCTCCGAGGCTATCTGTTTGACGATCACGTCTCCTTGTTGCACAATCTCCCAGATGAGATGATATTTGTGCTCAATATGCTTCCCACACTTATGGCTTCTAGGTTCTCTAGAATTTGCAAATGTGCCATTGTCATCAAATAGAGGGTGATAGGCAGATGCATATTTGGAACTACTTCTAAATTTTTCAAGAACTTCTTAAGCCATATAGCTTCCTTTGCCTCTTCACATGTAGCTATATACTTAGCCTCCTCCATGGTGGAGTTAACGATATAGCCTTGCTTTATACTCCTCCAAACTACTGCTTCTCCTTTTAGAGTGAACACTGATCCCGATGTAGATTTTCTTAAATCTTTATCGGTCTGAAAATCAAAGTCAGTGTATCCCGTAAGAATTAGATCCTTAGCACCATACACGAGCATATAGTCCCTCGTTCTCCTAAGATACTTTAGGATATTTTTAACGGTAGTCTAATGATCATATCTTCGATTGAATTGATACATGTTGACTATTCCCACTGCGTAACACATGTCAGGTCATGTACATAACATAGCATACATCAGATTACCAACTACTGATGCATAGGGAATACGTCTAATATATCCTCAACTTCTTGAGGTGCCAGGACACTGTTCCTTCAACAGATGAACTTTATGCCTAAAAAGTAATAAACCTCTCTTGGAATTTTACATCTTATATCTATATAACATTTTGTCTATATAGGATGCTTGAAACAGGACTAATGTTCTATTTTTGCGATTCCAAGAACATACTGAGCCTATCCCAAATCTTTCATTTGGAATTGGGTTGCTAGCCCTTGTTTAATGTCAGTTAGGAATCCTACATCATTCCCAATGAGTAGGATGTCATCAACATACAACACTAGGAATGCTACAATGGTTTTGACAATTTTCTTGTAGACACATGGTTCGCCAATATTCTATTCAAAGTCATATGATTTGATCGTAGTGTCAAATCTTATATTCCATAATCTAGATGTTTGTTTTAACCCATAAATGGATCTTTTAATCTTGCAAACCTTTTGCTTTTGACCCTGTTCAATGAACCCTTCTAGTTGAGCCATATAAATACTATTTTCAAGATTGCCATTTAGAAAGGTTGTCTTGACATCCATTTGCTAAATTTTATAATAATAAAAAGTGATAATGGACAAGAGTATTCTAATTGACTTCAACATGGCAACATGGGAGAAGGTTTCTTCATAGTCCATCCCCTCTCTCTTGGTATAATTCTTGGCCACAAGTCGGGCCTTAAAGGTTTGTACTTTATCGACTTTGTCTCGTTTCCTCTTGTATATCCATTTACAACCAATAGGTTTTACCCCATTCGACTGATCTACAAGCTCCTAGACCGAATTGAAATCATAAACTTCATTTCGAGGTCCATGGCTTTGATCTATTGGTCTTGGTCTACATCATTTATTGTCTGTTCATAGGTCAATGGATCCTCAATGCCATCATCAAGTATGACGACCTGAGTTTCTGTTAGACCCATGTAATGGAATTACCAACTTCATGAATAACTCTCGTTAAAGTACCGGTCTTATTAACAACTCTTCTTGGTTTATCTATAGCTTCTTTTGAAATTTCACTCAATACTAGTTTACTGCGAGGTTGATGATCTCTCATGTGGTATTCCTCTAAGAATGTAATGTTTGTCGATACACACACTTTGTTATCTTGAGGATCATAAAACAGACCGCCTTTCGTTTCTTTAGGGTATCCTACAAATAGACACAATGTTGAATGACGTTCCAATTTCTTTGGGTTTTGCATCAACACATGTGCAGAACATCTTTACAACTCATATTGTGTTTCAGAAACACTTTTGTAAGGAACCATGTTCAAAATGTATACAACAATCTCTACTGCATACCCTCAATACGAATCAGGCAATTGAGTATAGCTCATCATTGATCGAACACGTTGTTGAGATTATTCAATAAAGTTGTGAGCCTTGAACTGTATGTGGAGATAAGTTTGAGTAGATAGCTGGATACCTCATTCTGGGGACACTATTGGAAGCGACCCACTTTGAACAACAATCTGTGAAGATAACAATCACGCTCAATCAATTAATAGAGATTCATGTATTAAAAATTGATGTTTAATTAATTTAATATTTGATTTAAACTAACTAATTAATTATTTATTTAAAATTAATTTTATTAAAAAATAATTATTGAAATTAATTTGATTTACAATCAATTAAAATTGATTTTAATTCTATAAAACGAAAAAAAAAAAGAAAACGAAAAGAAAGGTGTGTTTTAGTGGATTTTCCCACTTTGAACACTCATTTTACATGTAGGTGGTGTCAATAGATCATGCAATTATGTAAATTTGGCTAAGAGTTCTTCGACCTTTAACACTAGAAAACCAGTTTTTGCACCATTGTGCGAATGGATTCTATATCATATCAAATAGTCCCAAAATCCCAACTACCATCAATACTATTTTCTCATTAACTACGGTTAATACTATTTCAAAATTTCAATAGCTTATTATAGTTAGGTCATAATAATTTGTATTTAGGTATAGTCGAGTTATAATAATTTGTATTTGAATGTAGATTATTTTAGTTTGAATTATAATAATATGTGTTCGAAGTGGAAAAAAATTTTATTTGAGAAAAAACAAAGAACGACTAAATTGATGTTGGTAAAATAGCAAAACCTGTAACAAATAATAAAAGCACTTGCATAAGCACTTAGTAAAGGGACCAAAACATGGTATTTAAACTCAGAATTAGATCTGGATATCTAGCTTTCAATTTGAGATCCTTAGACAAAAGTGGATACTAAAAAGTTCATAAACAAAAATAAACCCCCATAACCAAAATGGTATTTAAACTCACATTCATCAATTTTGATATGGAGCTTTCAATTTTACGCTGCGCATATATTGAAACAAAATCATCTAACATAAGAATCAAGATCGAAATTCAAACAGCAGCAGACATATCGATCAATTCTCATCATCCTCAGGCTCCGCATCGTCGTCCTCAGAAAATTCGTCCCCACTGAATTCATCAAAGCACTCGAGATCGCTCTCGCTCTCGCTCTCGTTCTCAATGAACTCATCTACCTCCTCAATCACCGGCTCCCGCTTCCCTCTGACCTCAATCCTAAATCCGCCATCAAAAGTAGAATTCAAAACCCTAGACAGTTGCGGCTTATCGCTCAAAAAAACATCGCTGAGGAAACCGGAGGCGGATTGCCTTGGAATTGGAAGTAGCAGATTCTGGATGGTTTGTGCTGATGGAGCGGATGAGGCTGGATTGCGAAGAAGGAATCGGACTGGGGCTTTGACGTTCTTGAGAATCAACCTGGAAGCCATTGCAGGAGGTTGAAGAAATGAAGAGTACGGAGGGAGATCTGCAGAGAAGGAAAATTTGGAGGGGAAGCGATGATGATTGGGTTTTTATAGAGCGGCCAGAGAAGAGGGTTTAGGGTTTTTAGGAAGGCAATTCTTGAAACTCGTTGGATTTTATGCCACGTGGACTAACAACCAAACATCAACTTGGTTTCAAAAAGTATTTTCTTTTTTCTTTTTTAAATAAAAAGTAAATTTGATGGTTACCGTTACGGTAAAAAATTATAATCGAGAAAACAAAAAAAATTGGAGCATGGCATAAAAAGTTAAAACACGCCCGACACCAAAATTAACCTAGCTCAATTAACAATATCAATCTCAATGTGAGAGATTCAATATTATAAAAAAAGATGTCATGTATTTTTGTTGTTATTATTTTTTTAATCTATATATGTTTAAATTTGTTTACATCAACTAAAGGCGTTTCAGTCTATAAATTTAATGAAAATATCCTGCCACCGTAATTCTGAAACAAAAAAAATTTCATAGAAAAGTTAATCTTATGACATAAATGATTAGATAAAATATATCCAATAGTAATCTAATCTCATTTTTTTTCTTAAATCTTTTAAATTTCACTAATTTTCGTGTTTCCTCAAAACTTCAAAAGATCTTAAATCCATTATTGGATGCTTGTAGATGGCATGGATTTTTAAATCTAGAATTATTAAAGACTTAAAATTGGAAGAATCAATCTACAAAAGTGCCAATAATTGAGAATGTCAATACAATATAGATAGGTTTTAAGTCTTTTTTAATCCATAAATATGTGAGTTTAATTTAATTTTGATCTTTAAATTTTTAAAATGTTCATTTGATGCTTATATATCCAATTGATTTTCTAAATGTGTATCTCTGATATTTAAACTTAAAAAAAATATAATCATTTTAGTCCGTTGGTGGGCTACTCATGGTCTATTTGATAAACAACAATTTTGTTTTATGTTTTTAGATTCAATGAGTCCAGCAAATATGTGTTTGCTTGGCAGTCTGAATTCTGTTTCCAAAAACTATTTCTAGATTCCATGATCCAAACAGTGCAAATTTGGAAAACAACTTTTTTATTTTTTTAGTAGGGGTGATCATTGAAACTGTTGAAACCAAATCGAAATCGAGCCGAAATCGAATTAATGTGATTCAGTTTGGTTTGACATATGTTAAAATCAATTTAATGTGGTTCGGTTCGGTTTCAAATACCAAAATCGATTTGAAACCAAACTGAACCCCTTTAAATGAATATATTAAAAATATATATTTATATATAATACATTTATATCTTTTAGTTTTTCTTTTTAGGGTTTCAACTTCCAATCTCTCAAGTCTCATTTGAGGTTCACCTCCGTTCGTCGTTAGCCAGAGAGCCATCCCCATCGAACTTCGAAGTCTCCTCTCTGAAGACTAAAATTGCTCGACCTCCGTCCGTCGTCTTCCCTCATCTCTCCTCGAACTCCGTTGAAGTCTCCTCTCTGAAATCACTCCACCTCCATCGAAGTCCTCCCTCGTCCTTCCTCGACCTCCATCGAAGTCTCTTTCCACTTACTCCAACTGCGAGCGACCGCCAACTAAGCGAATTTGAATTTCTTCAGTCCCAGACCTCAGTAGACGTCCGTAGCCTCCGTTTCTGCAAATTTCGAGTTTTCCAATCCAATCTCACATCTCATCCTCAAGTAATTACCATTTGTTTCTTTCTTGTTTGGTTTGAGGAGGTTTGTTTTGTTTCGAAGTCCTTCGATATGAAATCGCGAAGTCCTCCAATCTGAAATCCCTCGTTTGTTTTGTTTCTTTCTTGTTTGGTACCATTTATTTCCATTTGTCTCAGCCTCAAATTGGAAATAAAATATAGTTTGAACACATTTGTTCTCTCTTTTCTATTTGAAATAATTTAAAATAATTAATTCTCCGATGTTCTAAAATTGAAATAATCTAAAATAAATAGGACATCACATTGCAGATGTGAGTGATATTTCATTGATATTTGCAAATTGTTAATGAAGAGTTTACTTGAAATCAAACTTAGCTATTGTAGGAAAATTGTTAATGAAGAGTTTACTTGAAATCAATAGTGATATTTCATTTATAAGCCAACATTTAACTTATAAATTATTGTGCTTTTAATGTTAACAAAAATTTGTAGTAGCACATTAGCTATTGTAGGTAGATTGACAATTATTACAAAAATAATTAGGACATTCTGGATTTTTGTGTTTACTTTTAGTTCGAGTTTACCTCTTCAATATGAATCTTCATACAGGTGTTTACTTTTAGTTTTTATATTATAGGCACTAGGCAATAGACACGATGTCGACGAGCTTGACCAATACGGATAGTAATACTGAGACTGCTAGCAAGAGCAATAACTGTTCTAGTGTGAACGAAAATGATGACGTTGTTGTTGAGATTAGCATGCCTCCACCAGAACTACAACCAGCTCGAAAGAAAAGGGAAAAGTACGTCTATGGTATGGGATCATTTTACTTAATGCTCTGAGTATAGTGATGATGATCCACATGCTAAATGTAATTATCGTGGTATGGTGTATGCATGTCATCCAAGAAGGAATGAAAATTCAACTATGAGAATGTTGTTGAGGATGATGCCTTAAACTCTCGTATCCTGTAGTTTGTAAACGCAGTTTTGTACGAATGATTGTGATGTATAATATATGATATTTTCTTCACTACTTGTCTTTGAACATTTGATATTTTATTTGCTTTACCACAAACCAATAAACTCAAATCTCTGGTTGTCATTATGTAACTTGAACATGTATGTGAAGACATACAAGTGGATCATGTCTTAAGTGATAACCAAAATTGTCTATAGTATATGGATATAGGAAGAAAACCTTATCTTGGTAATGCTACGGATGTGGCCCGCTTTGTAGAATAGCTACAAGTGTTGTGACTTGCTACAAATGGTCTGATCCTGATCATTCGTGTGGGAACGTGCGAGCGGGGACATCATATACAAAGAGTTTGTATAAGACCTGACCACGAAATGTTAACGTCTTGTTATATAACGTTGTTCATGACAAAGACTTCACTTCACTAAGATGACCATAGGTAATATGACCTCAATTCTGAGTGAGTTGGGAATTCCTACCTTTGAGGGCGGTCCTTTGATTTGCATGGGTGCGAGTGGCCAGGTCGCCGACTCAAACCTACTACTTTGGGGATTCGTCTGATTTGGGAGCTAAGAACTCAGCTACATAAGATGGAATTCATTCTTTTCCCAAAGTAGTGGTAAGTAGATAGATTGCTCACTTAAAGATGGATCCCGGGGCTTGAACTATGTGGCGCCATACACTTTCTCATGGCTCGAGATGTGTCCATGTTGGGGTCGATGCCCTAAAATCTCGTGTCCTGTAGTTTGTAAACAGTTTGTACGAACGCTCGTGTTGTATAATATATGATATTTACTTCACTTCTGGTTTTTGCTCAGTTGTATGTTTTATTTGCTTTATCACAAACCAATAAACATAAAATCCATGGTTATCTGTATATAACTTAAACATGTATGTGGTGACATACAAGTGGTTCATGTCTTGAGTGATAACCAAAATGGTCTGTAGTATATGGATATAGGAGGGAAACCTTATCCTGATAATGCTACGGATGAGGTCTGCTTTGTGGAATGGTCACAAGTGTTGTGACTTATCATAGATGGTCTGATCCTGATCATTTGTGTAAGGGACATGTGAGCGGGGGCGTTCTATACAAAGAGTTTGTATAAGACCCGATCAGAAGTGTTAATGTCTCGTTATATAACACAGTTCATGAAAGAGACTTCACTTCACTAGAATGACCATAGATAATATGACCTCAATCCTGAGTGAGTTGGGAACTCCTGCCATTGAGGGTGGTCCTTTGATTTGTATGGGTGCGAGTGGCAAGGTCACCGATTCAAACCTACCATTTTGGGGATTCGTCTGATTTGGGAGCTGGGAACTCAACTACACAAGATGAAATTCACTCCCTTAAGGGCTGATTCCAGGGCTTGAACGATGTGGCGCTACACACCTTCTCTTGGCCCGAGAGATGTTCACACATAGTTAGACTATGTTGTATTGTTCATTAGAGAAATTAATGGTACTTAATGAGTGAGATATAACTACAAGAGAAAAACGATAAATTGGCCCAACTGTACTTACAAGCATCTATGAAGGGTCATTGTACTCATGATTGGTTATATCCAATGGACACAGAAATATATCTGTGGTAAGAAGAGTTCAACTATTGGTCTTTAGTGGAATGCCTGGCAGTTAATGAATGGTGGTTCTCGTGGCTAAAGAGTTTAGTAAGCTATTCACGTATCATTGGAGCTTTGAGCCACAGGTTCATTAAGTCCCCCAGGTAGCTTGGATAAAGTCGAGAATCAGTGTTTGGGTTAGTTTGAAATGTTCAAATGACAAAAGAAAGTTCAATTATGTATGATATAATTGGAGTGGTTAATTATATATGATATAATTGACTAAATGTATGAGATACATTTTTTTTTTTTTTGGAGGAAATTAGATATAAATATGATTTATATCAAGTGGAGGAGAAATTACTATAGTAGATATGTGATATCAAACTATAGGGTAAGAATATAATATGATTATATTCATTTATTATTAAATTGGTTAATTATGAGATAATTGATAAAATATTCTCCTCAATCGTGCGTTAGTGGGAGAAGCCGTATTCGATTTTGGTAACCGAAGAATAAAATGAAAATTTGTTTCATTTGGGAAAAGTTCAAAAAAAAAAAAAAAAAACGCAATCGGTGTGAAAAAGTATTAGTCGCCTAGCTGAGAGCCTATACGATAGAGTCTCATCATCTAAACGATCGCACACTCCACGTCTAAACGATCGCATGTCTTTCTCTAAACAATCGCTTAGCTTTCCTAAATGATCGCCTAACGTGCCGAGTTTTCTAAATGATTGTATACCTATTAGTAGATGAACACTTAGTAAAACCTACACGATTGTGTAGCTTTGTTTAAATGATAAGCACTCTGCTATACGATAGCTTTCTCTCCCATTTGTTTATCATCTACATGATCAGTCTTTCCTCCTACCTCTACCAAATTCACTAAAGACCACACTTTGGATTCTCATGCGAAGAATACCAAGGGCTCCAACTGGTAGTGTCGTCCCCGCTTCTTACTTGTTCATGCTTGTTCGTGTTGCTATCGTTTGTGTAGACGATCATGTTGTCGCAGCCGACTGATTTGCTAGGCGATAGAGTTCGTAGAGTTTCTTCCGCTGCGTTTGAGTTCGAGATTGAAGAGAGTCTTCAACTGGTATGAGAACTCATTCCCTTGTATTTTATTTATCAAAGCATGTCGTTAATTAATGTTAAATTACATAACTATCTTTTAGAATATATGTGTTGTATTTCAGTCACAATGAAATCAGAAAGATTCGAACATGCTCATGGATGCTCTTTGTTAAGAGATCCTTCAATTGGTATCAGAGCCAGGTTATGATATTCCAATTTCATTGTTGCAACGAATTGCATATACATTCTTGGTGGGTGCATATCTGCTCTGTTTAATCGTTAAATTATTGTGGATGTACGGATTAATGGAGTTTTTTGGGATGTTTGCCTCGATTTGATTTAATTCTTTTACATTTTCTGTTTATTGTAAAGGCCCTTGCGTTTTTGGGCATTATTAATCGTTATCGAGTCTATAATTCAAAGTCAGTTTAAGTTTTGAGTTGTTCGTGAAGAAGATCGAAGCAAGGGTTACAATTCTTCGAGGAAGGAGACGATCAAGGGTTTGATCGCGTCGTGTAGATGGTGGGGTAAGTTATCACTGAGTATCGAGTCGGGTAGACGATGGGATGCTCGCGTATTGTTTAATGCGCACGTGTACTAGACGATTGTTTAGCTCAGCAAGCTTCATCGCTTAGTAACTGACTAAACGATTGCTTAGCAACGCACAGTAAATCGTTTACCTTTTGCCGTGTTAAGAGATCCCCTAGATGATCAGGCTTCGCAGCCTCGTTGTCGTCTATGCGATCATTTAGCTTTTGCGCCTATCGTCTAGTGCGCGTTGGACGATCATTTACTTTTGGCGTTTATTAAACGATGGACTTCTCCTAGCGGTTCAAGACCCGGTTCGCCTATGAAACGGTTCGCTTGGTAAAAAATGTAATAGATAGGGTTATTTCATTCCGATTTTTATTAAAGGCTCATCTCGGTTCATTAACCCTTAGTTTATTACATGCGGTGTATGTTTTTTATATGTCATATGGTATACACATAGAGTAAATCCTACTTTAGGTTATGCATTGGTCATGCATCATCTCTTTATTGTAAATGTTATAATTTAGAGAAGCATGATTTAATTATGTAAGAGCATGCTCATGCATCATATAATATAAGAGTTATATTTATGCATGCAGAAGAAGTAGTGACATGCATAATCTTTATATTATAATCGTTATAGTATAAGGGTGAATGTGAAGCATGTTTTGCTTGGTTATTACGTGTATATATAAAAGTTATGTATAGTAATGATCAGACATTGCATGAAGCATGCACATAGGTTTCTTTATAAGCGTTATAAACACCTAGTTGCGTGATAACTTGTAGAAATACAAGTTATTTATACCATTTTTATTTAGATTATACGGCAAAAAGAAGGAAAAGTTGTGTCGACAGTATAGAAATTGGCTTAGAAATACGAAAATTGTAAAGTGTCGTAAGCACACTCATTAACCCCATTGCGATGGCAAAATGGAAGGTTCAAGTCTTTGTTTTGCAGGAAACAGGTCACCGAATGCGAAAATCGCTCGAGGACGAAAAGAACAACGCATTTTCACAGCATGCGGCAATCATTCAAGAACAAAGAAAGAACAACGTAATTGCAGCGTATGCGACGATCAATCATGGACTCAAGCGATCAACGCATTTCCACCGCATGCGGCAATCGATAGAAGATCAAAACAATTACACCGCATGTGGCGATCGATCGAAGATGTGAAGAGCAATGCATTCGCAAGGACTTTTGACATTGTACAACTTTTCTGTTGTACGATTCTGACAAATCAATCGTGGAGTAGAACGGACATTTCCACTATGACATGGTAGGAATTATCAGATTTTCAGAGTGGGACCACTAATACAGAAGAAGCCAAGGTCTATAAATAGCTTCCTCAAATTCAATGTTAAAAAGGCTGGTCTGAAGAGACAATTTAGATAAAATTCGGGAGAACAATGAGACAAGACCGAGAGGTAAGTCTCTGAGCAAGCAATTATTCCATTCCCGAAGAAGAAGTTCTGTGCCAAAGGTCACTTCTACCTCTAATTCAAGCCTGAAAGGGAAGCCTTCCACTCCATTTCTTCCAGAGGCCGGCAAACACATCGTCTTCGACAGGGATCTGTGTCAAGACATTGACACTCTTTCCGTATTTGTTCTTAATTTCCATTCATCTACTGTGTTCATCTATCTTTAATCTTTCATTCACTATATGTAACAAACGTTGGCCTCTAGATTTAAATATCATTAGTATATTCATCATCATCTTTCTGTTCTTTTCCATACATTCATCATCCATCCTTTTCATTATGTATAACTAATCCCCTGGGTAAAGGGGAAGGATTAAGCGAGTGAGTTAATCCTTGTTAAGGAAATCGACTGAGTTTAGCTAAAGCATGCTCAACGACATCTTCACCTGTGAGAGCATAAGTGAAAATGTTATTCCGCCTATCGAAAGAAGGTTGGAAGAATGCATTAACTAAAGCGAGAAGTACTTCCAGAGATGGAAACAACCTTGCGTTCATCACATTCATCCTTGTTTCACCATAGACATATGGGAACGCGGCTAATCACTGAAAGGTGTAAGCCAAGGGAAAGTGGAACCTTAGTTGCGTCCTCAACAAAATCGACGAACTTGTAATGTCCTTTCCCTCAACCCATTCTCTTTCTGATTCATTTCACAAGACTTGCCACTACATTCACCAGACACTTTTGCACATCTTCACAGCCAGTCCCTAACCTGTATATTAATAGTTTATTCATTTATTTTATCACCGCAATTTATTTACCATCGCATTTTATTCTTTATCGCAATTTATTCTTTACCGCAATTTACTTTTCATCGCAATTTACTTGTATCGCATTTTACGTTTTCGCAAAACCAGTTCATTATTCTTTATGTTTAACTGGTCGCATATACCATAATAGTATCACATTAATTACAACAATCCCCGTGTTCGAACTCAGATCACTCTAAGAAACTTGGTTGGAATTATACTTGGTTCTAGCGTAAGAAAGCTTATGACACGCGTACTACACGAACGCATACTACGAGAGCATCTAAGCATCATCGCATACATTTAGAACGTAGTATCGCAATATCATAAATCACAGCACAATATCATAATCATACATTTTTTATTCTTTACAAGTTTTTGGCGCCGTTGCTGGGATTGACAACATTTAGTGTTGAATATTTTTATGGTATTTTGCAAGACAGATCTCTGTTGTATTGTTTGTTTAACGCAGAGAGCAGGCTGACGGTTTATGAGTACTGGATCTCCTCCGTCTACAAGGTGAACAGCTTAGCTTACAGCACAGCGTGTTCACTGAACTAGAATTCAAAGCTGACCCAGAGATCGAGCGTACTTTTCGCGCACAAGCACGCCAGAACCGTATAAGGCGAAGAAGGAACATGGCTAACAACGTGATAACTTGTAGAAATACAAGTTATTTTTGCTTTTAAGTTGGAACAACTAAGGTTTTTAATGATAGATTCTTCTTATTTTTAGAAGAAACGTATGGATTTATTCAAACATTAGCAAACTCATGCAAAAGAAGTTTTATTACTAAATATCGCAGCACTAATGCATTGTATTGCAGGATTTCAACGCAATGATTAACGTTAACACATTAGACAAGTGTCGCAGGAAAAGCTCTAACGCATGGGCCATGTGTCAGAGGGAGTTCAACGCAGAGAAGATTCATTGCTCCAGGCTGATTGTGTCACATCACCACTTGCAAGTATGGGCACCTACAGCAGGCGGCGTTTGAAAAAGCTTCTGAGATTCAGGTGGCTAATCAGGGCATGAACTTTAATGCTGCCCATTCACCAAGTGGACGTGACCAAGGCCTATAAATAAATGAAGTCCCTCCAGAGTCAAGAAGTTTGGAAATTATCAAGATCCTTACTCTCTGTATATTGTATTCATAGTTTTAGTTCTTAGAAGCTGTGCTGTGGTGCTAGACGATCAGAAGGGTTGAAAACCACCACCACCGCCGGTCAGGGAGCGGAAGAAGCCACTCTTGAGAAAGACACTTTATCTAATTCCTATACAAGTGATTGTACACAACGAGATTGGGCCAAAGAAATATAAGAGATTGTATTCTTTGGCTTGACTCAGTTTCCTTCATCTCATTTATCACTTTCACTTCATTTGATTAAATATTGCTTTTGTAAAGACTTTGTTTCTTTATAAAATTCATATATTTGATGTGAAACCTGGATTTCCATTATCCCTACTTAAGCAGGTGATTAAGGGATTAACTAGGTAAAAGTTAAATCCTATGTTGAAGGGAAGGAAATTTCTAAGTGTTGAATGGATTTTCCTTGAGTAGCTTTGAGTTAAGCTTTAACTGGTGGAAATTGACTAAGTGTTGGACTAGGCATTGCCATGCGTTGGCCATAAGATCTTGGAGAGATTATTTGGGCCAAGGGAGAAGTTGAAGTGAGAGTGACGCATGCCTTGGAGGTTAGACCAACATTAGGCTGAATGGATGCGTTGGATGCGTTAGATGCATTGGATGATGGATGCGTTGGAAGGGACCAATGCATTGGAAGGGTTGTGTTAATGTGTTGGAAGGGTTGATGGAAATGGCATGCGGCTGAAGGAAGAAAGATGGAAGTGACACATTAGAAGGCACAAGGGTAGGCAAGGCATGCGTTGGAAGGCAGCCCATGCGTCGAGCAGCCGAGCGAGCCCTGCGAGCAATGCCAAGCGCCCCTGCCCATGAGTCAAGCGGCCATACCAAGTGCCCCTACCCATGCGTCAAGGGGCTGAGCAAGTGAGCGATGGCCAGTGCCTATGTAGCACGCCCATGCGTCGAGCGACCAACGCCTATGAAGCACTATGCGTCGAGTTGCCAGCGCCTATGCTAAGCGCCATGCGCCCATGCCAACGAGCCTTGCGGTAATACCTAGTGAGCCATGCGTCAAGGATGAGTGGCCATCCTATGTGTTGGTGATGGCTGGCTCTTGCGATGGCTAAGTTGGATTGCGAGGGTAGTGAGTTGGCTTGCTATGCGTTGAACATCTAAGAGTTGGACGCATATAAAGGATGAGATCACCTAAAAAACGTCATTAAACCATGTGTCTTCTTAAGAGGAAGCCTTAAGCCTTAAGCATTTGAGGTGGTTGCATCAGAGGACATGCAATTGGAAGCTCATGCATTGGCTATATAGGAGAAGGACACTTAGATCTCGTTGATCAAAGAATTGCGTTGTTGGTGTGAGGAGGAAACACTTGGACATGCATCCAAGTAGGAGGTTTCGAATTTGGAGAAGGTTTGGACGCCTATAAATAGAGCCAAAGACTTCATTTTTCAGATCACAACTCAAAATACGTTTAAAAAGAGTGGGAAAGTTAAGTAAACCTTGCGTTGAGAGCAAAATCCATGCATTGATCACAGAGCTTCAAAGAGGACGCATTGGACAGTGAAGTTTGGAAAACAACATCAAATTGGGACGAGAAGTTCTCCCAATTTAGTCGTGCGTTTGGAGTGATTTCAAAGCCATCTGAAAGCTATGAGAGTCTAGTGTTCATGGTGGGGCTTCTGGAGAAGAATCTCTAAGGAATCATGCTGCATAATGAGGAAAATATAGAAGGGTCGAGCTGTCGGGTAAGATGGTCCAGTCTAGATGTTTTGATGTTTCCAGCCAAACCACGGGGAGTTATGAGCTAAGATTTTGAGGTAAGCTTCCGAATACATTCTAGAGCGTATTTGTAGAAGGAAGTAACTCTAGATAAAGCTTAGAACTATGAGTATTTTGAGCTTTAAGTTGAATCTGGAATTTAGGGTTCAAAGGAGGAGCTCGAGAAGACCAAGAAACTTCTAGAGAGAAAAGTTCCTAAACGACCAAGGTGAGTGGAATTTTGGTACTTTCCTTTAAGTCTTAAAACATATCTTTTAGAGTAAATTGTATATGCTTAGGTTATGATGAGTATCTAGCGTGAGAATGAGATTATGTGATCGAGATGGTCAGGGGGTCAATAGACCTAGTGCCTGAGCCCGTAAGCAAAACCTCACGGGATGGTCATGGGACACGAGAAGTCTAGTTCCTGAGCCTATGGGAGGATCCTCGTATGGGATGATCAGAGGGCCGACGGGCCTAGCTTCTGAGCCAATGAGTAGGG
>NC_052357.1:86595031-86755298 GCF_009727055.1 Benincasa hispida
AGTAGGGAGCTATGTGCACATAGGAGACAGAGGGAACGTAAAGAGTAAGCGTTGTAGCTAGTAGCAGTTATCTATCTACCGTGTGTATAGGTAAACAACATACTCATTCTAAGTAGTTATCGGTTTAGCTATCTACCATGTGCGTAGATAGAGTTGAGAACAGACTCACTCAAGGTGGAGGTTTGGAATGTAACCTCGTATTCGTGATATACTTGTTATTTATGAGTTGAAATAGACTCTAGAAGTTGCTTATCACTCACTGAGCTTTGTGAAGCTCATTCTGTTATTTCATGTTTTTCTTCCCAGGTAGCGAAAGGTGGGGAGTTCCAGGGTGCTGCTAAAGTCAAGGTCTGCCACGAGCCACAGTTACACTTCGAAGGATTTTACAGTGTTGTTGTAAACTTTGTACTTAAGTCTTAGAGTTTTATAAACGTTATATCGTTGTAATAAAATGGGCCTACTTAATCCATTGTAGTTTGCCTCCTTGACTTAATCAGTTGGTTGTTGAATTTGGTATAAGAGTTATTTTCGCAAGAGTTATTAGGTAGTAAGTGTCAACAAAAGGGTTGATAACTGCTGCAGTCACACCCATTCCTAGGCTCGGAGAGTAGTCTGGGGTAGGGTATGACATTTGATCCATCATACTTGCCATTGTTTATTTCTTGTTTATGTTGAACACATTAATACTTTATGCCAAACTTCATTCCAATGCTCAAGCCAACTTGACAAATTGGTAAAAAGCATATTTAACTTAGATTGTTCGAAAGAATAACTAAGTTGTATCATGTAGGACACCTAGTACAGCTAGAGATAGACTTACTGGTGTCTATTGCATTCTGTATTAGATGCATGCATCCTAGAGATAGGTTTTATATGTTATTCGCATTGAGAAATGTTGAATGAAATCTAACGCATGAACAAAAGATAAGCAAATCACTCCATCTCATCCACATCACATCCTGGTTTGTGTACATTCATCTTAGACCGACGCGTCCACTTACATTAAACTCCATTCACACATGACCCATCACTAACTACTTAACTCTTTTGCATCTCTTGCACAGGCACAACAATTTTGTGTAAATAACACATTTCTCACATTTATTTAGGAAAACCCCTACAGTAGATACAACGCAAGGTCTGCGTTTGGCTAACTGAATCCCTGAGTTCGACCTTGGGCTTACCAGGAACCTAAATTAGATTTATACTTGGGTATGATTTAGGAAAACTTGAACATCATTAGAAGAAGTTGTGTATATTCTGCTGCAAATATCTGACGCCCTAACACGTTACATTTACTTAAACGCATCAAAGCATAAACGCATCACTTACACTTAGAACTTATTCTTCAATTTAGTTTATACAATACACTCCTAGAGTGAATCACCATAGCAACGAACAAGTTTTTGGCGCCATTGTCAGGGATTCAGAAACAAAACTAACCAGAAATTTCGTGTGTATTTGTTGTAAGAACACTTCAGTCAAGGGATTATTACAAGTTAAGCCTAAGCTTTTGAACGTTTATAAGCAGGAAGAACACTCCTGAACTCAGATACGACCCCGAGATTGAAAAGACCTTTCGGCGTAGGAACCAATTCAACCGTCGTTGAAGGTTGAGGCAGCAATTTCTCAGACAACAGAACAGGTAACGAGCAATGGCGGAAGAACAGGCAAATCAACAACTAGCTCATGCTATAGAGAATCCAATCCTGATGGCGAATAGCAGCACGCGTTCCATGAGGGAGTTCGCATCCCCTGTACTGTATGATTTCTCTCTAGGAATCATATACCCAACATCAGATGGAACTAGGTTCGAGATGAAATCTGTTATGCTTCAAATGCTCTAGTCTGCTGGACAATTTGGGGGTGGTCATGGTGAAGATCCTCCCGCCACATGAAGCGTTTCCTGCGGAACGTGTAATCATTTATGATTCCTGGAATCACCCAGAGGCGATCAGGCTATCCTTGTTTCCCTATTCTTTGCGTGATGACACAAAACAATGGGTGATCTCACTAGAGCCTGGTGAAATCACCACCTGGGAGAAGTTGGTGGAAAAATTTATGCAAAAATACTTCCCACTTACCACCAACGCGAGGAGGTGTCGAGAGATTATGAACTTCGAACAAGAAGATGCTGAGACCTTAAGTTTCGCATGAGAGCATTTTAATGGCTAGGTCAAGAATTTCACGAACCATAGACTACCTCTAACTATCCAAATGGAGACGTTTTATGGAGGATTGAATAGAGCATCGCAGATGGCAGCTGGTAGACTTATGGACAAATCTTACACTGAGGCTAAAGAGATACTAGATCACATTGCTAAACACAATATGGAATGGATGGATGATACGTATGATGGAAGAGCTGACAGGAAGAAAAGATCTCAGAACGTTAATTCTATCGATTCCAACGCAATAGCCACACTTTCTACTCAAGTGGCTATGATGACCAGCCTTCTACAGAACATAACGTTGGGAAACGGATCAAATCAACAGAAGGTGAATCAGGTAGAGGCGTTTGGGCAGCCCATGGTTAGCTGTGTGGGCTGTGGAGATCCTCACTTCTATGCTGAATGTTCACAAAACCCTCAGTCAGTATGTTTCAACAAAAAAACAACCCATTCTCTAATACATATAATCCTGAATGGAAAAACCATTCGAATTTTTCTTGGACAGGAGGAAATCATCAGAAGCACCACCCAGGGGCGAACCATCAGCAAAGGAATGGACCGCCGCCTGCATTTCAACAAACGCATCAACAAGATCAACGCCCTTTAATAGAGGAGGACAGACGTCGAGCTCAAGATCTACGCTTGAGAACCTATTGAAGGAGTACATAGCCCAAAATGACGCGTTGCTGAAAATTCAGGCGTCATCTATCAGAAACCTAGAAATCCAGGTAGGGCAGATAGCGAACGAGTTGAAAAGCAGGCAACCTAGAGTTTTACCTAGCAATATTGAAACACCTAGGAACAATAATGGAAAGGAGCAATGTCACATGGTGACATTGCGAAGTGGAAAAGCTCTTGAAAAAAGAAGAATGAATTCAAGAAATAGCAGTCCTTTGAAAGAACGCATCACACGTTCAATGGATCAGGAAAAAAGAATGCCCGAGACTACAAGCCATTCAGAACCCAGTACGTTTAACGTAAGAAAGCCTGAAGTGACTTTGAATGCACCATTTCCTAGGCATCTGATGAAGAAGAATGATGAACAACAATTCAAGCGCTTTTTTAAGCTTCTAAAGCAGTTGCATATCAACATTCCACTAATAGAGGCTTTGGAGCAGATGCCAACATATGTCAAATTTTTTAAGGACATTTTGACGAAGAAGAAAAGAGTCAGTGAGAAGGAAGTAATAGCGCTAACGCAGAAGTGTAACGCGTTAGTAAGCAACAGTGTACCAAATAAGTAGAAGAACCCTGGGAGTTTCACAGTTCCTTATTTGATAGAAGGATTGGATGTGGGTCATGCGTTGTGCGATCTAGGAGCCAACATTAATCTCATGCCACTTTCAATTTTTAAGAAATTGGGGATTGGCGAAGCACAACCTACTTCTGTTACTCTTCAGTTCGCTGACAGAACAATTAAGTACCTAGAAAGGAAGATTGAAGACGTTCTGGTGATGGTTGACAATCTTATATTCCCAGTAGACTTTATTATCTTGGACTATGAAGTAGATAGGGAGGTACCAATTATCCTTGGACGCCCCTTCTTAGCTACTGGGAAAGTTTTAATTGGCGTGCATAAATGCGAATTAACTATACGCGTGGACAATGAAGAGGTGAAGTTTAATGTGCTCAACGCATTAAAGTTCCTAGATAGTGAAGATTGTCAGCTAAATAGTATTGAGTTGCCTGAAGAAGAGACTCATGTATGTGAGGTCCTCGCGTTGGAGGAGAACCTGAAAGAATCAGAGCCACCAAGTCTGAATGAGTGGCGGACAAAACCAACGCGTCCATCACTTGAAGAACCACCAAAACTCGAGTTGAAACAGTTACTTGGACTCTTGAAATATGAATTCCTTGGAATCAACAACGCTTTACCTGTGATCATTTCTGAAAATCTTACAGAGCCTAATGAGCCTAAGTTTTTCTGGCTGCCGACCGCAACATCCCAATGAGAAACTATGCGGCACCCAATTTATATGACTTCTCGCCCAGAATTGTAAGACCCATGATAGAGGAGAATGCAAGATTTGAGATAAAGTCGGTCATGCTTCAAATGATCTAGAATACGGGGCAGTTCAGAGCTCTACAAGGAGAAGACCCGCATGCACATTTGACCAACTTCGTTGAAATGTGTAATACATTCTCCATTCCTGGTGTGACTCTGGAAGGAATTAGACTGTATCTCTTCCCGTATACACTACAAGATGAGGAAAAGAGGTGGGATCATTCATTAGAGCCAAATGAAATTAATTATTGGGACCAGTTGGTCGAGCGATTCATGAAGAAATTCTTCGCGTCCGCAGTCAACGCAAGAAGACAGAGAGACGTGTTGAATTTTGAACAGATGGAAAACGAGATTTTGAGCACCGCATGGGTGCGATTCAGAAGATTTGTGAAGAATTATCCGTACATCAGGATTACTGATTGCGTTCTGATGGAAACCTTTTACAATGGCCTGGATAGATCGACGCAAGTTGTTGCTAATGCCTCCGCGGCAGGTGGATTCATGGACAAAACGTACACTGAAGCCAAGGTCATCTTGGATCGAATTTCGCGAAACACAGATGATTGGGAAGACGATGGGTATAGGGGAAGAGGCCCCGAGAGGAGAAAAGCAGAAAGCGCCATTGTACCTGCGAATACAATGACCACATTGGCCGCACAAATGGCCGCAGTTACCTCTCTCCTCCACATGATGGCGATCAATCAGGGAAGCCTCTCCCAGGGTGCAGCGCAAGCCAATGCGCTAGCACAAGTTGCAACAATAAGCTATGCACAATGCGGAGGGGGTCATTCAGCAGAAATGTGCCCATCAAACCCACAGATAGTGTACTTCATTCAAAATAACCCGTACAGCAACAAGTACAACCCGAGTTAGCGGAACCATCCCAACTTTAGTTGGGGAGGGAACGATGACCAGGGAGGCCAAAGGAATCTGCAGAACAATTCCAAAAATCGAGGAAACCCTTCGGATTTTCATCAAGGTTTGAATCAGAGTCACCACCAAAGTAGGCAATCGCACAACCAACCTTCCTCATCCAACACCTCTACAAATTTATCGTCTTTGGAAGCTATGCTGAAGCATTATATAGAGAAAAATGATGCGGTCATGCAATCGCAAGCATCTTCCATAAGGAATTTGGAGGTATAGGTGGGGCAACTGGCAGCCGAGCTTCGAAATAGAACACCAGGAATGCTGCCCAGTAATTCAGAAGCCCCCGGATCTAATAGGAACGAACAATATTAATAGTGACATATTGCAGGTAAGTCTAACCGCCTGCGGGGATGCGATTGCGGTAACCCTGAAGAACCTTTTCAATCAACATCCCTAACACTATCTTTATCGCTTTCTTTACCGCTTTCTTTACTGCTTCTTTTATTGCATTGTTATTACTTTCTAAAATTAGTTTTACTGCTTACTTGAATTTACTTCTATTTCAATTCCAGCTTGCGTTAATTTAATTTCATCCCTAGTTTAATTTAATTCCATTCCAGCCTTAGTTTGTGTTGATCTCAAAATTCTTGTGAATGAACATTAAAAAAAATGAACACTGCAACGTCTTATCAATTTGGTTTTGGGATAAGTGTTGCGATGTTGGTGATACCATAAATAACATCTGGTATGCATAGCGACGGCGGGTGTTGTGCTAATGGATACACTTTGCGCCCGTCGTCCAAAAATGCATTGCGTTGACAGATGAGTTATGCGCGTATGTACACTGCGCCCGTCCTCCGCAAATATGCACTAAGTCGATGGTTCTGTTCCACTGGTAGAAATACCGTGTGCCCGTCCTCCAAAAATGCGTTGCGTTGACGGGTGTGTTGCGCTAAGGCATACATTGTCCCCGTCCTCTGCAAATATGCATTTGCGATAACGGATGCATTGCGTTAAACACTTAACATTGCGCCTGTCCGATTAAAAAAACATGATAAAATATTTGTGGAGAGGGTAGTCGAATCGCTTCAGCTTCCGAGGGAATTATGACTTAGCAGACGCAAGGACATCCTTTCTGCTAAATCATAATGGGAGGGGCGCAGCGGCAGGCTTTTTGGAATACCGAGGCCTGCCACACAGCGATTGCGTTAGGCCCATTAAGGCCCAACCTATAAATCGCATCTCCTACAATCGAGGAGCTCATTTGCATCTCTTCACAAAAGAAAAACCCTAAAGCAATTCTCTCTGCATACCATCCCCTTCCGATTTTCTTCCTAAGACCAAGAAATTTCCAACTTCTTTCACTTCACTGAAAAAATGGTCGGACAGTCATCACACTCTTCTTCCCAACCATCATCCCCTTCCCAAGCCCCCGTCACTGCACGGGAGGCGGCTTTTCTTGCTGCTAGCCATCGCCTCACCGCCCAGCCTAAGCTTTCCCCAAGAATCGTTGGAAGTAGTGAACCAACCCCTGTCGTTAGAGGAGGAGTTGGCAGTGGTTTCGTGGAGAATGGCCCTGGCCACTTCGGATTCTAAAGAGACTGTCCCAACAGACTCTAATGAGGGACCCATCAGGGTCGTCCTATAGGTCGTAGAGGCAAAGAAGCAGCAAGGGACGGCCAAAGAGAATGAGAAGAGAAAAAGTAAAGAAAAACGGATGGAAGGAGATGAAGCCGCCCGGTTGAAGAAGGAGAAGAAAGAAAAGAAAAAAGTGAAAGAAAACAACGCAGGCGAGAAGAGAAGCATCTGAAGAAGGAGGAGAAAAGGAAGAGGGCGAAAAGTCTAGATTTTGACTGAGAATCAACCACAGCAAGGGTGGAAGAGAGGGTGTCAGCGCAAGCTAGAGCATCAGTGCAACCATAAATTTCACTGCCTATCAGATTGGTTGCATCTGAAGACAGAGAAGACCCTAACATCACTCTTCTTATGTGGTGTCGCAAGGAGAATGTGCCGCAAGGGTCCACAAGTGACCCATTATTCTTTTAACGCATAGAAGAGGAGGAGGAGAAAAGAAAAAGAGAATTAGAGGATAAGAAAGAAAGGATGTCACGTGCGTGCCAAATCATCGCATCAGATGATTTGGCCAGAAAACTTCACGATGAGTAACGCATTGATCTAGGATGAGCAACGCATTGTGCTTGCCTCGAGGTTTTTGAAAGAGAAACGAGAGAAGAAGAAGAAAAAGAAAAGAAGGAAAAGAAGGAGAAGGAAAGACGCCGCAAAGCAAATGTGCAGCGCATCAGAGAAAGTAAGAGAAAAGAAGTGGAGGAATGGAAAAGGGAAAAAGAAGAGCAACGCAAGGCGAGGGAACGCAAACAAAAACAAAATTTTCGCCTTGCATCTGCTCAAAAAAAGGACAAAGCTAAAGTTGAGAGCAGCGAGCTTGCGTCGACCAAAAGGCACCTAACAACCAAGAAATAAAATGATGATCTGTGGATGGAAATGAGCTTCTTCCCTACGCCAACACCACTACCGGATCTCATCACCAGTGTTATGGTGGAGCATGGGTGGGAAAATTTCTGCCAATGTCCATCCATCATTATTCCTGCGGTAGTGGGGGCCTTCTATCACGGCCAACTCCATAACACCGAAGATGCGTCATCGAAGGGAAGGTAGTGTCGTTCAGCTCAAAGGACATCAATGAACTCTATGAGTTGAAGAACATCCCGGAAGCACCAGGTAACAAGTTGATTGATGAATCTGAAGAAGAGCATATGGAGGATGCGCTGAAGGTATTAACGCAATCGGGCACCAAGTGGTTGGTGTCATTAACAGTCATAAGAACCCTCGCCTCCTACAGGCTACTCTCAGAGGCGCGACTTTGGGTTTATTTGGTGAAACGACGACTCATCCCAACAATGCATGACAAAACAATCTCAAGAGATCGAGTTATGGTCGCATACTGCATAGCGCGCGATATTCTGATCGATGTGGACCAGCTCATTGCGAAGCAGATTCGAGGTTTTGTTGGCCGTGTGAGGGTCAATACTTTTTCCCATGGACAATTTCGAGCCTGTGCCTCTATGTGGGCGTAGGCATTGACAAAGTGCCCATGACAAAGTTCACAGCGTCATCCACATGAATATCCTGAGAATGCTTCTCAAGGATTCACCACATTGCCCCGAGCTTCCAACAAAAAGGCCCCTCATTGATCTAAATGCACCACAACCACTAAAGCCAAAGAAGCAGTGCTGCAGTTCGTCCAAGGCAGTTCGCTGCAGAAGCAAACCAGTTTACCCTTGGACCCTTTTCCTTTAATCATTCGCCCACCAAGCCTGCAAAATGAGCCCCTTTCCCCACTTCCCGAACAATTCACAAACCTTCTCCTTGCTCCTGATTCCAACCCCGCATCTCCAGCAGCGTCCCCCTGCCATCCATCTCCACCTCACTTGTCACCTCCATCGCCACATGTTGATGAACCACACGGTTTGGGAGCATGCCCTTCTGCTCAACCTCAAACCGATGCTGGTGAAACATCAATGGCGCAACCCACCACCACATCCCTTGCTACTGCCTTAGCCGACATGCGGGTCTTCTTATCTCAACAACTCATCTTCTTCTGCCATGCACTAACGGAGTTGCAGGAGAGCAACGCAGAGTTGCGGGACAGCAAACCAATGTTGCAACAGGTGATGGTCAATATTCAACGAAACATCTTTACCATTCGCCTAAATCAAAGACAGATGGCTGAGCGCAACCATGAGTACTTCAATTTCTTCACGACTTATCTACATGGTCCCATGGTGCCTCCACACTACAGCAACCTCTGCAATTTCAAAAAGCACCACAACGAGCTCCTCTACAACATCCTCTTCAGCAAGAACCCCCGTCACAACTCTAAATTTGGGGGTGTACCACATTCTCCACACTTTTGCAATTTTTCTTTGCGGCCATTCAATTTTTTTTTATAGAAAGCTATACCTTGTATTTTTTTGTACATACTTACAATTTTGTGTTGCAATATTGATAATTCTTTGTGTACTTAGACAAATTTTATACAACTGAGTAATCATTCTTTCCTTATATGTTGGCCTCTTTACTTTTATCATCCTTTGTCAATTTATTGCGGTAATTCTTTTCTTTTCTTTTGCGTTGTTTATTTGCGCTGCCATGATGAGTAGTATGCATACCCTTAGCAAAATTTCTTTATACATTTCATTTTCTGCCTAACACTTAGACAATTCATAGCAATAGCTTTACTTTACCTTCTCTATTTCAACACTCTGCTCAAATCTTCTTTTCAAAATTTTGACTAAGTGTTTTGTCTTTTCTGTCCAAAACAACGCAATGAGGACTTTGCGCATCTCTAAATTTAAGGTGGGGAAGGTCCGAGCAGATGGGATCAAGCGAATGCGGTCATATCAAGCAAATGCGTTCATCATAAAAAAAAAAAAAAAAAAAAAAAAAAAAACTCTGCAGTCAGTGCAAGGGAAAATCCCAACCTGATAAGAGTTAAGTCGTGAAAGGAACCTGTTCATAGTTAGATGTTCGCATGACACCTATGGGAGCAAGCCAAAATGAAGGGTGTAACTATGATCAACATTCTCTATAGGATGAAGCAAACCAGGCCACAGCATAAAGACGCACTTCGTTGTTTTTGCAAGAAGAGGTAAAACATTTTTCTCAAAACTAGAAGGGAACTTTGGGCAAAGGTTTGTCTTAGATAAGAATAAAGTAGAGCATGTTGAAGAAATGTTAAAGGATAGAAGGAACTTGTAGGTTGAGAAATTATGTAGAGGTGGAGCATTCGAAGTAGCCGATCGACACAAAGTTAGGATAGGAGTTGAACTGAATTGCCTTAGTCGAGGATATGCTTGAGGACAAGAATATATCTAAATTTGGGGGTGATATAACTTGTAGAAATACAAGTTATTTATACTTTTTTTTTATTTAGATTATGCGGCAAAAAGAAGGAAAAGTTGCGTCGACAGTATAGAAATTGGCTTAGAAATATGAAATTTGTAAAGTGTCGTGAGCACAACCACTAACCCCATTACGATGGCAAAATGGAATGTCCAAATCTTTGTTTTGTAGGAAACAGGTCACCGAATGCGACAATCGCTCGAGGACAAAAAGAACAATGCATTATCACAGCATGCGGCAATCATTCAAGAACAAAGAAAGAACAATGCAATTGCAGCGCATGCGACGATCGATCATGGACTCAAGCAATCAATGCATTTCCACCGCATGCGGCAATCAATTGAAGATCAAAACAATTACACCACATGCGGCGATCGATCGAAGATATGGAGAGCAACGCATTCGCAAGGACTTGTGACATTGTACAGCTTTTCTGTTGTACGATTCTGACAAATCAATCGTGGAGCAGAGCGAAAATTTCCACTATAACATGGCAGGAATTATCAGATTTTCAAAGCGGGACCACTAATACAGAATGAGCCAAGGTCTATAAATAGCTTCCTCAAATTCAATGTTAAAGATGGTGGTCTGAAGAGACAATTTAGAGAAAATTCGGGAGAATGACGAGACAAGACCGAGAGGTAAGTCTCTGAGCAAGCAATTATTCCATTCCCGAAAAAGAAGCTCTGTGCCAAAGGTCACTTCTACCTGGAATTCAAGCACGAAAGGGAAGCCTTCCACTCAATTTCTTCCATAAGCTGGCAAGCACATTGTCTGCGATCGTGATCTGTTCAAGACATTGACACTCTTTCCGTATTTGTTCTTAATTTCCATTCATCTACTGTGTTCATCTATCTTTAATCTTTCATTCACTATCTGTAACAAACGTTGATCTCTATATTTAAATATCATTAGCATATTCATCATCATCTCTCTGTTCTTTTCCATACATTCATCATCCATTTTTTTCATCATGTGTAACTAATCCCCTGGGTAAAGAGGAAGGATTAAGCGAGTGAGTTAATCCTTGTTAAGAAAATCGGCTGAGTTTAGCTAAAGCATGCTCCACGGCATCTTCACCTGTGAGAGCAGAAGTGAAAATGTTATTCCGCCTATCGAAAGAAGGTTAGAAGAATGCGTTAACTAACGCGATAAGTACTTCCAGAGATGGAAACAACCTTGCGTTCTTCACGTTCATCCCTGTTTCACCATAGACATATGGGAACACGGCCGATCACTGAAAGGTGTAAGCCAAGGGAAAGCGGAACCTTAGTTGTGTCCTCAACAAGATTGACGAACTTGCGACGTCCTTTCCCTCAACCCATTCTCTTTCTGATTCATTTCATAAGACTTGCCACCGCATTCACCAGACACTTTTGCACATCTTCACAACCAGTCCTCAACCTGTATATTAATAGTTTATTCTTTTATTTTATCACCGCAATTTACTTTACCTCAATTTATTTACCATTGCATTTTATTCTTTACCGCAATTTACTTTTCATCGCAATTTACTTTTACCGCATTTTACGTTTTCGCAAAACCAATTCATTATTCTTCATGTTTAACTGGTCGCATATACCACAATAGTATCACATTAATTACAACAATCCCCGTGTTCGACCTCAGATCACTCTGAGAAACTTGCGTTGGAATTATACTTGGTTCCAACGTAAGAAAACTTGTGACACACGCACTACACGAACGCATACTACGAGAGCATCTAGGCATCATCGCATACATTTAGAACGTAGTATCGCAATATCATAATCATACATTTTTTATTCTTTACAAGTTTTTGGCGCCGTTGTTGGGGACAAGAACTTGAAACATCATCATCAATCAATCATTTTTTATTTTTTTACAAGTTTTTGAGTTTTGAGAAGAATGTTTTACTCTTCTTGCAAAAACAACGAAAAACTTGTAAAAAACTTGTAAAAAAATGAATGATTGATAACACCTAGTTGTGCGCAATGATTTTTTAGTTGTTTCTTTAGGTTAAAGAGAAATTAGAACTAAAAGCAATAAGAAAGACATGCATGCTCACTTAAGTTTAATTCATGTTTTAAAATGTTTAGAACATGGATCACATAGACCAAAGATCACAGTTCTAATATGATTAGCAACCCTAAGGCTTTAATCTTTTTAATCAGTTTAATAGGATTAAATTGACTAATAAAAGGTTAAAACGTAGCAAATCTATCTACAAGGGACCTTTTGTCAAGTCCGGTTCTGTCTAGGCTGGGGTATTTAAATTGACGAAAACGTAATACCCCTACCTAGGAACTTACCTAGAAAGGTGAATTAGATAGATTTAATGCATGCTTGCAAGTTAAGGACAGTCCATTAAAGTGTTTAAATGTGACTACTTGAACTTGTTTATAATTCATAGAAAAAAGTTGTATGAGCGGGAATTAAAAAGACGACTTAGACTAAATTCAATAGCCGGATTGTCTAGGTTAATGAACCCATAGGTAGAACATTTAGTGGGAGGTACTTGGGGCATATAATGCTTCACTTAAACCTTTCACGTTTCTCCTAAATAGTCCACACCGTGAGATCTACCCTTGGCCTCGAGGCACCTTTGGGTAGATAAATATCAAGGTGGATGGAGAGAGTGCTCATTGTAAGTGGGAGCGGGAAGTGCGACAACATATCCCTCGGTCTCCCTCGTTGAATTGAATAAAGTTATTGCGCATCGCCTCGAGACACCCTAGGAGTATCCCCCTAAAAGCTGTCTCTTATACACATCTAGATGTGTATAAGAGACAGTCCTGGGAGCGTCCCCTATAGGATGGCAGTTTTGCGCGTTTCTTTATTTGATCTCCTGTAAGAGGATAAGGTAACTTAGTCTCTTGTCCTAATCTGCTTCTTCCCTACGGTGGGCTCATTAGGGCGGGACTCTGACACCGAAAGCGAGGGGTCACACTTACACGGAATTGTTAAAGGTTAACAGTTCTGGACCGAAAAATAGTGGCTGTTAGGTTTAGTTATAAGAGTTGGTTCTGCCTAATGGTTGAGAATATCTCATCCCAGCGAAGGGGCATCTGATCACCCCACCGATGACGCTTGTCCTACCTCACTAGGGCATCATTGCAAAATAGAAGTCTTTCACTTAGGGTACTTGAAATTTTTTTGCAAAACTAATTGATTAAATGTGGTTTAGCAAAATCTAATAAAGTTTTGCTCGTATTTTCAGCAACAACTTTTCAAAATTTCAACAACCACGTTAGCTTTGCTTAGTGCCGAAAAATTAACTAGCGACAATTTTTCAACATGAAAACACATGATCACGATGATTCTTTCCATCAAGGATCTCATGTTCGCTCTTACGGAGGTCTGTCCTATTCCAGCTCCAAATATCGCTCAAAATGTTCGAAAGTCATACGGGCGAATGAGAAGGCCCAAGTCTACATCTTGGCAAGTCTTTCTGAAGTCTTGGCCAAGAAACATGAGCTGTGTTCGTGAACATGAGGCTCCTGCACTTTGTTAGCAATCTGATTCTTAACAAAGTGGAATATGACCTTACAACTCTCCTTAACGATTTGCAGACCTACCAATATTTACTAAAAAGTAAGGAGAGGAAAATGGGTGAAACAAATGTTGCTTCATCGTCTAGGACATTCCATAGAGGTTCAACCTCAGGAACGAAGTCTGCACCTTCTACTCTTAACTCTGCAAAGGGGAAGAAGAAGAAGGGTGGTAAGGGAAAAAGGAAGACGTCTGCTAACCCGCCACTTGTCGTCCCAAGAAGACGTCCACCGGTTGAAAAGGGAAAGTGTTTCCATTGCAACCAAGATGGACACTGTCCTTGCTGGCTGAAAGAAAGGAAGGCCGCCAAGGCTAAGGCCAAGGCAGATAAAGGTAAATATGATTTACTTGTACTTGAAACTTGTTTAGTAGAGAATGATGATTCTGCCTAGATAATTGATTCGGGTGCCACTAATCACGTTTGTTCTTCTTTTCAGGGGATTAAATCCTAGCAACAGTTAGAAGAAAAACGTCGACGTATTTCTCCAAAAGAAAATGCCCATCTTTGGCATCTTCATTTAGGGCACATCAATCTTAATAGGATTGAGAGATTGGTGAAGAATGAACTTCTAAGTAAGTTAGAAGAAAATTCTTTACTAGTGTGCAAGTCTTGCCTTGAGGGTAAGATGACTAAACAACCTTTTACCGGAAAAGGTTATAGAGCCAAAGAGCCTCTTGAGTTAGTACATTCTGACCTTTGTGGTCCTATGAATCTGCGAGTCCGAGGTGGCTATGAGTATTTTATTAGTTTTACTGATGATTACTCTAGGTACGGGTATGTTTATCTTATGCAACGTAAGTCTGAATCCTTTGAAAAGTTCAAAGAGTTCAAGGCTAAAGTTGAAAACGCATTGGATAGACGGATTAAAACACTTCGATGGATCGAGGTGGAGAGTTTTTGGACTCGGGATTCCAAGACTATTTGATAGAACATGGAATCGTTTCCTAACTCTCAGCGTGGGGTACACCTCAACAGAATGGTGTAGCGGAGAGGAGAAATAGAACCTTGTTGGACATGGTTCGTTCGATAATGAGTTACGCTTTCTTACCGGACTCGTTTTGGGGTTTCGTACTGGATACTGAGGTATACATACTCAACTTTGTTCCATCCAAGAGTGTTGCTATAACACCTCTGGAGTTGTGGAACGGGCGTAACACTAGTTTACGTTAGTTCTGTATTTGAGGTTGCCTTGTACATGTGCTTGAGGCAAATCCCAAGAATTTAGAACCACAGTAGAGGTTATGCCTCTTTGTAGGCTACCATAAAGGTACACGAGGGGTTATTTCTATGATCTGTCGAAAAATAAGGTGTTTATTTCAACGAACGCTACTTTCGTGGAGGAGGATCATATAAGGGAACACAGTCCACGAAGTAAAGTCGTGTTACGTGAGCTTTCCAATGAAACTATTGAAACTTCAACAAGAGTTGTTGAAGAGCTTGCTACATCAGAAAAAGTTGTTGATGGGAGTTCATCTAGTAGGTCGGTTCCACCTCAAGAGTTGAGGGAACCTTGACTTAGTGGAAGGATTACAAACCCGCCCGTTCGCTATCTGGGTTTCACGGAAATCCTTGCTATGGTAGCAGATGGCGACGTTGAGGATCTGTTGTCTTATCAGAAAACAATGGAGGATATTGACCGAGATGAATGGGTCAAGACCATGGATCTCAAGATGGAGTCGATGTACTTCAACTCAGTATGGGATCTTGTAGATAAGCCTGATGGGATAATACCTATAGGATGTAAATGGATCTACAAGCGCAAACGGGGTGTTGATGGGAAGGTACAGACCTTCAAGGCTCAACTTGTGGCAAAGAGTTATACCAAGGTAGAGGGAGTCGACTATGAGGAGACTTTCTCGCTTGTTGCCATGTTCAAGTCGATCCGCATCCTCCTGTCCATTGCAACTTATTATAATTATGAGATCTGGCAAATAGACGTCAAGACGACCTTTCTGAATGAAAATCTTAAGGAGACCATTTATATGGTGCAACCTGAGGGATTCATAGCCCAAGGTCAAGAGCAAAAGGTTTGTAAGCTGAATCGATCCATTTACGGGCTGAAACAGGCATCTCGATCTTGAAACATACGGTTTGATACTACGATCAAGTCGTATGGCTTTGACCAAAACGTTGACGAACCCTTGTGTCTACAAGAAGATCATCAACTCTTCAGTAGTCTTCTTAGTGTTGTATGTAGATTATATACTACTCATTGGGAATGATGTAGGTCTACTGACTGCAGTTAAGAACTGGCTAGCGACCCAATTCCAAATGAAAGATTTAGGAGAGGCTTACTTTGTTCTAGGTATACAGATCTTTCTAGATCGTAAAAAATAAGTGCTAGCACTGTCTCAAACATCGTACATTGACAAGATGTTGCTCAAGTATTCAATGCAGGACTTCAAAAAGGGCCTACTGCAACTACACAAGATGGAATTCACTCATTCCCCGAGGCAGAGGCAAGTAGATAGATAGCTCCCTTAAGGTCTCATTCTAGAGCTTGAACGATGTGGTGCCACACACCTTCTCTTGGCCCAAGAGGTGTTCACACATAGTTGGACTATGTTGTATTGTTCATTAGAGGAATCAATGGTATTTAAGGAGTGAGATGTAACTACAGGGGCAAAATGGTAAATTGGCTCAGCTGTACTTACGAGCATCTGTGAAGGGTCATCGTACTCATGATTGGTTATATCTGATGGACACAGAAATATATTTGTGGTAAGAAGAGTTCAGTTGTTGGTCTTTAGTGGAATGTCTGGCATTTAACGGATGGTGGTTCTCGTGGCTAAAGAGTTTAGTAAGTTATTCACGTATTGTTGGACCTTCGAGCCACAGGTCCATTAGGTCCCCTAGGTCGCTTGGATAAAGTCGAGAATCAGTGTTTGGGTTAGTTTGAAATGTTCAAATTGATAAGAGGGAGTTCGATTATGTATGATATAATTGAACTAGTTAATTATATATGATATAATTGACTAAATGTATGAGATACATTTTTTTTTAGGAAATTAGATATAAATATGATTTATATCAAGTGGAGGAGAAATTACTGTAGTAGATATGTGATATCAAATTATAGGGTAAGAATATAATATGATTATATTCATTTATTATTAAATTGGTTAATTATGAGATAATTGGCCGAAATATTCTCCTCAATCCTGCATTAATGGGAGAATCCGTATTCGATTATGGTAACCGAAGAATAAAATGAAAATTTGTTTCATTTGGAAAAGGTTCGAAAAAAATGCAATCGGTGTGAAAAAGTATCGGTCGCCTAGCTGACAGTTATACAATAGAGTCTCATCATCTAAACAATCGCACACCTCGCGTCTAAACGATCCCACATCTTTCTCTAAACGATCGCTTTGTGCGCCGAGTTTTCTAAACGATCGTATACCTATTACTAGACGATCGCGTAGTAAAACCTACACGATCGTGTAGCTTTGTCTAAACGATAAGCACTCCGTTATACGATACCTTTCTCTCCCACTTGCTTATCATCTACACGATCAACCTTTCCTCCTACCTCTACCAAATTCACCAAAGACCACACTTTGGATTCTCATGTCGAGAATACCAAGGGCTCCAACTGGTGGTGTCGTCGCCACTTCTTACTTGTTCGTGCTGCTTTCGTTCATGTAGACGATCGTACTGCCGCAGCCGACTAATTTGTTGGGCGATAGAGGTCGTAGAGATTCTTCCGTTGCGTTTGAGTTTGAGATTGAAGAGAGTCTTCAACTAGTATGAGAACTCATTCCCTTGTATTTTATTTACCAAAGCATGATGTTAATTAGTGTTAAATTACATAACTATCTGTTAGAATGTATGTGTTGTATTTTGGTCATAATTAAATCGAAAATATCCGAACGCGCTCATGGATGCTCTTCGTTAAAAGATCCTTTAGTCTACACATAGTAAGGCTATGTTGTATTGTTCATTAGAGGGATCAGTGGTACTTAAGAAGTTAGATGTAACTAGAGAGGCAAAACGGTAAATTGGCCCAGGTGTACTTACGAGCATCTGTAAAGGGTTATCGTACTGTTGATTGGTTATATCCAATGGACACAAAAATATATCTGTGGTAAGGAGAGTTCAGATGTCAGTCTTTAGTGGAATGTCTGACAGTTAACAGATGGTGGATCTTGTGGCTAAAGAGTTTAGTCAGCTATTCACGTATAGTTGGAGCTTCGAGCTACTGGTCCATAAAGTCTCCTTGGTAGCTCAATGGATTCAAGTTGAGAATCAGTTTTTGGGTTAGATTGAAGTGCTCAAATTGACAAGAGGGAGTTTGATTATATGTGATATAATTGAACTGGTTAATTATATTTGATATGATTGACTTTATGAATGAGATACATTAATTGGAGGAAAATCGATATAAATATGATTTATATTTAGTGGAAGAGAAAACACTATGGTTTATATGTGATATTAAACTATAGGTTAATGAATTTAATATGATTATATTTATTATTTTAATTGAAATTTTATAAGATAATTGGCCACCGTTTTCTCCGTAACCATGTGTTAGTGGGAAGTTCCAATCAGTTTTCCTAACTGAAGAATAAAATGAAAATCGTTTTCATTTTGAAAAGATCACGTAATTTTTCTCATGAAGTGTGTATTACTTATTGCTTAGTAAATTGAGAGACTATACGATAGCTCAAATTTACTACACGATCGTATACACACACGCGCATCTTTCTAAAGATCGCCTACGTTTTACTAAACGATCGTCTAGTGCCGAGCATTTACTAAACGATCATATAGATAATCGCAACCTATTTACTACACGGTCGTGTACTTCTTCTAAACGATCAAGCACAGTCTATACAATAGATCCTGCCCTTCTCCACTTGCTTGATCGTTGTATACGATTTCCATATCCTCCTCCCCTCTACCAAATCACAACAGAGCCCACTCTTTGGATTCTCACACCGAGAATGCCGAGGGCTCCAAATGGTGGTGTCATCCCCATTTTCTCCTGTTTGTGTGAAGGTCGTTCATGTGTAGACGACCGGTGGTGTTGATGGACGATAGGTTGGAAGTTCCAATGAGAGCGAGAGGAGTCGTTCCTTGGAGAGACCGAGATTTTCTGTGAAGAAAAGTTCTTCAACTAGTATGTATCTCTTCTCTTGTTATTTATTGTTCTAAGCATGCGGTAATTTTATAGAATGATGCATATCTGTCTGTTTGAATATAAATGTGGTAATTCTGTCACAATTTCTTTGGAAAGATCCACTTCCGCTCAGAGGTACTCTCGTATAAGAGTTCCATCAAATGCATCTTGAACATTACTGTAAAAAAAAATCCTTATCAGATAAAAGACAGTAAGTTAGATATGACTCAAACGAAGTTCATATTTAAGAATAAAAATAATGATGGAGGCGGTAATACAAAGATAGTGAACTACAACATGTTTATTATTGAGAATGCTCGAAGGCTAATTGCTAAGATGATCATAATTGATGAGTTTTCCTTTAAATTTGTAGAGAACGATGGATTTATGAGGTTTGTGGAAGGGACCTTGATGTTAGTATAACCAAATTTTGTTATGCCTTCTCGAACTACAATTGCTAGAGATATTTTAGGAATATATGCTAGCTTGAGAGAACAGTTGAGAGACATTTTTATGGAGGAAGGATATAGAGTCTCATTTACGACTGATACTTGGACATCGATTCAAAATATTAATTACATGGTTTTGACTGCACACTTTATTGGTAGAAAATGGAAGCTACATAAGAGAACTATTAGTTTCTCTCATATTGAGAATCATAGAGGGGAGACAATAGGAAAATAGGTGGAGAAATGTTTGAAACAGTGAGGTATTGACAAGGTTTTGACATTAACAGTTGATAATGCTTCATCAAATGATACAACCGTTGTTTATCTAAAGAAGCGTTTTAAACATTGGTTTGAGTTGATTAGGGACTTCTTGTATGTTAGGTGTTGTGCGCATATATTGAACTTGATTGTCTGTGATGGTGTGAAATATGTGAATGATACATTGATTAGAATTCGAAATGTCATGAGGTTTGTTAGATCTTCTCCTGCTAGACTTGCTAAATTTAAGAAGTGTATTGAAGAGTTGAACATATCTACTAAAGGTATGTTGTGTCTTGATGTTCAAACTAGATGAAATTGTACATACTTGATGCTTGATACTGCTGAAAATTTTGAAAAAACATTTGAGAGGTTAGAAGACTACGACACGGTCTACATGAATGAAGAGAGTAAACCAACCACCAAAGATTGGAAAATTGCTAGAATTTTTACTAAATTATTGTTTGTATTCTATGAAGTAACTGTTAGGCTTTCAAGGTCTCTTTATGTTACTTCCAACATAGTCATCCATGAGATTAGTATTATTCAGAATTGCATACAGAAATATTCAAGTGTAGTTGGTCCTAATAATTTTCTTTTGCATGACATGACTTTGAAAATGCAAGAGAAGTATGATAAGTATTGGGGAAAAGTGAGAAAACAAATTTCTTTTTTTTATGTTGCTTTTGTTTTGGACCCGCGTTACAAGATGAAATCTCTTGTGTATTGTCTAAATCAATTATTTGATATGGATACAACAAAAGAAATGAGAAATAAGGTGGAGTCTGTTTTAAGAAAACTGTTTGCTGAATATACTTTGTCATTGCTTACCCATCCTTCATCTTCATGTCCAATTTCATCATCTCAAGTGTTCAAGGATTGTGCAATTATGAGTCAACCTTCGGTTTGTAGTGATAATAGTACTACTACATCTTCATCTAGAACTACTACTTCTACTGTTAGTATTGCTTCAGACATTTTTCATTTTGATTTTGAAGATATGGAGGAAGAGGATACACTAAGTGTGTACAAAAGTTGATATTTACTTCTTGGAGCCTCGTATTAAACGTGAGGAGAAATTTGATATCTTAGATTGGTGGAAAGGAAATTCTTCTAGATATAATGTTCTTAGCCAAATTGCATGAGATCTTTTAGCAATTCTGGTATCCACAGTTGCTTCTAAGTCTGCATTCAGTACAAGTGGGAGAGTAATTTATCCTTTTTGTTCCATGTTAGCTTTAACCACAGTTGAGACACTTGTATGTGCACAAAATTGGTTATGTTCAAAAGCAATTAGTGTTGATCTTCAAAGATATTTGGAGGATATTGTAGTTGTTGAAGAAGGTTTGTCTCTTTAAAACATTATTTTTATACGTCAAATATATTTATATAATTAGTATTTAATAAGAATTATTTTTGTAAACTAAGGAGATGAACGAGAAGGAGAGGAATGAGAAGGAGAAGAATGAGACAGAGAAGAATGTGAAGGAGAAAGTGGATTAAACAAGATTGTAACTTTTGTGTTTGGTGGACTTTGGAACTTTAATGTTTGTAGTAATTTTATTTATGTTTGATGGACTTTGGAACTTTTATGTTTGTATTGTAGTACTTGTATTTATGTTTGATGAACTTTGGAACTTTTATATTTGTGGGACTTGTATTTACTATTTATTGTGGTGGACTTTCGAACTTTTATATTTGTATGACTTGTATTTATATTTAGTGATGTACACTTTGGAACTTTTATGTCATTGTTTGTGGAACAAGAACTTTTTATGTTTGTAATACTTATACTTTTAGACTTTGAAATAATTTTTAAATTTATTGTTGAACTTGTAGTGTTATTAGTAATATAGACTAATAATACCAAGAAATGACTTTATTTCTAAATTTGTTGTTGAACTTGTAGTGTTATTGTCAAACTATATTTTTAAACATATTATGATCAAATTATAGAAATTTAGAAGACATGAAAAACCAGGAAAAACCTTTAAAAAAACCGCAAAACCGAATCGAACCGCATTCAAAAAACCAATTTCTAAAATTTGCGATTCGATTCGATCTGAGTGTCAAACCGAACCATGAACATTCCTAATTTTCAGTGGATCCATATTTTGAATTCAAAATTATATTACAAATGATAAAAACAATAGCACAATTATGTTATTTCATGTTATAAACTCAATTATGTTATGTAAATTTAAAATATGTAATATATTATATATATTATATAACATCACAAAATAATAATTATACAAAAACTTTAACCTAAAATAAGTTCAAAAAATAATTAGTAATGGTTTATATTCGATCTAATATTTAGTGAGTAACTAAATATATTTTCAATCACATTTTAAAAATTTGTTTAAATTGGAATTTAATTTCTAAATCTACTACCAAACACATACTTGAAAACATGAAATACAATTTTATTTTCATTGAATCTCTTGTTTTCAAATTTCTATTTTTAGATTACCTACCAAAAAGGCCCTTATCTATTCTAAAAATGTTTTTTACCCGCTTTTTCTTAATGTTCATTGTCAACTTAGTTTGAAATTATGAACATATTAACATGTTAATAAACATTTAAAAGTAAGTCATTAATTATTAGAATTCAAATAAAAGTAAAGCACAAAATACTTAGTGAAAGTCCAAAAATAAAACAATAAACAAAGTTTGGAGACCAAAATGAAACTTTGGAAATCAAAATCAACTTAGCTCAGTGATATTAGCATGTAATCTGATCTAAGAGGTTGGAGATTCAATCCCCCACTCCTACTAAGTTGTGTACTAAAAAATGAAACTTTGAAAATTCAAAGACTAAAATGAACCTTTTCAAAATTGAGAACCAAAATTGGATAAATTTGAAAAGACGACCTAGGTTCAAGTTGTCAATATAAACATAGTTCATCCAACATGGTGTTTATACTATCAACCTCAAAATTAGGGTTTCGATTCCCGCCCCATATATTAGATTTTTTTATTTTTTTGAAGTCCTGCCTTATCATCACCGGCAAATACTATACAACACCCAATACAAAGATATTCCTAGCAACGGTTGCTTCAATTGGTTGTGAGATAGGAAGCAATATTTATCTAATTGAACTCATTAATGCAAAATCATGAGCTTTGGGTTTTGAGAATGAATGTACAAGAGAATGACAGCTCGTCTATGGTTGCTTCTCCCTTATAACATCCCTAGCAACGCAACGAAGCCTGAGACTAGTTCTACAACGAATCTTACTTCAAAGCAAGCTTATTGATGTTTGTGAAGGTCAATTTATGCAACATCATATTAGCAGAAACTCACATCGAAACTAGTTCATTACTTAAAGCTGCATTAACCAACTTCAAATCAAAGAAATGTTCCATGAGATGAGCTAAGTAATATATACATGTGATTCACTATCCCCCAAGATACCAGAAAAACCAAAACTCTGAATAGAATGGAAGTCAAGCTTATATAGAAGATATTGCAAAGTTCAAAACTGCAAACCTTTGAGGCAAAATAAATGTTAAAACACCCATCAATTCAAAAAGTTAAATTGACAATTATATCGCAACTTCATTACTACCTCTCTCTTTAAACACTAGACCTCCAACTCTATTACCATGTTGAATCACCAATCAACCTAAAAACTTAAGCTAATAAGTTGCGGTAAATTTAATAATATCAATGTTTCAATAATAAAATATAAATACACATGCTTGCATACTTATATATGTGTGTGTGGCTTTTGCTTCTCAATCATCATCATCACAGCCCCTGAGTTTGATTTATTTTCTTCTGGTTCCTCATTAGAATAAGATAGTTTGATAAGTTCAACCCAGCACCATTCACTCATTTGTTTGTTACTTTTATAGATAAAAATTGCAGGGAAGGAACCCATTATCATGCAAGTAACTACATATAGACTTTCTCCATAATAAAGCATTCAATTCAATTGCAGATACGAACGTATTATTTAGTTTCTGCAAGTAAGCAAGCATGCTAACATCCCCATGAAGAAACACCAAAAGCATCTCAAAAGAATAAACTGGAAAAGCAAAAATTCTCCTCTTTCTTTAGTTCAAAACAGTTACAAGACAAGACATAAATTCATGAGCTCTGAAACTCCAAGTGATTCATACAAGTACAAATCACTAAAACAAAGGAGCTTAAGTAAACTACATGTTTGTCATTTTTTACATTCTAGAAAAGATTAAAAAATAATAATAATAAAGAGGGATCAATGTACACTATGTAACAAAATCAACACATTCCAAAAAAAAAAAAAAAATCATGAAGATGAATCTTTAGTACTGCTGCGAAGTCTATAAACAATTCGGCCTTTGGTAGAATCATAACGGCTAACTTCAACCCTAACCCTATCACCAGGCAAAATACGCACAAAATTCTTCCGAATCTTACCGGATATGTAGCCTAGAATGAGGTCTTCATTATCCAATCGAACTCTGAACATCCCATTGGGAAGAGACTCAACGACCGAGCCTTCGTGGCTCCATTTTTGCTCCGAGGTGTCGTTTTTTGGAGACTTAGCCATGAGAACGAACCCCGCCGAAGCATGGGAAGGGTTATGGAGGAATTGGGTGGTGGGAAAAGTGATTGAGACGACAGACAGATGGGATTTGACGGCAGGGAAAAAGAGAGTGGACGGTGGCCGGAAGTGGGATTGAAGGAGAGGGAACTGGAGGAGAATTGTGCTCGACATTTTTGCTCCGCCTTCAGTTTTCTGGATTTTGGCTGAGGGGAGGGAGAATGGGATAGGCTTACGCTCATTTTTTTTTTTAAAGGAAATTTGCCCCTTTTTTTTCTCTTGAATGAAATTTGGGCTTCGCTTCAACTTGGGCCTCAAGTGGGCTCGATCTGGCTCAATATCAAAATGTTGGTGTGGGTTTCAAGTAGACTCTCAACAAGTAGCTATATACGGGGTTTTACGTGAAAGGCCTTAAAAATAAGTCCATATTATGTTTACAGTCTTGAACATTTTATTTTTTTAAGAAAAAAATCTATTTGCCTCCCTATTTTCACTAATATCAGTAACTATTTATAATTTAATTTTCACCTATATATATATATTAAAAGAAATAAATAAATAAACCTAGGTTTTTATGATCTAACTCCCTATGTGTACCCAGGCCATTAATATTATTTATTATATATATATATATATATATATATAAAAAAAAAACTTTGTTGGATCCCAATTTTTTCTCTTTTTTCCTCCTCTCTCTTTTTCTTTTTCCTTTCGTTCTTCTTCTTTCTCATTTTTTTCTTATTTCTCTTTTTCTTCTTCCCAGTGGCATGAGTTGCAGGTGGCTGGCGACGATGGCACAATGATCGATTCACGTGAATGACGGTGGCACAATGAATAGTCGGTTGTGTTGGCGAGAGAAGAATCAACATGTGGCACAATGGATAACGAGAGACAAACGATGGTGGCATGATGGTCGACGTTGATGGAGGTTGCCGATGATGAACAAAGTGCTATTGTGGGCGAATCTGGCCAGCGACACGTGCATGTCTGGTAGGCCGACGATGTAGCTGGGCATAGATCTAAGGCTGGGAAGATCAGGTTTATTTTAAATAATCCATATTTATATGGTCGATCTAGTCTGAGGTTGAAAATGGATGGACAACGGATCTGAGTGTGTTTGTATATTTTGTTTTCAATTAGAAATATATATAGGTATGGCTGCAATATCCTCTACCATTGTTGTTTAAATATAACTAGTATGCGATATTTATTGTATATCCATTGATGGCATGGGGCGAGCAGTTCCAATCGGCGATGCGAGTTATGGACGAGATGAAGATGAAGATGGGAAAATAAGAGATGAAGATGAAGATGGGAAAATAAGAGATGAAAATGGGGAGGGTTCTTAGACACAAAAACCAAAGACTAAATGTACATATATATTGTGATATATATAATAGTTTATTATATATAAATAATGATGGTTTTTGTATTTGGATTTCTTGTTTTGATATATATGCTTGTATATATATTCTATGTTGAACATTAAGTCCATACGTGATTTATATATTGTGGTAGATAGTTTTGTTCATTTTCAATTACTTTGAATTTATGATATATACTGTCATATAAATGAAATTTATTATATATATATTGTGATTTATATTGTACTGTCATATGGATACGATTATAATAAAACTTTCGAATGGTAAGCAATCTATTTGAGTACATTTATATTTTTTAGAATATTTGCAAACATCTAATACAAGTTCTAAGGTATATTTAAAAATGACCATGAATTGCCAGAAAAATCAACAAGTTGTCATGAAACCAATTGTATTTGAGTACATATCAAATCTATTTACTAGTATATTTCATGTATTTGTTAGAACATTTCCAAATAAACAAAGGAATATATTACATAATATCAAAAATCAACATAAAAAAACGAAATGGAAAATAAAATCATATTAAATGTCATTTTCTCTCTCTAAATGAGAGTGAAAAATTATACTAAATGCATTTTCTCTCTCCATTTGAAAATGAAAAAAAAAGTATCAAATATATTTTCTCTCCCTATAATAAATGTATTTATCTCTCCATCATTAAGAAAACTTCGAAAATAAGAAAATATATATAAATCCTCAACCAAAAATGCAGTTCCCTTCATCTTCTACCCTATTGCCAAGGTCCTTAACGAAACGCGTGCAGTCAGTCGAGGAGGCAATTGATGGTATTCACCGAATGATTGAGAGGATAACTTTGTGATTGGGTCAAATGGCGAGCAACTTCAACAATGTAAATCCTCAACCGCAAGTCTAAGAAAATCAACCAAGAAACATGTTGTCAACACAAGACAGACATAACATAATTGTTCCACAATAGGTTCATCCAAGAAACGATCAAGAACTCCCTTTGTTGTTCGAAAAACCTCCAAGATAGCAAGTTTACCCGAGGAGAACCTATGAAGATAGCGACTCTTTTAGTGAAGAAGAAAGAGGAAGAATGGGACGTCTTGTTCGGGGAAGAGACAGAGCATTCAATCACTACCAGCCAAGTGAACAAAGTGAATACAAAGTCAAGCTAGACATACCTACCTTCAATGGAAAGAGAGATATAGAAGGTTTCTTGGAATAGGTAATAAATGTTGAAGGATTCTTCCAATATGTGAATACTCCAGACGACAAGAAGATTCAGTTAGTGGCATTAAAATTTCAAGGAGGAGCATTAGCCTGGTGGGAACAAATGGAGGCTAACAAATTTCGAAGTGGAAAAATCCTATCACGAACTAGGAAAGATTAAAGAGGATGATGAAAGATGGGTTATTGCCAAAAAATTATGAACAAATCTTGTATAATCAGTACTAGAACTTGTGCCAAGGAACAAGAACTATTTCTGAATATATTGAAGACTTCCATCGCCTGGGAATCGAGCAAATTTGCCTGAAAATGAAAATCATTTAATATCAAGATTTGTGGGGGGTCTGCAAGCAAACAATAAGGAGAAAGTAAAACTCCAATCTTTAGAATTTCTTCCTAATGTCATTTCTTTGGTAGAAACCGTTGAAGAATTGAATGAGACCCAAACAAAAAGATACTCACGAAGAAACCAACGAGAAACATCTTCTTGCGAAACAAAGAAGACTTCAACACCTCAAAAGGGACCTGTAGGGACTAATGAAGGATGCTTAGCCAAAAACAGAGAAGAAACTCCTGCACTTCTCAAGGATAGCAGCAATGAGATTTCTAAGAAGAGTACTAACCCCTATGCACGAACAACACTAGGAAAGTGCTTCCATTGTGGCAAGAATGGACATTTATCTAACAATTGTTCTGAACGAAGAACAATAGCTATGGCTGAGGATGAAGGTGCTCAAGATGAAGAATCTGACAAAGTCTCTAATGAAGGAATTGATCTTTTAGCTCCTGATAAGGGAGATAACCTCTCTTGTGTGATCCAATGGGTTCTTTTAACTCTAAAAATAGAGACACACCCCAACAACATTCATTATTCAAAATAAGGTGCACAATTAAAGGAAAGATGTGTAATGTCATTATAGATAGTGGAATTTCAGAGAATATAGTCTCCAAAAAGTTGGTCAATGCTCTAAATTTTAAAATGAAACCTTATCCCCATCCTTATAAAATAGGGTGGATTAAGAAAGGTAGTAAAGCCCAAGTCAACAATGTTTGCTGAGTACAATTCTCCATTGGAGGTAATTACAAAGACCAGGTTGTATGCGACATTTTAGATATGGAAGTATGCCATATTCTCTTGGGTCGTCCTTGGTAATATGACAGACAAGCTATTCATAAGAGAAGGAAGAATACTTATGAATTTATATGGCATTACCGGAAAATTATTTTCTTTACATAAACCAGATAATACAATTACCAAGGACACCAACAACAATTATTCAGTGTTATTACAGGGAAATAATTCATCAGAGACGGGGAGATGAAATGTGGGGGGTAATCGTCAAAGGAGACATAGTTCACAATAGTAAAGAAGACTTTCCAGCACAAGTGATGGAATTAATCGAAAAAGTCCCAAGCATTGTGAATCCACAGTCAGATCTACCACCATTATGTGATACACAAAATCAAATCGATTTCATCCTAGGGGCTTCACTCTCTAACCTTCCTCATTACAAAATGAGTCCGAGCGAGTATAAAATTCTACATGACCAAGTTCAAGAGCTTTTAGAAAAAGAGTCCATTCAACCAAGCATCAGCCCATGCGTCGTGCCAACTTTTCTTACTCCAAAAAAAAATGGTAGTTGGCGTATGTGTGTAAACAACTGAGCTATAAACAGAATCACTATAAAATATTGGTTTCCTATACCACGAATTGGTGACTTGTTGGACCAATTAGAAGGTGCTTATATTTTTTCCAAGCTTGGCCTTCGCATTGGATGTCACCAAATTCGAATATGACCGGTTGACAAGTGGAAAACAGCTTTTAAGACCAACGAAGGTTTGTTCGAATGGCTAGTTATGTTATTTGGTCTCTCCAATGCTCCTAGCACATTTATGAGGCTCACGAACAATCGAAGCCGAGGAAATGGCAGAAAGGATTGTCCATCTACACCAAAAAGTTCAGACCAATATCGAAAAAGCTAATTCTTCTTACAAAAAAGTAGTAGACCAACATAGGCGTCTTCAAACATTTTGTGAGGGAGACTTAGTGATGGTACATTTAAGAAAAAGTAAATTTCCAACTGGCACATACAATAAGCTAAAGAACAGAAAACTAAGTCCTTTCAAAGTTCTCGAGGCTTTTGGATCCAATGTCTGTCAATTGGACTTGCCACCTAATTTACACATCAACCCCATTTTTAATGTAGCAGATTTACATCCATACCATGCTCCTGAGGACTTTCGATTAGCTACTTAACAATTATATTGAACGTGATGAAGATGTTATGGGGGTGTCAACCTAGTTGAGATGCCCGAGTGTAGCTCTTGATCCTTTAAGATTTTCTTTTTATATCTTTTTATTTTTCATACTTTTATCATTAGAACTCGAGGATGAGTTTCTTTTAAGTGGGGAGGAATTGATATAACCATTTAATAAGTCGTTAAATAAGTTGTTTTCAGTTTTTTAGTTTTTGTTACTAACTGGTAGGGTTTAGGTCAGTTTGTAACTTTGTCTATAAAATTGGGCTGAGTCCTTCATTTTGAAATAATAGAATTTCATTCTTGAGTTCAAACATTTACACCAAGGGCCATCCATACAAATTTTCCAAATTAAATCATTTATAACTCAATTGTTCACCAATCTTGTTGGTTTCTTTATCTCCAGGTTTATGTAATTTAGGATTTGTTTAGCTGGCAATGAATTCTATTTTATGTTTTTAGATTTATTGAGTTAAGTAAATATGTGTTTTAACAGACAATATGAATTATATTTTTAAAATTGGTTTTTGGATTTTGTGATCCAAATAGTGTAAAATTCTATAAACAACATTTTTATGTTTTTAATGTTAAAATGTATAATTATATTATATAAAGATAAGAACGTTTAGAAATACAGTAGGTCATGTTATAAACTCAACTCAGTGTTTAAAATTAAAATATGTATTGTGTAATATATTATAAATTAAATAATATTATGAAATAATAATTAGACAATTTTTTTAACCTAAAACATGTTCGAAAATTAGGAAAATTCTTATAGATAGAAAAATCCCAAAAATATTTACACTTTATAGCAAAAGAACTTGGTGCTATTTTTGCTATAAAGTGCAAATTTTTTAAAATATTTTTTTATATTTAAAAAGACCTTCGAAAATTAATTAATAATTGTTTATAGTTCAATCTAATATTTAATAGGTAAGTAAAACTAGTTTTACGGTTTATAAATATAATATTGAACATATTTTGAACATAATAATGGCCTAAATAATGGTTAGAATTATAAATTTGAACATATTTTGAACATATTAAAGTAAAACTATTTTGAACATAATAATGGCCTAATTTTTTAATCTGCTAACTAACATATATTTGAAAACATGACAACTCCATTTTATTCCCTACTCTCAAATTTATGTTTTAGGTTTCCTACCAAAAAGCTCTTAACTATCTACTCCAAATTCCCTCGTTTGTTTAAATAAAAAAAAGTTCATAATTTTGAAAAAAACAAATTGGTTAGAATTATAAATTTCTTGATAAAAATATTTACTTACTTTTATTCTTCTTATTAACTATCCTATGGTCGCAGAATTTGTATTCTGAATTCATTTAAAAACTTTGATTCTTTTGTAATTTGTATATCTTGTAAAGAATTTTTTTTTCAATATTTTTCTTTAAAATCTATTAGATTCTTGATAATCTAAGGGAGAATATATCAAACTCAAAATATTTTAAATTTCATACTATATGGACCGTATAGTTTTTGCTCCCATAAATTTATATTTAAAAATTTGAGATAAGGATGGAAAATAAATAATTAATGAAAAATGTATCCTCGATCTTAACATGTCATTGTTTATAACTAACATTCATTCGATTATACCGTAATGTCATTTTTAAATTCTTACTTTTATAATATTAGATGCAACGATGTATTAAATAAAACATATTCTTTTATGAAGCTAACCAGCTCAATTGACCAAGTCAACTCAATATACCGGCCTAAGCATAATCATCCTCGTGTTAAGTATTTAAATATTTACCTTACATAGTTGAACTTAAAAAGAAAAAAGAAACAAACAAACAAATAAATAAATAACTCCAATGATCATGTACACGTACGACTTGGACAATGGTTAAATTAATAAAACATGTCATCAAATAATGAAAAATTTTATCGAAGGGTGATAATAATTTTATTTTATTTATCCTAAAAAAATCCATTTTATTTATTACCGTTTCTTACTGTTTTGAAATATATTTAAAAACATTTTTTTTAACTTACAAACTTCAATACTCCATTTTTCTCTGTCTTTATAAATTTTTTTAAAAAAAAAACCCTCAAATTTTATAAAAGTGGAAGCTAAAGTAAAAAAAAAAAAAACGCATACTTTAATAGAAAGGCATAGATTACCATAACTAAACTCAATTATCAATCATTGAGCTTATTGCAGTTCAAAAACAATAATCAAATGATATTTTAATTAAATAAAATATATACAAGTATTTCCAAAAATTAGAACTAACCAATCAAAATTCTAAAATTTGACCAAGTGCTAAACAAACCAAAAAACAGTAATAACAATAAAAGTAAACAAACATAAGTTTGAAACATAAAAAAGATCATTATTACCATGAGAGGGAAAAAAAACTAAATAGGTTATACTATACCGCTGTCCCTGTTGAAAGGGAAAGAGACATTCTCCTCAAGTGCATATAGAAGTTATGTACAAAATTAGAGATCATGTGTTCATTATGAGAAAATTAGGAAGCATGATCTACTATGATTGCTATAAACTCTAAGTTCTAAACTACCTCGGACAGTTATCAGCACTCAAGTTTGCTTCGGTTAGACGTTAACACGTTCAAAATCTATACCAAAACCAACTTCTCGACAACGTCACCTTCCAACCCCTTCTATTCTAATTGAGCTTATTGTGCCTACCTGATCGCTTTCTTGCATTTGTAACGGTTGGTGGTAGCGGTTGCAGGAACTTATCGCAGTCAATGACCCCAATTCCCTTAAAAGCCACAACAAGCTGACTCAAAAGATGGGTCACAGATTGCTTAAAATTGTCTGAGCAGCTCTTGTCGCTCAGCTCAAGATCTTGAACCCCGCCTTCGACTAGAGATCCCACCTGAGCACCATTTATATATGCTTTGCATGCCACCAGAATATCATGAGCCCTTTTGTAGAAATGTCCCCTAACAAAGTCCTCAAAATGCTGCAGCAGAAGATAATCTAGTCTTAAGTTAAGGTACATGAAAATCATTTAACTAAGCATGTGATTCCTAAACAACTAGATTGGTTTAGCATTTAAGCTGTAATAAGCTTAAGACAGTTTACAACTTTTGATCATTCTATCTTTCTATACACCAACCACAACCCCCCCCCCCCCCCCCCCCCCCCCCCCCCCTCTCTATCTCTCTCTATCTCTCGATACGACCTTACTTTGACACGATCTGTTCTAATATGTTGTCCAACTGTATCCTATCCTGAGTTCTAAGATCATACTATCTCTTGATACTATATTCAACCTACAAAAAGGCCTTAAACAGGAAAAGACGTCTAGAACCATACCTTTGGTGGTTTCCTGATGTTATACAACATGGTTTTAATAGATAAGATGTAGGTCTCCTCATTATACGCCTGAGATCTATTCTCACCCGCCTTTGATCCACTTTGATATGCATACCCGGGCTCATTAAAGTAGGGTTTTGTATTCAAGATCAACCCTTGGATAGAGACGAGAACTTGAAGCATAGTTGACATGCCAGGAACCCAATTCTCATTTCCACTGCCACGCCAGGTGTTAAGCAGACTTAGACATACCTTCCCACAATTGTACAAGTTTGGGTTGAGTCGAAGGCCCTTAGAGTGGTAATAAACTTGCTGTATTTAGAAAACATCGACTGTCAGAAAATCTAAGCACACTATAGTAGTAACTAAATATAAACACCAACATATATATACATACTGGTGGCATGTCCGGATAACAAGGAGGGAAAAATATGTCGAAGAAAAATAATCCATCATGGTATGGAGTACCCTGTGCTCCAATGATGACGGCCCTCATAAGATCCAGTCTTGACTCATATACCCTAACAAATATAGTTTCTGTTGAACAGATTCAGAAAGAAAAAAGTGAAGTCAACTACCGTTTCTTCAAAAGTTGGCATTTCCTACAGCTAAATATTTCAGATCTTATTTTAACATGAATCTACAATATGTTCGAAATGGAGGAAAAGAAAAGGGAAATCTACCAGGTAAATCATTTTGCAGGATCTTCCAGTCGTCCTGAATTTTCTTTGTCCATTTCTTTGATGCCTGGCAACAAGAGACGGTCTAAGAACCCCTGAAATAAATAAAAGTATTCATAAACAAAAGAATAATTTTTTTTTCAAGACATATACCTGGTGCATGCTAGAACCTTTGCTAGTATAGTGATGGTCAGAATGATCGTCAACAGTATCAAATTGTTTAAAATGCTCAAAGTTCTCCAAGAATTTATCCATATCTGCAGGTGGAATCGTTTCACTTATTGAGTCATTTGTAGCAATATTTGGAAGATTTTGGGTGGAACCCTGAACCCACGGCATATCTACAACTTCTCCAAGAGTAGGAGGAACAAGAGGATTAAATGGCGCATAAAGACTTGAAGCCATATGAAGGGGAAAAAATGGATCCTTGGTTTTCATTTTCGAGTATTCTGGCCAATGTGGCATAGATTGTCCTGCTTCCGGATACTCAAAGAAGTCCATATATGCAGGGAAGTTTGCATGGGACATATTATGTGAACTGACTTGCTTCTTTACACTGCCAGATGTATCAGATGTCTCACCTCCATTATGGAGCTTCATTGCATCCGACAGGTTAATAGAAATGTCATTTGAACCATGTAGCTTCTTTTTACGCTTAAAAGGATCCAAAAACCACCGGGATTTAGCTGCATCTATACCAAGTAAAGAGTTCAAGTGACTAACCTCGGATTTGTCCCTGTAACGAGATGTAGCTGGTTTCTTATTTGGTTGAACATCTTGTGAAGGAAACGAAGCAAAAGGATCAAGATGATTCAGAATATCAATATCTGCCGGCAAGTGTAGGCTATTTGATAAAGCTTCATTCATCTGAACTTGAGCAGTTGCATTTCCTAGATGATTAACAGAACCTGGTACGCTTTGAGGTTTTGCTAATGATGACCATGAGGTTCTGCTAGTTTCATTGTTGATCTTGTTTCCATTTTGATCCTGAGGCAGCCAAGGTATCGGTGCTTCAATATCAGGAGGAATATCCATATGATCAAAATGGGCTTGCAAAGCTGAATATGCATCCACATCCATGATTTCATCAAATCCTATCCAGTCGTCATCTTCATTTGATGAATAAGAGCAAGGATTGTCTAGTTCAATCAAATTATGTGATGCTGAGGGAAAATTAGATTCAACTTCATTTGTACTCTCTAGGATTTCCACATCTGGATTAAATGAATGGCTACCCAATGTCCTCTGAACAAAGTAAAAGCTTTAGCTATAATTATGAAGCATTGCAATAGGTATCGCAAGCATGCCATGTCTGCTTCAATTTACAAGGCCTACCTCTTTACGACTTCCAATTTTCAAATTATCTTCCAATAGTAATCCAATTGAAGTATGTTGAGAAACTTCTACTTGAAGGGAGAATGGGGCAAACGGATTACTTGTGTTGGTTGGAAAAAAAAGGTGTTGTTAAACTTAAACTATAAAGCATGGTTTGGGTGCTTGTACCTTGATTTTGTTTAAAAAAAGGTGAATGAGGTAAAAAGTTATAAATAATTTGTTGGGAATCTTCTGTTCTCAGGGTTTGATCATTAAAATCAGATATAGACTTCAGATTGTTTTAGAGCCATGAGGGAAAAATTAAAATTTTCTGATATTTTGGATAAAAATATATTAAAAACAGGTTTAGATGATTGTTGTTTAAAGTCGTTTTCTATTAATTTCCTTCACATAGAATTTCTTAAAGAACAAGTCAGGTGGTTCTTTCCAAAACAATTGTGAATACAGATTTCAAATACATAACATGTCAATAATCTTGACCTTCACAAGGCACTGGATCACACATTTCGTTTCGAAAACCGAAGCAAAAATTTGTATGCTCCCAAACAGCAAGTATTTAATGTTATTTGGGGAGAAAAAGGAGAAAAAAAGTGACATTCTGGCAATGTGTGATTTATATAATTTATTGAATAATTAGGTCAGAAGAAGGGGTATTAAAAACAAGGCTGAGGTTGCAGGGGATTTGTTCCAGAAATAATTAATCTTTAGACGTTGGCTCTTTTTGCTAGTATATTCTGAAGGTGATATTCTATCTTGCACTTTACTGCACATATATGAGGATACCTTATCCTCTCATTTCTTTGTAATCATCTCAAAGTAAATCATATCTCTTATGTTTCCAAAAGAAAAGAAAAGTGGAAAATACATGTGAAAGAATACACCAATCAAGCAATGAACAAATACTTTGATAACAAACCTTCAATTGATGATCACTATGGTGATATATACCCTTTCCTTTGTCATTAGCGTCAAACTTTTGCTGAATAAACATGGCACTATCGGAAGCTTCATCTTCGTCAACATCAATCACATCGAGTGAAATAATCTGAGGGGAAGAACAAAGAAAGATATGAGAATAGATAGTTTTGTGCTTCAATCCTTCATTGAACTATCAAGATGATCAATCAAAATTGTACACAAAATGCAGTAGCATGAGTAGAAAAAATGAATGTCCACACAAAGAAACATGTCGGAAGAGCATCAGAATAATACACAAGCTATATTTAATTATAGATAGGGATCCCACGTCTGGTGGAATAAAACCATAAAAATCTAAAGTTTATCTTGTAGAAACACATTGGCCATTGGCATGGAAGATTATTTACAGGTGCAAAATAATACCATTGCTCATTCTGATGCAAATATTTTATTTTCAGCTCTACTCACTGAACTGATACTTCATTCTCTGCTCCTCGATAATATTATAGTCAATCTTTAACTCATTAAAAAAAATCCAGTTCAGATGCTTCCATCACATTATAATATTTGGATCTTTTTCCTTTCTGTGCCAGTGATTGCAAGTAAAGAAGAATTAGATGATGGCAAATGTGAGAGTTAACAACAAAAACAACAACAGAAAGAAGATCACTTTCATCTGACCAAAGCAAAATTGAAATAGGCTTTTAAGAGTTTCCATACGCTAGATGTCTCTGATAATTGGCTTCTAATAATTCAAGACCACTTAGTGCTCCAGATAAGAAGCTACTACTGTAGAAAGAGACCATCAAGAATCACTTCCACTCAGTTCACACATTTGATAAAAATCCAATCATGCAACGATACCAAATGGTAGAAAATCAATTTAAAAACAACGCAATGTGGTATAAAAACTGCAACAACACTAACTGCAATTCAACAAACACTCTCCATACATAAAACACGATCGTAAATCCCACAATTCAAAACAAGATTTCACAAACACTACACTAAAAAAATAAAATAAAATAAAATACCCAACTCATAAATTTCAATCATCCGTAGTGGGTCAGTCGCAAAAGTTCGAAAAAGTTTGAAATTGACTCAACCCAAAAAGTGATACAAAAATGAGGTACATCAAACTCGATGATCAAACCATAAACATCGATTGAGGGAAAACTAGTGAAGAAAATCAAAACGATCACATATACAAATAGAGAGAGAAAGCAAAGTTATAGTAATACCGATACCCCTTTGTTTTTGAGCATTTTTGGCGCCCGTTTGATCATCGGGGAGTGGGATTTCATAAACCCAGAAGTGGAAGCAGATGATACTTCTCGTTTCCTGATGACATAGCGAGAGAAACAACAATCGGATAGATTATTAGAGAAGAAGAATAGGAAGAGACAGAGAAGGAAAGAGGAGAAAGTAAAAGAATAGGGAGAAGAAGCATATAAAAATAAAAGTGAGAGAGAAAATGGAAGACTTGGGTTTCTTTGACGAAGTGTTGGGAAACGGCGGCTCCATTTGGGGATCGGCTTCAGCTAAAAGAGAAAAGGAAAACCAGACGGTATGAATGGATGGATTAATTATGAAGAAAGAAGCTTGGCTGTGGCCCGAGTGAGATAAAAATGGCGGCTTGCCTCGTTAAATGGGCTCACACTTTGATTGTCCGCTTGCTTCCATGACGATTTGTGATTGGGTAGCAAGAAAGGGACCGAGAGAGACCAACCAAAAAAGAAAATCCAACTCTCTTTTTTTTTTTTGGTCGAAGATTATGGGATGCATTTAATTTTAGTTAGGGATATGAATACAAAATCTAAAAACAATGATTAATTGGAAACCACACAAATAGGGACAAATAGAGGATTAACCAATTGACGTACACAATGTGTTAGTAATTTGATGCATGGTTTGAGTATATTAAGGATTTCTACATAAAATAATAGACACGTTGGTTAATGTCCTGAACATTTCACTTTTTATAAAAGAAAAAATTTATTGGTCGCCTATTTTCACTAATATCAATCGCTATTTACCATTTAGCCTATATATATATATAATTTATTTATTTATTTATTTCTACCTCCTCTATGCATACTCTCTCCCTGTATATATTCTCTCTCCTATGCATATATTCTCTCCCATGGCCATAATTCACACCCATCTCTTCATCTTCCCTCTCTTTTTTCCTTCCGACGGTGTGAGTTGTAGGCGATAGACGACGACATGGGGTGAATTGATGGCTCAACACGAGATGACACGAAGGACTTGGGAGAATCGATGGCGCAGACAACGTCGGACGAATCGAAAGTGATGGGTTGAGTAGATTTGGTCGACGACAACGGGGAGAGAAATCTATGCGGCCATGGCTGAAGAAAAAGAGATTACAATAATTGGTTATGTATTATAAACCCCATATGAAAATGAACTTTATTTTTTACTATTTTTATATATATTGGGATATATATGTTTTTTTTTAGTTTTTGTAGGAAATTTGATATATATTGTGATATATGTATTCGTTTGTTTTATATAGACAAGTGTTTTTTTTTTTATTTAGACTTATTGTATTATGATATATATATTGTAGTGTAAATGAAATTTATGAAGATTTATATAGTGTTGTATATTTCATATATTGGTTTACACTGTGATTTATGTCGAGCATTGAGTCAATCACAAAATGTTCTAAGATATATTTAAAATAATCATGAATCCATCAAAATGTTCTAAGGTATATTTAAAATAATCATTACTCCGTAAAAAAAATTAATAAATTGATATATGAAAACCAATGTAAATAGAAAATAAATTTTCATTAAATGCATTTTTTTTTCCAAATTGGAAAACAGAAAAAAAATTAAAATAAATGCATTTTCTCTCTCCAATTGACAAATGAGAAAAACTATATTAAATGTATTTTCTCTCTTTATAATAAATGTATTTTCTCTCTCCATCATTGAAATAGCTTAAAAGATAAGATATATATTATATATATAAGGGTCAAACTGTCAAAAAATAATACTAAAATACATTTTTGAAAAAAATCAAATTTAAGGACATTTATGAAAATATATGACCAATTATAGGCTTCTTATATAAAAATCCCTTATATTAAATATAAATATGAATAGTTAACTCATAAGTAAATATAGCTAAAGTGAATTTAGTATGATAATTGGCATAACCTTCCTCTCTATATGATTGATTAGGATCAGAGTTAGTTTTTTGACCAAGTTGTCGTTGAACCGACCATGGTCGGTTTAGCTGATTGTTAAGCCAACCTTGACCATTGAGGAGTGCCAAACCAACAGACCAACTGTCAGTTCATATTCTTTCCAACTGACTTCGACTGGTTCTCTTCTCCAATTGACTAACGTCGGTTCAATCAATTCCAATCGATCGACTTGGTTTTTCGACCTATCCTACTCATCCCTACCTCTCTAAAGCTTTGAAGATTTGATCTCTCATTCCGTCTTTTGAAATTAAAAGTTGAATAGTACAACAGGGGTAGAGGATTAGCAGCATCTACATTGTCACTTTGGCATGTTTTATGTTATAAATGATGTATAATTATTATTTTACGATGTTTGTCAAAATGAGCATAACTCAACCTGCATAGTCTTTGTACTATCTCAAAAGTTTAATTCTCTCATCTCACATATTATAAAATAAAAATCTATATATTATTCTACAATGTCATATAATTTAGGGTTTCTTGTAAATTTGGCAAATTAAGTTTTAGAAATTAGGCTCATTGCCCAAACTTTTTACTTTTGCAAAAATGGTAAAAAAAAAAAAGAAAAAGAAAAAGAAAAAAAAAGCCTAGCTCGTGAAATGTCAAAACAGTACGGATACACTTAATACACTTTGATACACTACTGATGTATCCTTGATATATTCACGCTTATATCATTGATATACTACTAATATACATCTAATGCACTTGATACACTACTAATGTACATTTTATACATTTGAAAATCTTATATGATTATTTTATATTTGTTTAGGTTTTTTTTTATTAGTTGTCCTTATTTATAGAATGGAAGTAGTTGAGGGATAAATAGTAAAATCATAAACTATGGTATTTTTTGTCAAAAAAAGAAAAACAAATCTTCCTAAAAGTAGACTTAGACATTTTTCAAATATATATATATTGCTTTTAAGTATTTTTTTTAACCACAACTATTTCAAAAGTAACTTTTTTTTTTTTTTTTTGTTTGCCCATTCTAAAAACTTGGTGGGGATAATGTGAACCAAATAGCACAAAAGATGACATAGACCACTAATTATAATTGTAATAGATTTCAATTTTGGAATTTATTTTACTTTCTAATATGTCTAATATATTTATGTGTTGTGTATGATATATCATTAATATACTTTAATTTATTCATACTTGTAAATGATATATACATGTTTTACCTTAAACTAAGTTATTAATTGAATGTTGAATATTATCAAATACATTGTTAATATACTTAGAACGATGATTATTGTTAGATAAAATACTGATACACTAATGTCTTACTTCAAGTATTTAATGATTGATATCTGATACACTCGTGTCTTGTATATGGTATATACAATTGATATATTTAGAAAATCATGCTTATAAAATGAAAGCATATGTTTACCTCAAAATAGGTTATTGATTGAATATTGATTCTTATTGATATATTGCTAATATATTTGAAAGGTTGATTGATGTTAGATATAATATTGATACACCCTTATTTAACTTCAAGTATTTGTTAATCGATGACCAATACACTAATGTCTTATATTTGATATCTACCACTAATATACTTGAAATATTTAATGTTCTTGCTCACTTATATTTAATAGTATGCTGATAGACTTAGATTTAATATGTTTGCTAATTGATGTTTGATAGATTACTAATACTTTACAATTCTGATATACTATTGATAAATTAAAAAAAAATTAATAGGTTAGAAAATTATAGAAAAAAAATCATAAAACTTAAAGCTTGCTCTCGTGAAATAAGAGATGTGATGGAGAAAAAAATAAGAAAGAAATGGGAAAATTGTCAGAAGTAGTATGCTTAAGTTTTTACCTTATAAAACTAGCCTCTTTTTTAAAACTCGTAAGAATAATTTTTCCTGATCCATCTCAGGTGAGATCGGTCACGAGATTTTAGTTAAAAAATCAACTTTTTTTTCCCAATTTATCGATTGTTTGGGCTTTCTTGGTAAGATTATACACCAAGATTTGAGTAAGAAATGCAAAAAATCCAAAGGTTATGTAATCTTCCATAATCTTTCTAACACTGGAAAAATCACACTACCAAATATTACATAATTTGAAAAATAAAAATAAAAAGATGATTGGTAAATTATCGATATATTAATTTAGAAAATTGTGTAAATATAAATTGGAGGTAATATTTACAAAATTTTATATAAGATCTGGGAAATATTGCAAAATTCGGGAAGATGTAAGAATTGGTATAAGATTTAGAGAGATTGCATATAATTTGAAAAGGTTATGTGGATCTTGGGGTTAATCCCGGTAAAATAACACTATATATTTGAGCTTTGTCGATGAAATTTCGGGCATAATTAACACTGAAATTCTTATATTTGAGCTTACTTAGTAGAATCTTAGGCATGATTAACACCGAGATTCTATATATATATATATATATATATTTGTAAAATTTGATATTTTCCAAAATTTAAAAATGTAGAATCAATTCGAAAAATCTAATTTGAAAATATATAAGATAAATTAGCAAATCTCGGTGTAATCATATGTATCTAGAAGGTCCATAACAATCAATAAGTTAGAAAATTTTGATTTTTTTAACTAAATCTTGGAGATTGATCTCACTCGTAATGAATCAAAAAAGACTATTCTTACGAGTTTTCAAAAAAAATGTCAGTTTTGTAGGGTGAAAATTTAAGCGTACTATTTCTAACAATTTTTCAAAGAATTGGGTAGTGAAAGTTTTTTCATTCTTTTTTAAAAGGAAGAATAAAAGAAAAAAAATAATAGAATTTTAATAAAGAAGGGTAGTGGAGTTTTTCGTGTATTGTTGCTTTTTTTTTCTTTTTTATTTTAACAAAATCTAAAGCCACCACTCAGATAAAAATTGGGATGAATTTTGCCATAAAAACAAAGTTTAAAAATTGAAGTCACGGTTGCAAAAACATAAATATATTTTGCTACCCAATATAATTTCCCTATAATTAATATATTATATCATGAATATTTTAAGTTTACAAAAATGGAGTGAACTCAAAATTACTATAGTATATTTATATTTATAAAAGTTTTATCGACATATGAATTGAATTATTTAATATTATATAAAATTGAAGTTACATCTCAAGATAATGAAAGAAATTCGGAAATTTTAAAGATAGAAAGGTCTTCCAATCTTGTCTATGTGTTATCCTCAACATTTTATGATTATATAATCGTTAAGTTTACCTTGATCTACTTAAAAAATATGTTTAGAAATTATTTTATTTATAGAATAATCTTGAAATAATATTTGAGGGAAAAAATCTAGGTTAAGGATTCGAAGCATTGTCATCAAATTTCTAACTAATTGCTTAGAGGTTGTTATTAATAAATTTATATTTCAGATTTGTGCGATTACAAATATCAAATTAAAAGAAATTTATATTAACTTTGAAATATAGATTCTGAAACATGTGAAAAACAACCAAATAAAATACGACAGACTTTGAAAATAGGTTTTTTTTGTGAAGATTTTTCACTTTCAAACTATTTTGTTTAGTTTGTTTTTCTGAGTATTTATCCTTATTTATATATAATTCAATCAATTTAAATTAGGTTGATTGAATAAAGTATTGGTTCATCGATAATTACATGACCCTACTTCATAAAGATCGAAGATTTAATTTCCATCCCATAATTATTGTACTAAAAAAATATTTTATTTTAAAAATTAAAAATATATGAAAAACAATATTCAAATAAATATTGAAGTTTTATCAAATAGTGTAAAGGAGAAAAAATATATATAAACAAATTTTTTCTTCTAAATATTCACTTTGAATGACTAGAGATTTACAAGTGACAGTGAAAAGAAGAAAGAGAAAATCAAATAAAGAGAGAATAAAAATAGTTTAAAAACTATTGTGATTTATGTACTTTAGAAATTGCCCAAATTTAGTCAATAAATTTTGAAAATTGGGTTTTTATTGAAGTTGATTAAATAACATGATGGATTGGACAAAAGACCAAAATAAAATAGTATTTTTAAAAAATAATTAATTAATAATCAAATCCTAAAAAAATCTAACTCGGAGGAGATATACTAAATTTGTATGGAAATATAATTAAAAAAAGACTATTTTTTCAATTGGGTGTCCATTTTGACCATTCTACGCCATTTCTCTAAATAATAATAATGAATTTCAGGATAAGAAAATCCACGTGAATATATTGTAAACACATTTTTTACTACCTTATTTTCAACACTTATAAAAAGCAAAGGTAATAATGACTATCTTTTAAAAATAAAAAAGAAACATATTGTAACCATCAAATTCCTGAGTCATTTTAAATTTAAAAAAAAATATTTATATTTTATAGAAAAAAAAAATTCTAAAACTACAAAACACTTTTAAAACTTTTTGCTATGAAATCTAAATATTTTTAGAAATTTTCTATTTATAAGAATTTCCTTAAATTTCTAAAATTTGAATTACAAGACCAAAATTGTATTAATTAAATGTCATACACAGAGTATTATCGTTAATTTAATTTTTATATATTAAAATAATTTAAAATTTGTAGATTAGACATCTTAATTTTAGGTCATTAAATCAGTTGATAGTAAAAGAAAGATTCTTCCTAATATGTGATGTAAATGTGTAATTTACATGTTTTTATTTGATTCGCATCCTTCAATTATTATTATATATCTAGTACACAATTAATATATATATATATATAGCGAATATGGTTATAACATGAATTTATATTATCAATCTTGACGTATGAAGTTAAACCCCTCCAACCCATTTATTGTTTAAAATATATATATATAATATCAATGCTGCTCATTATCAAGGTTGACCGTTAGATCATTCGATCAGTTAAGTTAGGGGTTTCACACTTTTGGGTTGAGATCAACTTCTCCATCCTGTGGAAGCTCATTTCAAAACTATCAATATGAAATTGATGCTATAATTTTGACTTGAAGATCATCTTCCTTGAGTCTATGAGACCATTAATATAGATTTTTCCTCTTTATCTCGTGATGATTATTTTCTGTTTAGTTCTTTTTGTATTGAAAAAAAAAAAAAAAAAAAAAAAAAAAAAAAAAAAAAAAAAAAAAAAAAAAACTCAAGATAATTAATATAGATATCTTCACGGTAATAATTAAGTATACTTCCAAAACAATTTTTATAGAAGATTACATTAGATAAAATAGGTTTAATATATATTTGTTATATTTGAAAAAAATGGTATTTAATTTATGTTATTTATTTAAAACAACTTAAGACTGTTTGAGGTGAGGAGGAATCTAGAGGTATCTTTTTTCCTTAAAGAAAACAAACCTTAGAATTATCTATCTTAAGAGTTGTTTAGTCTGAAAAATTATTTAAATAGGTGTTTAGGAGTTTATGTTGCCTTTTTTTTTTTAAAAAAAAAATAACTCTTTTATTGTGGTTATTTAATAATATGTTGAGTTACTTTTCATTTAATTGTCTTTTAAATGTGAGTTTTAGTTAGTAAATATGAAATGAAAGGGAAAAAAAAAAAAGGAAATAAGTAATAACAAACTGGGGTTATTTTCAATAATATGTTTTAACTTTTAATTTAATTATTTTTCAAACAAAAGTGTTAATGATAAATAGGGTTAGTACCTAAACAGAGCATAGCTCAACTGATTTTTATATGTATCATCGACTATGAAATCTGTAACTCGAATTCCCCAATTACTATATATATATAAAAAGAGAAAAACTCTACCCCACCCCACCCCACCCCTTCTCCTCAAACACCTCGTTATTATGTAGCTGTCATATGAAGAGAAAGAAAATTAAATAATATTTTGACCTTATTCATTATGAGACTAACAGCAACATCAAAGTATTTTTCATCCCAGGCTCTACTAGATATTAACAAGTTGGCAAGGGAGAAAAAGATTCCAAAGAACATACTGTTTGGATAGAGAACAAAAAGGTTGTAATAATTTATCTTTACTTGACTGAACATGGCTTTGAAGATATCATCCGAAATCCAGCAAATGCCCCTGCCCTTATCAAAAGCCAGAGATGTTTGGTAGAATCTGGAAGTCCAAAACCAACAAGAAGCAGAATTGAATTCTGCAAGAAAACCAGCACACAAGGAAGCATTCAGGACTTCCATGTCAGTAGCAAGAAAGATTTAGCATATCTATGGATATGTGGCCTGGAAGAAACTTTCATATCTACAACAGAAACCAATATAATATATATATCAACAATTTCCAGTACAAAATTGGTATCAACTTGTCCCATCAAACAATGCTCTACATCTAAACCAGATCTCCCTGTATTAAGATGTAAAATTTAAGGAAATGAGAATGAGAATGAGAATGAAAATGAAACTAAAAATGTCAAAGGGAAAAAAGAAAAGAAAAACACTTTCTTTTTTTAATGTGAATTGAATTAGAACGAATTATCCTCTCTATGTCCAGAAATAACTTTACGATGCCGCTTTGAAGTGGACCTCTTATCATTTCTTCCTCGCCTGGAAGGATTTCTCTTTACTGGTGGAGTCTTTTGAACAATATGAACTGGAGGCCTAGAAACAGTATAACCATCAGGCACCGGTGGAGGACGACGGATAACTGCTCTGGCAGGAGGTGGCATGTGTTCCAGAAGTTCTCTATGATACGTCTATAAATGTGAAAGAGGAAAGAGCAGAATGTCAAGAAACATTTTTCTCAAATCTCAAAGAACAAAAGGTTTGGAACAAGATTGAAAAGCCTAGTTGAGAGGGAAAAAGGGGGGAAAAAGGGTTCTAGAACTCAATATTGCAAAAAGCTGAAAGACATGTCCATAGAATCATATGTTCCAGTAAATTTAGGACCTATTTGGATTGACTTGAGAAAAAAATATTTTTCAAAAAATTCATTTTTATTTAAAAGCTTTTGATAAAAAAAATTGATTAAAATATACTTGAAAGCTATTTCAAATGTGCCAAACACTCCAATTTCTTCTAAAATGACTTATTTTTTAAAATTAAACACTTGAAAATGTATTCCAAATACATCCTAAATTAAACCATGCTCTGTTAATACTTAATTCTAATTAGAATTTTTTAAGCTGCATGCATGCTTGTTTTTCTAACCAGAAGAAAGGAGTTCAAGACCTGTATAACAAAATTGCGCCTTTCACAGTCCAAGAACATGTTAAGGCTCCAATTGACTTTAGACATTATCTTATCTCTCACCATCGAGAAGCTTAACTGATCTCTTGAAGTAAAACGATCAACTTCATTGAACCAAAGGCAAGTGAATAAATTTGTTATAGGAACATGTTCTCGAATTAGAACGCATCCTTCAGGAACATCTGCAGGAAGCCCAATGTAGAGCCAAAAATTGTGAAACATAAAGAGATAGGTGGCATACATAAAAAGCAGGGGTGGAAAAACAGAACAAGTGCTTGTAATGAATAGCATACCACTAGTTATAGGAAGCTTAGCCAAAGAATATGGTGTTAACCCCTCGCTAACATAAAAATCAATCTGCTCGTCAATGGAGGAATTGTCATATTTTCCAGCAGCCTTATTAGCATCAGCTTCTTCAAAGACGTCAAATCGTTTATAGTGTCTTGAAATTGCAAAAGTTGCATTTTGACGCCACAAGAACCTGCCATGATAATTAACATAATGATACATCAGTGTCAAAAATACTTCGCAGTGATAAAGCTTAAATCAGCACCCAAACATACATCAGCATAGAACCTACAAACGAGAATCAAACCAAAAAATATATAGAAATTATTCATGAGAAAACATCATGTATAAGCAATAGGAAGAACCCATTATTATGTCGACTACCATATGATGTAAGAGGACATAAAAAAGATTCTTCTGTAAATGATGAGCCTTAACAGATCCATCCAAGCATTTTCAAAGCTTCCCACTAAAGGCAACACTGGGCCATTTGTTATTATGGTCTTAATTGTTCAATTTTATTGGTCACTCACAAAACATGAAAATAAATAAGATCCACAACAAATCTTTAGATAGCTTTTTACTGGAACTGAACAATCTCCCGTGCAAATTGGATTCATAATACAAAATGCGTCCAACAGTTCAATAAATGTTGGACAATCAAATAAGGTATGTATTGGAAAAAAAATGCACATTTCCTTAGTAATATTGAATTACCGTAGCCAAACAAAGCTCACAATCTCATTTATTTGTCTCATTAATTCAGTTAAGTCAAGAAGACAATTGGAGAAACAAATTAAAGTTGTGCCAACCTATTTTATTTTTGGTAAAAAAAATTGGCTCCCATGGAGAAAAATCAAAGAATACATGGGTATACAGAAAAGAAAAGTCTATGAAAAAGAACCAAACTACAAAAAGGGACTTAGTCACTAGCCGAGAAATAAGACCAAGCCAAGCGAATAGTTACAAAAAGAGCCTAGAAATGAACGTCCAAAGAGAAACAAAGAATTTTACTTTTATTTATTTTTTTTAATAAGAAACCTCAAAAGGAGTAAATTCAATAAAATAAAATAAAAAAAGATAGAAACAGCCTAAGGGCTGAGATGAGAGGACCCCACCTACTTCAAAAGAACCTTCCAATCTTTAGTGATCAATAGACTATAGTTACAAGAGAATCTATTGTGTAAAGCAATCCAACAAGATGTCGTATTTTGTACAACATTACAAAAAGAATCAAAACATTCAAAGTAACGAGCATTCCTTTCCTCCCACGAAAGCCACAAGAGAGCCCGGAAGTCTAGCTACCAATCACCACGCCTTACATTTCAGATTCCAAGCACTCAAACCCTCCAAAAGGCAACCATCAGTCTTTCTTGGCATACAAAACAAATTTCCCATGAGACCCGCCAGAAGTTCCAAGCCCGATGGGCAACATCACAATGAATGAAGAGGTGGCCAATAGACTCACCCTCAAACATTATTCTGCATCCATCCAGAGGCAGGAGAATACAATCTTTGAACATCCAAACATTGATAAAGGAGCTTTAACACCCTCTGAAGACTGTTATTTCTCTCTCCCCAAAACCCCCCACAAAATAGCACACACCTCAGCTTGCCACAAAAATCACCCTTTATCACGAAAAGGTGGGTGGAGGAAAAGCTCCTCAAATGACTCCCTACAACTTCGATGGCTGACAAAACTAAAACTTAAAACCCAAAAGAAAGCTTCAGACAACACGAGCAAATCACAACTCCACACGATATGTTCCATGTCCTCAACTCCCCTCCTGCAGAAAATACAATAAAGCAATCCAACCATTAAAGACCCTCTCCCTGAAGTCCAGTCCAAGATCTTAACTCTTCTGTGCAACACTTGCCACACAAAGAACCTAACGTTCTTGGAAATTTTCACTTTCCAAACCGCCCCAAGGATGGGTTGGATAAACACTAGATGAAAGAGCTACAAGAAAAACCTTTTGAAGGACATGAATTTCGAAGGCGGGAATCTCTTCGTCCGGGCTTAAAGAGAAAAGAGGAGAGGGAGGAAAGCAGAGCTAAGATGGTAACAAGTCCGACTGACCAAGGATAAAAGCAATCAAGTGGTTCCTGAGAGAAGATAAGTGATATAAGCTAGGGTATAAGGATAAAGGGGTGTATCCCCCAACCATTTGCCTTCCCAAAAACAGGTCTCCCACCTGTCCCCAACATCATTATGAATAAACTGAGAAAGCAAATGAAAAAACTGCCACTATCTCTAACCTTTTCGGCACTGCAGTCATTACATCCACACAAAGAAAGTCGTAAATGTTTTTGTTGAAAATAGGGTAATTAACCTAGGGGCGTTTATGTAATTATGTAGACCCCTAGGGTTTCCTACTGTCTATTTATAGAGTGTGTCCCTATGTATTCAGTGTATCAGATTAAAAATAATAAGAAAAGTCTCTATATTGTGGTTTTTCTCCTCGTACTAGGTTTCCGCGTAACTGTGTTGTTATTCTCTTCCCTACTCTTTTATTTGTAACAGTTTCTTTATAAGAAATCAAGCTTTCAATGAGCAGATGAAAGGATGTATTAAGGGCATACAAAAAACAAACCCACAAAAAGAGTTTCCGAACTACCTAGAGCAGTAGTCTCCAATCCAAAAAAATAAAACCAAGCTGATAACTACAAAAAGTCTGATTAACAAATGACCATATGAAGAAGCATTAAACCTTCACAACCTCTCAATCCTCCTCTAAAGATGTCTCGGCACTTAAAAAACCCTACTATTACCCTCCAACTTAACTCCTCACAAAATAGCAACAAGATTATAAATAAATAAATAAAGCCTACCAAAGCACATCTCCCGTATCCCATAACATAGAGGTTAGGACAACTTTATTGCTTATCATCCTATTGGTATGTCCTCTTTTAAATTGACTCATGTTCAATTTGTTGACGATAATCTATTGTTCACTGCGGATCCCACAGCTCAGACTCATCTTTTTAGGTTGTTTGCATCTTTGAAAGTGCTTCTGGTTTGAAAATTAATTTTTCATAGAGTGAACTATTGGGAATCAATATTATTGAGTCGAATTTGGATTGGATGTTGAAAACCTATGGGTGTAAGCACAAGGTAGCTAGCCTTCTACTTACCTTATGAAATTGCAATTCTATAAGCTTTTGGAAACCAGTTGTTGAACAGATACAACTTAAGCTACACAATTGGAAGTATGCTTTTATATCTAAGGGTGATCAACACATGCTTATTCAGGCTACGCTTTCTAGCATGCCTACTTATTTCTTCTCCATTTATCATACTCCTTCTGAAGTCATTAGGAGGCTTGATAAATTGATTTGAGATTTTTTCTGGGAAGGCTCTTCTGGTGATGGTGGGTACACAATGTTAACTGGAAGATTGTCCAACGTCCGAAATTATTAGGTGATATTGGTGTGAGTAACTTTCGTCATTGTAATGTTACTCTTTTGGTTAAATGGATAACACGCTTCATTCATAAGCATGATGCTTTCTGGAATTCGTTTATTGTTGCTAAATTTTATTCGACTGATTGTATTTGGCCCACTATAGTTCGCTATGGTTTATCAAAATCTTCTTGGCGGTATATTTGTCAAACGATTGATTTTGATGGCTGTTCGGATTCTTGGCTTAGTTGTAGTCCTCTATCTAATGCTTTTCCTCGTCTCTTTTGTCTAGCAATCTTTCCTACCGTCATGATAGCTTCTATGTGGTTTGCAGATTTAGAGGTTTAGGATTTGGACCTTCGTTGCCATCTTCATCTTAATGATTTAGAGACTCTTGAGTGGGCTTTTTTATCCCAATTTTTATCCTTAGTTAGATTGTGTTCTTGTCTCAACTCTTATCTTGGTCTCTTAATCCATATTCGTCTTTTTCTGTCAAATCTCGTGGGTACTGTAAAAAGATAGAAATAGAAGACACAAGGTTTATGTGGAAAACCCTAGAACGGGGAGAAAAAACTACGATAGAAAGTCTCCTTTTTATTTTTTTTAACATAATATGAAAGATACACAAGGGTTCTTATTTATAGGCTCCAACAAGCCTTAATACAAAAAATGAAAGAAAATTAGGATAAGGTAAATTACTATCATACCCCCGAAACTATAAACAATCACCTAAATCCCTTAGTTTCAACACTCCCCCTCAAGTTGGGGCGTAGATGTCAAACAGATCCAATTTGTTAACACATGAGTCAAAATTTTGCTTGAGTAACCCTTTAATGAGAACATCAGCAACTTGTTGATTTGATGGAATATACGGAATACAAATACTGCCATTGTCCAGTTTCTCTTTTATAAAGTGTCTATCAATCTCCACATGTTTCGTACGATCATGTTGTACTGGATTATTGGCTATACTTATATCTGCTTTATTATCACAATAGAGTTTCATCAGTAAAACACCATCTTGATGAAGATCGGACAATACTTTCTTCAACCAGATTTCTTCCCAAATTCTCAAACTCATAACTCTGTATTCAGCCTCAACACTGCTTCTAGCAACAACACTTTGCTTCTTACTTCTCCAAGTGACCAGGTTACCCCACACAAAGGTACAGTATCCCGAGGTTGACTTTCTGTCAATAACTGATCTTCCCCAGTCATAATCGATATAAGCCTCAATGCATTTCCTATCGTTTTTCTGAACATTAGACCTTTACTAGGAGTGCTTTTCAAATATCTTAGAATTTGATCAACGGCTTCCATATGTTCTTCATAAGGTACCTGCATAAACTGACTGACTACGTTGACAACATAGAAAATGTCTAGTCTGGTATGTGATAAGTAAATTAGTTTTCCCACTAGACGCTAATACCTCTCTTTATCAATAGGAGCTTTATTAACAAAATCTCCCAGTTTAGCATTGAATTCTATAGAAGTGTCAGCAGGTTTACATCCAGTCATGCCTGTTTCCTTTAAAAGGTCAAAAGTGTATTTTTGTTGTGAGACAGAAATCCCTTTCCTTGATTTGGCCACTTCCATTCCAAAGAAATAGTTTAGATTCCCAAGGACTTTAATTTCAAACTCGTCTGCCATTTTCTTTTTCAGTTTGGTGATCTCAACAGCATCATCTCCTGAAATATCATCCATATATACGATTACGACAACAATTTTTCTAGACACTAACCTTTTTGTGAATAATGTATGATCAAAGTATCCCTGAGTGAACTCTCAGGACTTAGCAAAGGTAGTAAACCTGTCAAACTAAGCTCTTGGGGACTGTTTCAAACCATACAAAGACTTCCTAAGTTTGCACACCTGATGATCAAACTGAGCTTCAAAACCTGGATAAGGGCTCATATACACCTCTTCTTCTAATTCACCATTTAGAAAAGCATTTTTCGCATCAAGTTGGTGGAGAGGCCACTTTATTTACTGCAACAGAGGGAAGAACCCAAATCGTGTTTAACTTCGGAGAGAAAGTTTCTGAATAGTCTACCCCATAGGTCTAAGTAAACCCTTTCACTACAAGTCTGGCCTTGTACTTGTCTAGAGTTCCATCAGATTTATACTTCAAAGTAAATACCCACTTGCACCCAACTGTTTTGTGCCCTTTTGGGAGAGCAACAAGGTCCCACGTATTATTTTTTTTCAAGAACCCTCATTTCTTCCATAACGGTAGTCTTCCACTAAGGAATTTCTATAACCACCTACATGTTTTTTGGTATTGTTGTTGTGTCAAGACTGGTAGTGAAAGCCTTGAACTCAGAAGACAGATTACTGTAAGATAGAAAGCTATACATAGGATACTTAGTGCAAGACCTGATGCCCTTTCTCAAGGCAATGGGCATGTCAAGAGAAACATCATAATCCCCAGGTTTGTCTAACTTCTCATTTGCTTTCCCACCTGTAGTAGGATTTTGATCACAACTTTCAGCTTGAGATAGAGTCTCACTCTCTTGTGTTCCTTTTGTAGTCTCATCACTATCAGCTACCCTGATATTTTCTGGAATCAACACATCAGTCCTGTCATTCTTAGTTACATCAACGATATCATCCTCAACACACAAGTTGTTATTGTCAGGGACACATTCATTAGTACCTTGAGCTTATGTTGGTTAAGATTCATGGACTGAAGCCAGCAGAACAGTAAGGGACACTATTTTCTTTATGAGATTCTTCTTGTAGTATGTTAGCCAAGGGACATGTTTAGTAGGTATAGGTTCAGGAAGATCAATAGGGACTGAGGATGTTGACCAATTAGTCTCTTCACTAGTACTCTCCCCCCTAAAGATGACTAACAGGGAAGAAGGGTTTATCCTCAAGAAATGTGACATCCATGGAGATGAAGTACTTTCAGGAAGAAGGAGGGAAGCATTTATAACCTCCCTGGTGAAGGGGATACCCAAGGAAGACACACGTTTGAGCACGAAAGGTAAACTTAGTTTGGTTAAGGCCATGACTATGGACAAAGACAGAGCACCCAAAAACCCGGAGAGGAACACCAGGAATAAGCCGTGTGGTCAGGTATGACTCCTTGAGGAATTCAAGAGGAGTTTGGAGTTAGAGGACTGGAAGATATTCGATTAATAAAATGAGTTGTAGTAAGAACTGCATCTCCCTACAAATAAGATGGAAGAGAAGAAGACAGCATGAGAGACCGGACAACCTCGAGGAGATGAAGATTTTTCCTTTCAACCACCCCATTCTGTTGAAGGGTATAGGTACACGAACTTTGGTGAACAATGCTTTTATAAAACAAAAATTCATTAAGGGCATTATTGAGAAATTCACAACCATTGTCACTTCGAAGAACAATTTTGGTATTAAACTGAGTCTCAATGGTGGTGTAAAATTGTTAAAATATCAATGAAACCTCTAATTTGTCAGTGAGTAGAAAGACTCGCGTAAGACGGGTATGATCATCGATAAAGGTCACGAACCACCGCTTTCCTGAAGAAGTGGTAACACTAGAGGGGCCTCAGACATCACTACGAATAAAGAGTAAAGGACTGAGAAGGTTTGTAAGGTTGAGAAGGAAAGGTGACCCTATGTTATTTTGCATGAATGCACACATCACAAGACAAAGAAGAGACATCAACTTTATTGAATAAACGAGGAAATAAAAATTTCATATATTGGAAATTTGGATGACTAAGGCAAAAATGCCACAACATACAATCTTTTTCTGAAGTTGAAAAATAAGAAGATAACAAACTAGTCCTATAATTGTTCCTAGAAGAAGCATCACCATCAAGGAAGTAGAGTCCCCTATTGTGTTGGACAATGCCAATCGTCATTCTCGAGTTCAAGTCCTGAAAGAAAACATTATCTGATGAGAAGGCAACTTGACAATTGAGATCTCTGGTTATCTTACTAATAGATAAGAGATTATAAGATATTTTAGGTACATGTAGCACATTCTATAAAGTTAAACCATAGAAGGGAGAAATATGACCCTTGCCCGCAATAGGAGCAAAAGACCCATTTGCAATTCTGATCTTTTCATTACCATCACATGGGGGATACAATAAAAAGTTATCAGACGACCAAGTTAAATGATTTGTAGGCCCTGAATCAAGTATCCATGGTTTATTTCATTTATACTTAGGAGACTTAAGGATTATGATGTACCTGATTGAGCTATTGCCCCAATGGAAGAGATAGCAGAGTCATTTTGACAATTCATCTGAGGTTGTGGCTGAGAAGTACTTGCAGATTCACTCACAAGAGCCCGACCAGGATTGGGCTTGTCATTCGGAGGGCATCGTTTGCCATTCGGTGGTCTACCATGTAATTTCCAGCACTATTTCTTTGTATGTCATAGTTTCTTACAATGTTCACACACTGGAGTTTGTTTCCCATTTTGCTTGTCACCATCATTGCCAAATAATTTCGCACTAAAAGCAGCTGAATCAGTAGTAGACACAATTGTGATGTTCATAGCACCGGATCTGTCTTCTTCAAAGTGAACCTCATAACACACTTCCATAAAAGAGGGTATAAGTCTTTCTCCCAGTATACGACCTTGTACTGCATCGAATTTGGAGTTCAAACCAACTAGGAAATCATATACATGATCTACTTCCACAAGGACAATCCCAAACAATTTCATGACACAAGTCCATCTCCTGCCAAATTAAGGACAATTTATTAAAGTATGAAGTGACATCCATCGTCCCCTGTTTGCATTCGTAAACTTGTTTATGTAGAGTGTAAAGACGAGATGCATTCTGCCTCTTAGAATATAATTTCTGAACTGCATTCCAGATATCTTGAACAATTGCAGCATACAACATGGTTTCCCTATCTGAGGCTCCATACTATTAATCAGCAGTGATCGTAGCAAGGAGTCTTCTCTTTTCCAAATGCACTCTTAAGGTCCCCTTGTCTAGGTCTAGGTATCTCACTAGTTAGATACCCAAACTTGTGATGGATTGAGACCAAGAGAAATAATTCTGGCCATTTAACTTTTCTCCTGCAACTAAGCTTGTGGAATTTCCCATAGATCCAGACAAATAGTTTGCAGTAGTTAAAGTAGGGAAAGAGGTTACTGGATTCTCTGGATACATCGGTAGACCGGAAGGAACATATGAATTCAATACGCTTGAATTTAAGTTTGTGGAAACGCTTAGGGCTACTCCAAGAGCAGCGATTTGTTGTTGAAAACTCGCCTGAAGATTAGCCAACTGTTATTAAACCATTGCCGGAGATAGATCCAGGAGAAAGAAATCTCGACGGCGGCAGGTATGCGGCTGGCAACTGTTTAGGAGTTGGACTGTAGCTCGTAGCCGGCACATCATACGCAGCTTGTGACTTGCCTCTTTGGTGGGCGAAAGACTCAACAGCACCGGTTTCAGATTCTGATGATGGCGGCTGCAGTCAGAGGTTCCATCAGCGGCGGTGGCGGAAGTAGGGGTCGTGAAGACCTAATGTTATCTTGCACCGGTTGGTTTTCCTCGACAACGATTAGGGTTTCGCCACCATGCTTTGATACCATGTTAAAAGATAGAAATAGAAGACACAAGGTTTACATGGCTGCAACAAGCCTTAATACAAAAAGGAAAGAAAATTGGGGTAAAGTAAATTACTATCATACCCCTGGGACTATAAACAACTCACATAAGTTCCTTAGTTTCAACAGGTACAACCGAGCCTTTTGTGATCGTTATCCTAAGAAAATAAAAACTTTCCTGTGAGAGTTTAGTCTTGTTGTGGTTAATATTGCTCACCAGTTACAAAGACGAATATCTTTAGTCTCTTTCTCCTTCTTGGAGCATCATGTGCCAATGCCATGAAGAGACTCTAGCTCATTTATTAATGCATTGTTCTTTTGCCTCGCGCTTCTAGTATATTATATTGAAAACTTTTGGGTGGTCTCTAGTATGTTCTAATACTAGCTATGATCTCTTTGCTTCCTTATTGATGGATCATCCTTTTGGTGGTACCAAAAAGATGGTTTGGTTGGCTATCATTCGTGCTTTCTTCTGGGATCTTTGGGGAGAGCGTAATGGTCGTCTTTTCAAAGGCTAATTTTCATCTTTTGACAATTTTAGTGACTTAGATTTATCTACTGCTTTTTATTGGTGCAAAACAAAGCACCCTATACTCAATTTTAGTTTATCTTATTTAGTTTCAGATTATTTTTTTTGGTAATATTTTAGTTTCAAATTAGAAGGTTATACTGTAATCACCTTTAGGCGTGGGGTTGCCCCTGTGTTATAATCAATGAAATGTTTCTTATAAAAAATATATATATAAAAAGAAATCCGAGACAAGCCTCTTATAATTCTTACCAATGACAAAGCTCCCAAATGAGAGACTTTTGAGGTTTTGACCAAAGGAGAAGATCTACATCAAAAAAGGGGAAAGTACCCAACTCACAACCCACAAAGGAAGCCAACTTGCCTAGCTTGTGCAAGTCACAATTTAGCCTTAAAATCTGACATTTGCCTCAATAAATCCTCAAACCTGAAATGGCCTAAAAAACCATAAGACTTGGATCATAATAAAAAAGGACTCCTCTCTTCCAAAATAGAAGAAAATTGTATGTTGACAAATTGGAGGTAAGAAAGGACGACTTTTTCTTTTCCAATTTGAAAGCCTTTACCAATGTTGCCCCCTCCACCCCCTTTGAAATAATATTGGTCAGAATGACCACCACCAAGAGGAAATGAAAGGGACAGAGCAGATCATCTCGTCTAAAACCTCTTGATGCACAAATCCTTCTCATTGGTTTACCATTGACAAGGATGGAGCACTTAACAAACCTGATGCAACTCCAAGTCCAAGATTTCCACTTACCTCCAAAGCCTCCTTTCTTTGGGCCTTCATCATTCCCTCACTGACCACCTCCGAGATCTCTTGGTCAGTGAGGGGAAAGCAAAGGCCCAAAGAAAGTGAGGAACTATAAGAGGAAGGTAATACATAAGCCACCAAGTGCAGGGACTTAACTGAAAAATGATAAAGTTGCAGAAACAAAACCCATGTCTTTCATCCAAGAATCCTCCCAAAAGTAAAGTATTTGAACATCCCCAACCAAGCATTTAATGAACTTAGAGAATAAAGGAAAACCCAAAGCAATAGTAATCTAGAGGTTTTTGTTTCAACCCTTAAACTCACCACTTGAAATTACTCGTTCTGATCCTATACAACATCAACATGTGACTCTATGAAGAAGTGCCACAACCATTTTGCTAATAGTGGCTCACTAAGATTGCCTATACCTAACCCTCCAAACTCCACGGGTTTCAAAATTACCTCTCATTTGACCAGGATCCAAAAATAAATGTAGATGGATGCAGAAAATTGAAAAAAGAAAAATAATTGGCATAATAACGGCCATGCTATGGGACAACAAGGAAGTAATTTATTATAGAATGCAAGTGAGAAGCTTAAAAGTGAGCAACTTAGAATTTCATGCTTTAGAAGTCCGAAAGCCCACAGAAAATAGAACATTGGACGTACCTCTCAAGAATTTGAAATGGATCCACAACAAGCTGAAGTTTTCCATCAATCCATATTGAGTATTGAATGTTAGGGAAAAGCCTATGCAGAAGAAGCTTGGGAATCTGCACAATTAGATCAAGTAAAACCTAATGAACCCATCACATTCCATCACAGTTCCAAACAAAAACACAAAAACCTATATAACCTGTTAATATATTGACCTCGTTTAAAAGGGATGAAAACATCTGTTGATTAATTTTTAAGTAGTAAAGTACCTTCAATCCAGAAACTGACTGCGTAAGATTTAAATCTAAAGAGTATATGTTCTCAGGACCCTATGAATGATGTTAACTTTGGCGCTAAGTTCAGTCTTACTAACTAATCTTAAAAAATAAAAAAGAAGTAATTTTATCAATTGGGATCTCTCATTTGTCTATCATTTTATCTTCCAGGTTCTCTTGTTTCTTTCCACGTTGCCAACCAACATCTAGATATATAGAAGTCCAATTGCTCTCTTCCTATCTCCAACATGTTATGGGCATATTTACTTTGCATTGTCTGGATGGGGATTATGAATGTCTTGGATCTTTAGAGGATGCATTTCAATGTCCCAAAACAGAATGACTAAATATGCCATCTAATTTGACTCTGGATCATCGGAACCTCAATGGTTACAAAGCATAAAAATGATGATGATAAAGTAACAATAATAAAATAAGGTTTAAACTTTTAATATTCTTTTGATCTCTCAACTTCCACAATTACTCTATTTTGGTTCTCATAAATTTAAATGTTCTGTTTTACCCATGAACTCTCCATAAGAATTCATTTTATCTTTATTGTTAAATTTTTTATTGCATCTAACAAAAAAGATAGCTTTCACAGTTACTCTTCTCATAAGTTCAAATGTTGCGTGTTATTCCATGAAGTTTACATAAGAACTCATATCATCTTTATTGTTAAATTTTAGTATTGCATCCAACAAAAAACCTTAAGCACACACTTTTAAACTCCATGTAGAGTTTGGCGATGAGTTTAAAAATGGACAGCATAAAATTTTTGTTAAATCTACACATAAACTTAACAAAGGAAAGTAAAATGGATCTTGAAAAAGTTTTTAAGATGAAAATAATTGATGTAGCCTAAAGGAGATAAAAGGAGAATTATCTCCAAGAATCAAGATTGTTGATCTTTTATTAGAATGAATAATGTATTTCATACAAGTGGAGAAAGTTCCTATTTATAGAGTTTTACTACAAGTGGAGTAAAAAGGGAATTAATCTAGAATATTATCTAATTACACAATTAACCCCTATTCTTCTTACATCATTCTACCCCTCCAAAAAGAAAACTCGCCCTCGAGTTTTAAAAAGGAAAAAATTATAAAGCAAACAAGGAATGAAATAAACTTGCTCAACGGATTATGACCAAACCAACCTCCTACATTTTGAACAAAAATATTATGATTTAAGGTATAAATTCGAGACAAAAAATCTAATATTGCCACCAAAAGATGAACTTCTTCATCGGGCATAACCCCAAAAAAGATGTTTCCTTCAAGCTCATTCAAACCATATTCAAAGGACCAATCACTGAAAAACCACCTTCCAAGAAAAATTATTCAAGCATCACGTCTTCTTTATCATTCGCTTCAAGTTCTTTGACAGTTTGGTGATCCATTTCCACCCCAATCAGTGTGTCATTGTTCTTGTTCGATTTTTGCTCGGTGTTTGATACTTCTTTTTCATCTTCTTCATTGGATTTTTCTTCTTCATTTGAAACTATTTCCAAATCAACATCTTCAAATTCTTGGTTTTCTTCATTTTTATCTTCAAGATTTTCTATTTGAAAATTTTCCAACCATGATTCTTTTGTTTTTTCTTCGGTATATGAAATCAATTCGTTCTTGAACTCTTGCAAATGAATTGATAGTTGATCAATATGTTGAGTCATTTTTCTCAATGAACATTGGATTTCTTTTGTTGTTTTCTTTATTTCCTCCAATGCTATAGGATCTAAGTAGTCATTTTGTTGGATTCTCAAATATGTTTTAATCTCATGATGGGTATAGGACTCAGCCATTGATTCTCTTAAATCAACCTTTCTTGATCGTGTTTCATAACGAAAAGAGTAATTTTGAGTCTTGAACGTTTTTCTTGGGCTAGCAAAATCCATTCTTGATGATTCTTGATGATTCTTTAATTCATCTAACTCCCAATCTTTACGTTGATATCTTGAAAAATGGGTTTGATTGGATCTTTGAGCCCTTTTTTGATATTGTTGCCTTCTTATTCCGTCCCAAACTGCCCTTGATACATCATCAGAATCACTAAAATCAAACTTCCAATGTGGATAATGATAGGTTCATTGAGAAAATCGAGCATAGGCAAAATTAGTATGTTGAAATTCTTCTTCGCAATCACTTGAGTCAGAATTCCAGCACTCTTTTTTCTAATAAATTTGATTTTCTTGCCCATACCAATTGTTGTATTTTTTTTTTCTTGGACGCCTTTTTTGGTCGGGAATAACATTCTTACAAAATCTTGAAAAATCCTTGGTTTCTTCTTTCTTTCTTGGAATTTCAAGGGTTCCCCCTAATTAGATGTGTGTTGTTTGGCAACGAGCATAACTCACGAAGCTCCCTCTTGTGATCAACGTCGCCAAGAGTTTCCCGGTCTTCCACCAGCGGCAGTCAATCTTGTCCCAGGCAGTTGCTCTGATACCAATTGATGTAGCTTAAAGGAGATAAAAGGAGAATTCTCTCCAAGAATCAAGACTGTTGATCTTTTATTAGAGTGAATAATGTATTTCATACAAGAGAGGAAAGTTCCTATTTATAGAGTTTTACTACAAGTGGGAGTAAAAAGGGAATTAATCTAGAATATTATTATCTAATTACCCAATTAACCTCTATTCTTCTTACATTAATAAAAGAATATTTGAAAGTGTCAAAACCAAATTAAGATCTTTCATTATCAATGCATCGTGGGAAACACAAGACATAAGCTAATAGAGAAAAATAGGCAATCACGATTTATGCTCCTTCCACTTCTGAGAAATGAATAGAAACAAAATTGTCGCCTATGCATCAAATCACAACTGTAAGGATAATAAGGGAGTTCCTGTTGCAGAAAGAAGAAACAAAGAACCGAACTTCAAAAAGTTTGAACAAAAAAAGTCTATATCAAGGCCAACAAGGATGCCACTCCGTAACATGTGCACGGCCATAGTGTTATCATTAGAAAAAGGGAAAAGTAGTAGGTTTCTAAATGGGGCTATGGAGTGAACTGAGTTTCAATTATCATCAGCATTCATATTCATACAACATGTTAATTATTTAACAACGTTCTCAACCCAAGAATCCACAAAATGACCAAGATCAAAGCATCCCAAGAGTTTTAAGCTACAAAATGGTATATATTTTATCAGAGTTATATTTGGCAGATCATGAAAAATGATGCCAATAAAAATACATGCATTCAAGCTGGTAAATTAATGCTTTGGAGATAAGCATTTGCTGTTCAGATTTAGGTTAGGACCAGGTTCTTCGACTTTTTTGGAGTAGATGCTGGCTCCTTCTCAGATTTGCGATGGTATGATGGAGTATGTAACCTTACATCCTCCTTCTATGGCAGGCTAGATTTTTGGCTATTTGAATATTTAGTTAGAGACAAATAGGAGGATTTTGAGTGTTTAGATTCTACATCATTTTAGTGATTCACTTTGGGTCCACATGATCAATCCTTTCTATTATTACCTTTGTTTCTGAACTTGATCATTACTTCTTGGAGCTTTTTTTTTTTTTTTCCTTTTTTTGTGAATTCAGTTCTTTATGTTCATCCTTTGATTTTGTATGACCGCATTCCAGTTTTACTTCTATTCATCTCAGTCTAAACATCCCTTTTTTTTTTTTTTTTACTTTTTTTTGGGGGAGTAAAAAAAATAGTGCCTGCCTAGATATAAGTAATCTACAACATACTCTTTGCTGCATTTAAGCCTCATATCCGCCCACGCAAACAATTTCATGGAACATTTATTTAGTCTAACCTTGCAGAAAAAATGATTCAATACAAGAAACAATCTTCTCACATGTTGAAAAAATCAACCTAAAGAATTCTTGAAACCAATATACTGTTGGAAGACTCAAATTTTTGGCACAGGTGTGGAAAGGAACAAATTGGGGAGAGGGAAAGAATTTAACTAACCTTGCCATTACGTCTCGAATCAGCATAAGGAACATTATGAACTACAATGATTCTCCACAAGCCAATCCTCTTTCTGCTATCTAAGAGGCTAGAATTCTTCATATACGCTTCTGTTTCTTCATCAATGAACATGTAGAAAGGAATAAATCTTTTTGATTCTTCACTAATATTAATAGGCTGTTGTAATACATCATAGTTCCCTTCGAAAAGAAAAAAGGGAAATGAAAATAGTAGTCACAAAAAGAACCACGTCCATAGAAAGAAGGTGAAAGAAAACTATTGCGATGCGACACCATACCAAATATGGCTGATGCAACAATGACCTCATGAAACTCCTCCAACTCCAAAAGGTCGGCTTCATCAATATCGAAACCACTCTGATTACCAGGTTTACTTCCTTTAACAAATCTAATAAGTACAGGAGAGCAGAAGACAAGAATGTATGCATTTACAACAACAAACAAATTTAACATTTTAGGAACTAAGAATACATGTATGATGAAAATCAAATTTTAAATCTTTGGAACAGTAATCATCACTACTTATTAAATCAGTACATGAAAACAGGTAGAAAGGAAAACATACCCACAGTGTACTGTCATTGACTCTTTTATATTAAAAGAATCATTCCTTTGTCTTAAAGAAGGATATCCACCAAAATCAGACCCCCCATGTGGTTCTGTTTTTATTGGATTTCTGTCGTGAATATATGTTAAATTACGTAGTACAGGAGAAATTGATGGTGCAATTGGCATACTAGCAATAGCCTGCTCCACAGGGATATAACATACCGGACAAGCTGGAAAAATTATTTAAGAGAACAGAAATCAGAATTTCTAACAGGAGGGTGAATAAATTGTACAGATCATGGTAGACATGAAAAAAAAATCATAAAATAACTAAAACTTACGACGTGCTCCAGTCCGCTTTCCGTTTGCTGGAGCTGGAGGAGGAAGCGCAAAGTTTCTGCATGGATGCAGTGATGGAAGGGAATGTCGAGGAAAAAAATAAGAGACTAAAGAACGATTTGGATGAGGGAAAGGAGGAAGCAGAGATGAAACTTCAGTTCTTTCAATCATATTCCCATGTGTAGATGTTATAAAATCCTTGAAGTTTTCTGTTATTGGAACAGCAGGATTTATCAAATGTCTTATTGTAGTTTCTTCATAAGGTGCCTTTAAATCACCGCTATCTGGTCAATCATCACAAGGGAAACCACAAAACAGCAGATGAAACAACTAAACACACGATGTTATTATTGCTGCAAGCAATCGTTGACACAATACACACACACACACACATAAAAAGCCAAATGACACATGGTTTTAAAATTCCATGATAAATTTAATAATAATCAAATTAACCACTGTGCAACAAATGAGCAAAGCTCCGTGTATGCAAGGTATATATTCAAACTCAGAGGTGAAATTAAGCTAATGTCTTGGTCTCAAATTCATACCGCAAAGAGCCTCACTTGAGGTAGAGGCAGAGATTTAGATACTACAAATTACTGAAATAAATGCTTAACTATTGAGTGTTTAGATTCATCTAATCAGAGTAGGTCCTACACTGCAGTCATCAGCCAATAAGTTCAGAATAATATCCATGCGATAATTGTGCAATACCCCCAAAAGTCAATAATGAAATAGAAAAGAACAAACCTCTACTGACTGCAAAGGATCCAAATACAAAAACCAAAAGGGCAAGGATAAACAAGAGGAGCATCGCAACCCTTCTCCGACCAAAGTATCGACAACACAAGGGAATGACTCTCTCCCTCTCTCTTGAACTTGAAAGATTTGTTTTCGAAAGCTTGTGCACAAGCAGTGATGTTGCTGAATTTTGCAAAGCATCATTTTGTAGCTGTTGATGCAGTGATGCATAGCTTCCCGTACGAAGACCGAATGACCCTCCAGTCATTATACCTCCAACCCCACAACTTCGACTTTCATCTCCTGTAACTTCCCAGGAAAGCAATCAATTCTCCAAAAACTGAATTACTTCCCAACACTGAAGTCTGAAGTGATGCACCAACTCTGGCTGTTACCACCACCAATCGTAAAAATTAATCAAGTTGAAGAATACAATAATTACAAACCCAGCATCGGTTGTGAAATTAAAAAAACCCAAATTCAAATCCACCAAAAACTACAATTCCTTTTCAATGCTGAATTCTATACGGTTGTGGACGACTTCAGGTCAAATACAATACGAGAAGTGAGGAAACCATCCCCGTAAAGCCAAAATTTAGACCTACAATCACGAATAACAATCATATATTGGATCTGCTAACCAGTCTCGCCGTAACATCGAACTCATCACACAACCACCTTCCAAAAGCAGAACTCAACTCTTAAACCCAGTGTTCCTTCCCCAAAACCGATTGCAGTGGTGGCTCGTTGAAGCCTACATATCGAAGAAACCAAAGCTGAGAAACAAACTCCATCCTATCCCATCCCATCCCCAAATCCAAATCAAAATCAAAATTCAAATCCACAAAAAACAGTCGCAGAACTTTATACCGTTACAGATCAGTGTCTGCTCCGATACAAAACCAATCTGACTTACCTCGAAGAGAAGTGGACTCCAAAGACAATCCAATTAGAAGCTCCACCGGCCGACGATTGTGGTTTCTTTGCCGGAGGCTATGAACAGACATTTCCGAAACGGGTATCCCGGCCACAAAATTCCATGGTTTTACGTACCCAACCAGAGCGTAGAATATTGGAATTTATGTTTAGCAATTTGCTTCTTTTTAATCATTTCTTCCTGATATTTTAATATTTATATATCTATTTGTTTTTCTTTTTGGATATGATGATCACTTTAGGCAAAGAGATAGTTATTATAGATGGTTATAATAGTTTGTATTTGAGATATAGATTATTTTAGTTTAGATTATAATAATATGTATTTAACTATTTTAGTTTGAGAATTAAATAGTAAATGTTGTAGTAAATAATAAAAAAAAAATGATGAATGTAAAATAGTAAAAATTGTAGTAAATGGGGGTTTTGAAATATTGTTGTTAGTTAGGGAATAATAGTGTTGCTAATTGGGGAATACAAAATAGTATTTAGTAGCAAGAGGTTGTTATTATAGTATTAGGATAGTCTGTGCCTCAAACACATCATTTGTTGTTGTTGTCGTTATTATTATTATTATTATTATTATAGTGTATAATCACTTTGTTAATTTATCTTATCATTATCGTTGTGGATAAATAATACTAATTTTAGTTCGACAATACATATGAGATGAGATATTCAAACCTCTAATCTATTAGTCAATAATTTATGTCTTAACTACAATTGAGTCTATATTTTAGTTGTAACTTTGTTTTATTACATGTAACAATTCTATTTTCAATAGGATCAAGTATATATATAGCTTATTAGATATTGAAATTATCGACAAACTTTTTAAGAATTAGCTCAACTCGCATCGATAGTTTTTTCAACTTTATATAATGAATTATTTATTAAAAAGAAAACATATATGGATGTAATGTTATTGTTGGTGACTTATTTGTGTTTGATAGAAAATATCCAAATAAAAACCTTATGGGTCAAAATTTAATAATAAATAAATAAATAAAAGGATTTTACACTAAAAGTGAAATTTGATGTCAATTAAGTATCTTTCATTATTGACGTGATCCAAATGAGATATTATGGTAACACATCACTTTTAAACCAAAGAAATCAAATCCCTCCATGTTTGCTTGTTTATTGTCTTGTTGACCTTATGAATTTAATGGACAAATATGTTTCACATAAGTAGCAATATTAAAGAATGATGTGCATTTTCTATTGGGTATTTGTTTCAGTAGTATTTAAATCAGAGTCTTATTATATAGACAAATGATTCATTAGTGAGGTTGGCTCTCGTTTTCAAATATTTTATTAAGTGATAACTCCATTTGAGTATTCTTTAATCAATTAAGGGAACACGAGTATGGCCACAATCTTGAAATTTCATTTACTTTGGAGAGTTACCTCATGCTCATACTTCCACACTCAATTCCATGGAAGAATGTCTCTCCTAAATCACAAGCTAATTAAATACCCATTTAGAAATTTAAATAAACAAATAAAGAAATTATTAAGCTTGTGCTTAGTAGACATAATACCCCAAAGGTTGATGTAAAAATTTAATGGAAAAAACTTTATTGACATGCATCGATATTAAACTGACATCGAAGTGAATGTTAGTCAAACATAATAAAAGACCTACAAAAAATGGAACTCACGATGCTTAAATCAATGACTAACCAGACTAGGTATATGTTTGGGAATAATTTTAAAATCATCAAATCACTTGTCATTTTTAAATCACTCTAAAATACGATTTCAGGGCGTCTGGAGACGGGACGGGGACGGGGATACCATCCCCGTCCTAACCCCGACTCCAATTTGATATACTTATATTTTTAATATATTATGAATATATATTTATAATATATAAAATAACTTATTTATATGTATGTTTATAATGTATAGACTTATAGTGTCGTGGAGCCTGATATTAAATACCTAAATTCTAAATCTAAGCCTAAAAGTCAAGTCCAAATTTTAATCAAATTTTAATTAAAATAATGGGAAATCCCCCAGGGAAACCAGAAATGGGGTCCCACGGGGACCCCGTTTCCCTGACAGGGGCGGGGATGAGGGAGAATTTCCCCTACGGGGCCGGGGACGGGAGACGCCCCCCTCTTTAGCTCGGCTTCGTTGCCAACCCTATGCATACATGACTTGTTTTTGCATACAATCAATCATAGAGCTATAAAATATGACATTAAATACATGCTTTTTACTTAATAAATTAGACCTTTTAGGGCTAAATAACTCACCTAAGGAGGAGTTATCGCACCTACTTCGATGGTCTCTCACTAATTTCAAGTTTTCTCTATTGGCTCTTTTCTTTCTCAACTTTTCCGCTATTTAGTTTTTCACGGTAAAAAAGGTTATCAATATGTCTTCTCCCACCATTTTAATTAAAACTCTTAATTTTAACAAAAAATCAACAAGTTAGTTGGTTTTAGAACAATTTCAAAGGTTAAGAGTTAAAGATAAAATATTTGTAATAACAATAGTAGGACTTAAATTAAAGTTTAGAGGCAAAATTGAAGCCTTACCTATTATTTATATTACTGTCACATATGCTTGTTATTTTACATTTCACCATCACATCACTTGTATATCTTCATTTAGGGAAAAAAAAAACACATAAAGATTATGTTATAAATTTAAAATTCAAAGATAAAAATGAAAAATTAGAAAGTTTACATTGTGAACTTTACTTCAAGTTAACAAGTGTTTTCTATATTGTAACCCTAATAATAATAAATTTTGATGGTATTTTTAATATTGAGTAGATAAAGGTTAAAATAAATAAAATTTAATTAACGTGGGAAAACATAAATATCATTATCATCGTCATTACTATATTACAAAGTTGATTAAAGAACAAGTACTAATATGCAAACTATTTAATTATTAACATTTTTTTAGTTTAATAAATACATGAGATGGGAGATCAATTCGAACATTTGATCTCTAAATCGATGATATATACTTAATATAAGTTGAACTATATACATATTAACCATTTAATTGTTAACTTCGTAATGATCATCACGGTAATTTTTTAATTTGATTAATAAACTATATAACTATTCCTAGAACCTCAAGAATAAAAAGGCCATTATATAGTGTATATATATTATCAATGGCTCAATGATGGCAAAACTGAAAACAATAAGGGCCATCTCAAATAAAACAAAACAAAAACAATGGCCTCCGGCTGTGGGGGGACAGGATTTTGTTCCCCTAGTTTCATATACTAACATGCATTTTTTTTTTGTTATTAAATTATTGTTATCAAATATATAGGTCACGTTGGTGTGCCCACACATGAATTGGTGTTATTTCTCTAATATACTTCTAAATTTTGAGCATAATTCAACGGATTTAAATGATACATACTTCTTCAACCAAAATATAAAATCTATGACTCCACGTGTGTTTTCAAGGTAAATAATTTGGATAAATCCAAAAACTCGTCCTTAAATTTATGTGTTAGTTGTAATTATACCATCAAACTTTTAATTATAAAAATTCGACCTCTGAATGAGGGTAGAAATTGATCTTGAAACTTACATAACTGTAAAAATTGTGATAATTGAATAAGTTTGAGAGTAATTTTTATCGTTTGGGATCCATTTTTTATAACTATGGTAAGTTTAAAGATCTAATTTTAACATTTGTATAAGTGTAAGGACCCAAATTTTACCATTAAAAGTTTGAGAGAATAATTACAAGTACCTTTATACTTTAGGGATGGTTTTTATAATTTGACCAAAACTAAAATAAACTTTAGGATAAATTTTAACTATGGGTTTTTTGTTTTTTTTTTTCCCTTTAAGAAATTACCTTTAACTCTAACTTAGAAAATGCATTTAGAAAAGACAATAGACAGTTTTTTCCATCAAAATAATGGAAGAAAATTGGTGTGATATTTAATGTGTAGAAAACAAAGAATATATGTGTCATCTTTTACAACATTATTTATGTTAATTGACATATCGTTGATGTGTAAATATTATTTTATTTTGTAAACTAATAAAATTGTAAATGATGTAAGTGATACATTTGAGTTCAAATGAATGATAACAATAATTTAAGAACGTACATAATTGAAAGGAGTCTTTTTAAATATAAAAAAATATTTACATTTGATAGCAAAAAGTTCAAAAAGATACAAATCCTTTTGAAACTTTTTTGCTTTAAAATGTAAATATTTTTTAGATATTTTTATTTATAAGAATTTCCCTAGTTGGGGGAAATGAATTAAAGATGTCATGTATGCTTTTGAACTCTGGTGCATCATTTTCCATGCCAAATTTCATATGCCATTGTGACGAGAAAAATATTAATCTTATTCAATAACTATTTAATTTTTGAAAATTAAACTTATAAATACTACTTCTACCTATGGAGAATTTATTAGCTACAAAAAGTAGTTTTAAAAAACTTGTTTCAACTTTTTAAATTTAGTTAAGAATATTCAAGTGTTTAGTTAGAAAATATGAAACTCGTGACAAAAAGTTGTAACAAAACAAACACCTTTTTTTATTTTTAGTTTTTGAAAATTAAGTTTATAAACATCTTTTCCACCATGGTTTGTTATATATTTTCTAATCTATTTAAAAACCAAGTCAAGATTTGAAAATAAAAAAAAGGTTTTTTGAAAAACATATTTTTGTTTTTCAAATTTAGCTAAGAACTTTCCACTATTTTACTTAAGAAATATGAAAACCATGGTAAAAAATTGAAAGAAAATTAGCTTAATTTTAAAAAACCAAATGATTCCCAAATGAGACATGTAAAAGTTTATGAATCCAAATTAACCTTTTTCTTGTCATTTATCCTTATCCGTTTTATTGAAGGAAAAATATTATATTGACATATTAGAAGGTAATTAGCCAAAGTATAAGTTTATTAAATGAACTACAAACTATATAATATAACAATCAATGGAGTTTTACTATTATTTTACATAATCAAACTAGATCTCTAAACCTTTATAATAATTCAAATTGGACCATGTCAAAATTAACCCAATTAAAAAGATTATACTTGCTTGTAGAGCCCACATTTATTGCAAAAGATAGAGCTCAAAAGCTAGTTACTTTATTTTGGATGAGAAGAAAATGAACCAACCTTAGAGAGGAGTAACCCTTTAAATATCAATATCTTCCTTTCCAACACTCCTCAATACCACACAATTCTAATACTAGAAGCTCACTTTTCATTTTAGTTTTCATTCTAACCAAGTTATTTTTTAGTTAAATAATATGAGATAGAAAACTCAAACATCTAAATTTTAGGATTAATTAGTTGAGACATATTCATGTTGACCACCATTACAAAAGTTTAATAGTTTAGATCCTATTTGATGACTATTTAATTATCCGTTTTTGAAAATCTAACTTATAAACACTTGTTTTAAATAATAATAATAAACACTATTTCTACGTAAATTTCATTATTTTGTTATTCAAAATTCAAAATCTAAAGTAGGATTTAAAGGTCAATTATAAATTAAGAATTTAAAAATTAATGTCTCATTTAGTTTTTGATTTTTAGTTTTTAAAAATCGTGTTTAGTTTTTCCCAATTTTTTAATTGTGATTTTCGTATTTCCTATTTTTAAATAGAAAAACTACATTTTGAAAACTATTTCTTTAGGCCCCTTTTGGTAAGTATTTGATTTTTGATTTTTTGTTTATGAAAATTAAGTCTATAGACACTACTTCCACCTAAATATTTCTTAATTTATTATATATTTTTTTTTATTAATAATCTAAAAGACAAAGCCTTATTATTATTATTTTTTTTTTATAGCAAACCAACTAAAACAAGCAAATACATAAAAGAAAAAAAGGAACGGTGAGCAGACACAATTATAGAAAGAAAAAAGGGATACTCCTCAAGCCAAACTTGGTTAATCTGAGATATCAATGCTTCCGAGGCCAGACAATGAGCCGCACAGTTTCCTAAACGATGGACAAATAACACAAACATTGTATGAAGCACATCAACTCATCCTTAATCGAAGAAGCCAGGCAACCCAACTCAGAAACATCCTCTCTTGACGAATAAAGAAGTCAACGCAAACGAAAACAATCAGGTTCGATTATAAGAGATCGAAAGCCTGTTTCAATTGCAAGAGAAAGACCAATCTTGATCGTCATACCCTCAGTCAGATCTGTCGAACCCAAAAGGCCCCAGAAATGGCAAGCAGAGAGCATCACTCGACCAAAGGCGCCCTGAATAATAACACCTGCCGAAGCAAATTGTGTTTCAGGAAGGAACCCAGCATCCACTTTCTGTTTATACCAAGAACCGGAAGGAAGGGGCCATTTAATCGATTTATGGATTAGAGCTCCAAATAACATATACATGGTCGGCTTAAAGACAGTGCCAAAGATTGGTTGCGTTATCTACCTCCGACTCTATCACAACATGGAACAGTTTGAATAAAAGATTTATAGAAAAATTATTTTCAGCTTCTAGAGCTCATAGCATCAGAAAAGAGATCTACGGGATAAAATGAGTAGTGAGTGAAACTTTTTTCGAATAATAGGAATGTTACAAGCAATTTTGTGCAAGCTTTTCCCACCACCAAATATCCGATCAATTTCTTATTCAATATTTTTCTTCTGGTTTACTTGCTTCTGACAGGAGTATGATTTATGCGAAAACATGAGGAGCTCTTGCTAACAAAGCCTCATCAGAGGCTAGTCAGTTTCTCTACCATGGCGGAAGATTTTAAGAATTTCAAAACTCGAACTACTGACTTCGACCCATCAAACTCTAGAGAGGTAAGTGAGTTAAGATCTCAATTGTCTAACTTTACTGCTCTTGTCACGCAAATGGCCCAAGGAGGAACTCATCAAGTTTGGAGCATGCAATCTAGTAGGACACTCTTCTAAAGTTTGCACTCAAGAAAGACAAGTAAATTCACTTGGTGGATTCCAAAGGAAGTACAATCCCCATAACAACACATTCAACTCTGGATGACGGGACCATCCAAACTTCAAAACGGGAGGATAAGGGCAACAAAAAAATAGAGCTTATAACCAATCTTCTTTATCTTCGTGTATGTTCCTAGAGGATATTGTTAAATCCTTTGCTGACCATTCTCTTAATTTCAAGAGGATGTACATCAACTTCAAAAAGATTCCATTCAACTTTCTCAATATACAAAGTCCCTACAACAAGAAACAAGGACATGATTTAATAATCCAGGTACTCAGATCACCCAGTTGGCAGCTGCAGTAAGTAGACTAGAGAACAAGGCTTCTGGAAAATTGCATGCTCTGCCTGATCATCCAAATGTGAGTGCAATCACACTTATTAGTGGTAAGGAGACCCCTTCTACTTCTTCTATACTTATTGTCATTCTTGTTCAATCTCCTGTTGACACACAAGATGAGGTAAGTAAAGAAGATGAAAGTCAAGCAAAAGTACCACTACCATCACCACCCACACCTAAGGTAAATGCATCTCATTCGCCCTTTGTTGAACCATATGTTCCTAATGCTCTATTTCACAGTAGGTTAGCTAGAACTAAGAAGGATAACAAGAATGAAGAGTTTATAGAGATGTTCCAGAAGGTGCAAATAAACGTTCCCTCCTCAATGTTATTCAATAAATATCAAGGTATGACAAATTTCTTAAGGAATTTTGCACTAAAAAGAGAAGAGGAAAGGACAAAGATAAATTGGTGGTAAGTAAAAATGTCTCTAGTTTACCGAAAAAGAATATACCTGAGAAATGTCGAGACCCAGGTATATTTACATTACCTTATGTGATTGGAGATAGGAAAATTTTGCATGAAATGCTTGATTTTGGAGCCCCTATCAACGTTATGTCCCATCATATATATGAAGATCTAAAATTAAACGACTTGCAAAAGACTGTTGTAGTTTAGTTTTTTAATGATTCTCCTCTCAAAAGTGAGTTAAAGAGTTGAACTCAAACATTTTGTTTGTTGTATGTTATGTTTTGTTTAATAGAAAAAAATATTCTCACAAAAAAGAAAAAGATTCTATCTATTTCGGGATATGTTTAGCTTATACAGTAAATTCATTTTTTTAAGAAAACAATTTATTTTATTTTGAAGCATGGATATGCTGACGCAGTTAATATCATAATTAATATTATTTTAGTGACTTTGAAACCAAAAGATACTGCTTTTCTTCGATTAGTACAATAAAGTTTTTTCTTAAAAAAATTAATGGTGATTAACAATCTTGGAAGTGGTGGCATGTGACAAATCATTAGGTGAAAGTTTAAATTAATTGCATTCAATTAATCGGTTTCCTAATCTTTCCCCATTAAAATAATTAGTTATTTACCAAATGTGGGATGACGCACATGGAAATTTGAAAAACAATCCGTTCTAAATGACCAAAATACCCCACCAAATTGTATTTAATTACATTTTTGCTTCAACCAGCTTGAGGCCATGGTTGTGCCACGTAGTCGTATGGAATAAAGCAAGCGGATAATGAAGATCAGTGGCCTGCAGGAGCCCTAGAATAAGAGGGGAAAATAAAATGGTGGGAAATTTGAGAAAAAGTGTTTCTTAGTTTCAGAGGGAGCAGAAGGGGAGCGAGAAAATTATTGGGAATTTTGTTTTTTTGTTTATTTTTATAGCATGCATTATTAACGGTCCGTGTTTTTTGTGGGAAGATTTTGTGTGCCTTTTTATTCTCTATTTCTTTGCTTCTTTTTTCCTTTTTCTAGTGAAAAAAGTATTGGGATTTTATGAGGTGGTGGTGAATTTATGTGTGGACAGCCAACTAAAGCATTGGGTTTCTTTGGTGGAATGGGTTCTTTTGCCGCTTGGGGGATGATGGGTTTGTTGCAGAAACTGAATTCTACTCTTTCATGGCGATGTTTGTGATCTTCTTCTTCTTTAGCTTCTTTCTGAAGGTGGGTTTGCTTCTTTTTCCTTTTATTTCCCCCCCTTTGTCGGGAATTTCGGATATCTTTTCTCAAAAGGGTTGTTTGTTTTGGGGTTACTTTACTGGTTTCCAGAGGGGTTTGCATCTTTTCTTCTTGTTTTTGTTTCGTTTTGCATTTATTGTTTTTATTGGTCGAGTGATGGTGGGTTATTATATATGTGAAAGGTTTTGTATTCTAAGTTCGTTGGCCTTCTTATTTGATACCAGGAGGGAATTCGTCATAGGAGTTTGTGGAGTTGAAGATTCTTAGGTCAGGAACATGGGGATATTGATATGTTTTTAGGCTGGTGTGTGAGGTGCTAATAAAGAGTGATGATGGTAGAAGACAGTGTTTGTGATAGTACTGGAAGAATATATCCAGTCCTTGGATGTTTGCGTACTGGCTTATGTGCAGCTTTAAGTGGATAACAATGGAGGCATCATCTGATCACCTTAGGAACCAAGATGATATATCTGGGGTTTGTGAGGAAGATATACTAGCTGACCCTTATGTGCGTTCTCATAAATGGAGTGATATTAGCTTGAGGCAATGGTTGGATAAGCCAGGAAGATCCGTGGATGCTCTTGAATGCATACATATATTTAGGCAAATAGTGGAGATTGTTAATATTGCTCATGCTCAAGGCATTGTTGTTCACAATGTGCGTCCTTCATGCTTTGTGATGTCTTCTTTCAACCATGTAACTTTTATTGAGTCGGCATCATGTTCAGATTCTGGCTCTGATTCTCTTGAGGATGGCTTAAATAGTCAAATGGCAGAGGTTAAAACATCATCTTCTCCCTTTCCAAGCAGCCTTGGAAGCGAGGGTTTTCGATCTGTTATGACCCCTATAAATGCTTTGTCTGACACTAGTTGCATGCAGTCAAGTTCAGTATATGCTGCCCAAGCATCGTTAAATGAAGGGTCTGGAAAATGTAGAAAAAAAGATAGAAGACATGTCGAAGAAACAGAAGATAAGATGCAATCATTTCCCATGAAACAGATATTGGCCATGGAGACTACATGGTACACCAGCCCAGAAGAGGCTTCTGATGGCCCAAGTTCCAGTGCTTCAGATATCTACCGGTTAGGAGTTCTTCTTTTTGAGGTTAGTAATACTGCAAGTTCCATCCGTGTTATTATATAATTAAGTGCTTTGGCGCCATTTTAACTTCTCCTTGCTCCCTTTTTGCCATTAACACTTACTTGCACCTTTGGACATTCTATTTTTAGTTTAACATATAAGCTTGTCTGATAATGACACTTGTGACCCAGTTATTCTGCTCCTTCAGCTCGAGAGAAGAGAAGAATCGAACTATGTCCAGCTTGAGGCATAGAGTGCTTCCTACTCAATTGCTGTTGAAGTGGCCAAAAGAAGCTTCATTTTGCTTATGGTTACTGCATCCTGAGCCAACTAATCGACCTAAGCTAAGGTGACCCTCCATTCATTAGAATTCTTGGGTTACAAATTGTTGGATAAGTTGTTAGTGCCTTTTGTGATTTTTCCCCTTTTCCTGAAAGCCAACTTTGCAATAAATAACTGGAAGGAACCTTTGCTTTCTCCAGAAACCATTAAGTTGGAAGGAAGAATCATGCAACTAACTACATTATAGTGTAATTTGTTTAATAAGTTTCAACGGTTTTGCTTGTATGTTTTCCTGGCAAGGTGTCTGTGCAGTTCAACAAATTGGTATTTGTTCAACTAATCTCATGAGTGCTGTCAAGTCTTTTTCCTGTATCCATGTTAAAAACCTTTTAGCAAAGTTTGAAGGAAGGCGGATATTTCTTCTTACATGAAGATCAGATCATGGTCCAACTTGGATAATATTTAGATGAGTACAATTGCGTCCATGGTTGAAACAACTACTTCACAATTAAATGAATCTAGATGTCATCATTTTATTTTTGTTTCATCTGTTGTTTTAATTAGTATTTTTATTTTACTAATAGGGAACGGGATTACTATTGCTAAGGAAAGTTGCAAAAGACGATCTGTGGTGATGAGATATTACCTCGGGGTAAACCCTCCAATTGGCAATTAATAACAAAATGTATGTTATTTCAGAAGTCCCTTTTCATGTTAGACCATTGAGAAACAGAGAGCATACTCCTAAATGGATGAGAAAACCTTACTATTGCCTTCAATTTTTTGTAATCATTTCTTTCCATCCAAATAAGCCAAGGAAGACCATGTTCTGCATTTCTCCTAAGAATCCCTATTTCACTTTGAGAGGAATCCCACAAATTAAAGACGTTGATGTATGAAGTCCATTGCATTTCATGAGGCACGTGATGGAAAAGGAAATTGGATTTGGTCATTTCACATACATGTAGGTCATCATATTACAGTAAAATTAACTTAAGCTAGAAAGGGAGAGTGAGAGTATTCTGAGAATTGGAATTGAGGCCAATCTAACACCAGTGTGTTTTATGGATATATTGAGGGAGAAATCTTTGGAAATATTTTTAGAAACGAAGCTAAGGATTTGAGTAGGTGGTTGTGTCCTTTTAACGTTATGGAGGCATCTCTGGCAGGATTTCAGTTTAACCTATACCTACTTGCAAAGGCCATGGATCGGTAGAATGCTGGCTCCCTTTCAGCAAGTAGTTGTGTTCTGTGGTATGGTTTATCAGATTAATATTTTTTTGGAGGCTTCTATAAGCAAGAGAACGGTCTACTGCCACAAAATTGCAAGACATTCTCGCTATTAATTCAGGCTGACTACTTGCTGAGTTTTATATTCAAATACTTAAGTTTTTCTTTTCACTGATCCTTTGCTAGAGCAGTGACATTGAAATCAAGCTTATGCATCTTACAGAAGACTCTTGGTTCTAGGATTATAGTTATCTTCCATTGTATTCTTATTTACTTATTTTTAATAAATAGTGCTAACTTTTAGTAGTGCATCTGTGATTTATCTAGAGGACACATTTATCAGGCTTCTCTTGTCTTCTTCTTTTACAGTGAGTTATTGCAGAGTGAATTTCTCAATGAACCAAAAGATGACCTAGAAGAACGTGAAGCAGCAATCAAGCTTCGAAAAAGAATTGAAGAGCAAGAGTTACTGCTAGAATTCCTTTTGCTTATGCAACAAAGAAAGCAGGAAGCTGCTCATAAGCTGCAAGATACAATTTCATTTCTCTGCAGTGATATCGAACAAGTTATGAGGCACCAAACTAATTTCAAGAAAAAGGTAGGGTCACGCACTGGTCTTGTGAAGGACGATCATTTACCATTAAATCTCCCTTCAATGCCTCCTGTTAGGAATACTGATACTGCTGGTATGGGATCAAGGAAACGATTTAGGCCAGGAATTTTGACCCATGATATAGAAGCATGCGGTGATAATCTTGATGACTGTGAGAAGACGAGTTCAGACAATGAAAACGAACAAGGTGTACTTTTTAAGAGTTCTCGATTAATGAAGAACTTCAAGAAATTGGAGTTAGCATATTTTTTGATGAGAGGTAGAGTAAACAAGCCATCAAGGCAGTTTGTGAAACACTCATCAATAAGTAGCGATGGTAGGGGGTCCGTGGTTTTGACTGAAAGAAGTTCAGTTAATAATTTGGCTTCAAAAGAGAGTTGCAATGATAGTAGACAAGGTGGGTGGATAAGTCCGTTCCTGGAGGGTTTGTGCAAGTATCTATCCTTTAGCAAGTTAAAAGTCAAGGCAGACTTGAAGCAAGGAGATCTATTGAATTCCTCCAATTTAGTCTGTTCTCTCAGTTTTGATCGCGATGGAGAATTTTTTGCCACAGCTGGTGTTAATAGGAAAATTAAAGTGTTTGGATATGACTCAATCGTGAATGAAGACCGTGATATTCATTACCCTGTTGTTGAAATGGCCAGCAGGTCGAAACTAAGCAGTGTTTGTTGGAATCGTTACATCAAAAGTCAAATTGCTTCAAGTAATTTTGAGGGTGTAGTGCAGGTAACTGATGCCATAATTTTTATCCACCTTTGAGATTCTATCAATTTGTGGTCATAATATTGTTGTGATGTTTTTAGGTATGGGATGTCACAAGAAGTCAAGTAGTCACTGAAATGGGAGAACATGAGAGACGTGTATGGTCCATTGACTTCTCATCAGCGGATCCAACAATTTTGGCTAGTGGGAGTGATGATGGATCAGTTAAGCTCTGGAGTATCAATCAGGCAATTCTATTTTTGCACTTGGTGGATGTCAGCTTTGAAACTAAACGTACTACAGTAATCTAATTGCATGCTAAAGATATTTATCTGGAATGTTTGATAATTTGTTCCTTACTTGGGTTGCTACTGCAGGGTATAAGTATTGGAACAATCAGAACAAAAGCCAATGTCTGCTGTGTACAATTTCCTGTGGATTCTGGCCGGTCCCTTGCATTTGGTTCAGCTGATCACAAAATTTATTACTATGACATGCGGAATATAAGAGTACCTTTGTGCACCTTCACTGGACATAACAAAACTGTGAGCTACGTCAAGTATATAGACTCAAGCACTCTTGTTTCTGCATCCACTGATAACACCTTGAAGCTCTGGGATTTGTCCATGTGCACATCCCGGGTTGTTGATTCTCCAGTTCAGTCGTTCACAGGCCACATGAATATCAAGGTACCAATTTTATTTGTGGAACTTTGATTACGTATTTTAATGTTTTCCCATCTGCACTGGTAAAAAGGTAAGTAATTTCTCACTCACTCAGATTCATGTATTAATTAGGAAACAAGTGGGTGTTTGCACCAGGTTTTTTTTTTTGTTTTGACTCAAACGGAAGCTATATTGCATTTTTTTTTCTTTTTGTTTTTGTTTTTGTTTTTTCATTAAAAATGATTGAATGGAATGAGAATGAAAGGTGGGAAGGAATCCTAATAGGAACTTCTGATTATCTTTCTTGGTTTAGTTTATGGAATGGATGGTTGAATCATTTACATGAATGATTCCTTTGTCTTGTAGTTTCTATTATCGTTTTCTAACAAAATGAAGTTCTGCTTCCTTACCCAGAAAAGAAAAAAGAAATATTTGTGAGTGGTTGGCGCGAATTTATATGCATTGAAACTAATTTCATCGGGAAACTACTAACCATTTGGTATAAAAAAAAACTCAGAGATACTTAAGGTTCTAGCTAGATGGTTGTCATGGTTCAAACCTGTGTCCTCACGGATTTACAATGTACTAGTGATGGTGGTGGTTTTTATTACTACTACTATTATCGTTAGAAAACATTGTTTCTTTAGTGAACGATAGTAACCTTATAAGCTGTGTTTATACCAATTAGAAAACCTAAATGGACTTTGGGAAGGTGTTACCTTTTAAGAAGGCTGTCCTTTCATCTGTTCATTGGAAAAAGTCTCTTGCCCCTGGAAGAAGGGGCTTTTTAGGTATGGAAATACCCCTAGAAAGGGATTGAAGTGCCTCTTAAAATGGCTGTGGAGGTTTCCTCTTGAAACAAATGTGTCATGGCATGAGGTGGTTTCCAGCAAGTATGGTATTGAAGGGTTTAGTTGGTGCTCAGGAGTTTTTCTTCCTCTCTTTCGACTGAACTCTTCTCTTCATTAATGGAAAGATAAAAAAAAAAAGAAGAGAAAAGAAATAGAGTTTTGACATCTTAAAGTCTAAATGTTGGTGGAATCGTTATTATACAATCTGGCTTCACTCTGTTTTCCCTGCTAGACTTCATGCCCTCTACCCTTCTCAAGTGGAAATCTGAGGTCATTACAGATTTGTAAAGAAATGGGAGAATTTTCTAAAACAATTCTAGGAAGGTTAGAACTATTGGATACAGTTGTTTCCCGATGGAATACTTTAGGAGTTTGTAAGCATTCTCCTTCTTTGATTACTTTGAATTAGAAACTATTTTGCTGTTTTTTTTAAGAACTATATTTTCTAAATATTAAATTACAAAAGAGGGGGGAGGAAAGGCATCCAATTGATACAAAGTACATGCTATAACTATTGAAAGGAGTCTATAATTAAGGCCAAAAGAGGGTCACAAAACAATTATATATGTATATATTGGTTTGGTGTACAGAAGAATCTTTGTTCATTAAAAGTCAAAACATCAACGAATCGAACTACGGGATGCTTCCTTTTCTTTCCACCCTTTTCACCATCCCAAGCAGTATGTGGGGTTACTTATATTTGTTTGCTATATCTGTAAAATGTTATATGGGTTGCTACCCTCCATTTGACAATAAAAGCTTCTTACCCTGCAAAAAGCACTGAAGTTGATGAATAGCTGATGGGCTATTTGAATTTCTACTGCAGAACTTTGTGGGGCTGTCCGTCTCTGATGGTTATATTGCTACAGGTTCAGAGACAAATGAGGTTAGTTTAGTTTTTGCATCCGTTGCTTTTGTTTATTGCTAAAAGCTATTACCTTCAATTTTAGATAATGCCACCTTATCTCATTCCTTGTCGCCACCAATGATTCAATCTGAATTTCAATGACTTCTTCCGTAATTGTTTACTCCTCAAAACTGCATCTAGGAAATCTCTGTCCATCCGTTCTTGTTAGACAAACTTTTATGCTGTCCTATGCTTTGTGACTTCTAATCTAGCAATGAGCACTCTTCAATGTGAAATTATGAAACATAAAGATGCATAATGGATGGTTGAATCATTAGGGTTTAGGGTGTTTGTTTTTTGTTTTTTTTTTTGTTTTTTCTTTTAAATAAATAATTATCAACTATCATCTCATCAGCTTTTGGAATATGTTTTTCTATTCCCTGGATGTAGGTTTTTATCTACCACAAAGCCTTTCCAATGCCAGCATTGTCGTACAAGTTTCAAATCGATCCTCTTTCGAGTCATGAAATGGACGACTCCGCACAATTTATCTCTTCGGTTTGTTGGCGAGGCCAGTCATCTTCATTAGTAGCTGCAAACTCAACTGGGCATATCAAAATTTTGGAAATGGTTTAGAAGAGAGGTAATGCCTTAAAGAAGGGTAAGTTGTTTGCAGAAAAATTGAGGCAGAGAGATATGTCGTATACCCAAGAAAAGCTTGTGCAGCTATAGCTTTTTACAAAGGTTAGATCTTAATATTAAGCAACAATAATTTGGCATTATATCAGAGTGGGGGGGGGGCACTTTTGTTTGGAAGAGATTGGTGTTGCTCAAGTCTGTAGATAGCAATTCAAAGCAGTAAGAGAGAGAGAAAGAGAGAGAGAGAGAGAGAGAGAGAGAGAGAGGTGTGGGGGTGGGTTGATATCCCTATATTCATGTATAAATTGAATGCAAATCGTTCAGAGCAATTCAGTATATGGTAGTCTTGCATCCTCACCCTCACTAAAAGAAATTATTATATGTGATCATCATAGTGATGCTGTTCTATGAATAACGTTGTAAGTTCAAAATCTGTCTACATGCATCCTAATGAGATGGTTGGCCATGTTCGATCGATTGACCGCCTAGAGCAAAGGATTAAGCTAAGTTGTTAAGTTGAATAGGGGATCCTTTCAATAAGCATTCTCTAGCTAATCTAGATAAATTCCAATTTCAATTAATCAATTAGATGGTGGAAATTGATTAGTAACTTAGCATGCAATTTCAATTAATTGCATGATCAGCAACGATGGCACATATCCCACCTAACCCTAGGCTTTCAGCCGCCTCCCACGGACAAAATTAAATTCTGCATTCTCTTGGTCCAACTAATACATTCAATGGCCACTGACATCTCAGGTCGTAATCCGGTGGCAGTGGTAATGAGAATTGTGTTACAAATCTTACATAGGGTATACATTTTCGTAACCTAGGCTTTATATGTTTGTTTGGTTTTTTTTTTTTTTTTTTTTTTTTTTTGTGTGTGTGTGTGTGTGTGTGTGGTAAAAGATAGGACTAGGGGAGTATGTGATTAGGTGTGGTAGGCTGTGAAGGGGTGAAATTCTACTAGGAAGCTTATGAATGACAATCATGTGTCATCTTTGTCTCTCTTCACACAGATAATTAGAGAGAGGGGAAAGAGAGGTACGATAATTCCCTCCCGTACATGTAGAAATAACTCCCTATAATGGAGAGTTATTTTATTTAAAAACATTATGTTAAAAACAAACTTTATAATATAATATTAACAAAATAATATATGGTTGATTAATTACCATTAATTAATAAATTATATGTTAAATAATATATGGTTGATTAATTACCATTAATTAATAAATTATATGTTATGCATCTTAATTATATTAAAATGCAACTCTCCCTTATAACTTATAGTTTATACGAATCCTATTCATATAAATGATATTTGAGTCTTATTCAAATATTTATCGCTCACGTATTGTCTAGTCATAATTATAAATCATATTTATAATCAACTAAATACCATAATGTATCAACATACATTATACTTTATATTAATCTTATCAACATAAATAATACATTTAATTCCCTTAAATAATTTGAATAGTTCAAATAATTTCAAAAGCAATTATCCCTTGTTTTTTCCTTAGTGAACTAGCAATGAGACCTAATGGACCTACAAATTAGAAGCTCCAATACGAGGTTAATCAATTAAACTCTTTAATTAAATTAATCAACATTAATAACTGTCGGTCGCTCCATTAAAGATCGACAGTTGCATTCTTCGCACTGTAGATATATTTCTATGTCCATGGATATAACCAATCAACAGTAAGTTGACCATTTACAAATTGCTCATAGCTACAAACGTGTCAAATTATCGTTTTACCCCTATAGTTACATCTAACTTCTTAAGTACCACTGATTCTTCTAAGGAACAATTAGTTATAGTCCAACTATAAACTAGACCACTCTCTAGCTAGTGAGAGAGTGAGGCGCCTCATTGTTCAAGACCTGAAATCAGCTCTTCAGGGAGAAATTCATTTACTTTCTCTTAAGATGTGAAAGAGTGAATTCCATCTTATGAAGTCGTGTTCCCAACTTCCCAATTGGATGAATCCCCAAAATGGTAAGCATATTAAGTTAGCGAAATTGACGACTCTCACCCATACAGATCAAAGGACCGTCTTCATAGACAGAGTTCACAACTCACTCAAGATTAATGTAAACCCTAGAACTTGACTTCCTAAATAGCATGCTTGAAAGCTCTTATTATTGTTGTTAATTATTTTAGAGAAGGTTTATGGAGTTAGTTTTATTTTGATTTAAGTATGAAGTTAGTAAGTGAAGTAATAAAAGAAGAAAATTTTCTAAGTGTTCAAGCTCTAAAAAGGAAAGAACTAAGTCTTAATTGAAAAATATTCCCACTGTTAGTAAAAGAAGCTCTCGGGTCCAAATAAGAATTTCCAACACTTGGTGAAGTTTTGAGAAGTTTAAGAAAAATGAGGCTGGGTGTGGGGAGATTTGTGGCATGAGGAAGAATGCAGCTAAAATGCCTTGACGGTGAGCAAAGGAAGGCATGCTGTAGGCAAGCTTGGGCGAAGACCTTGGTGGGCAAATCATGGGAAGGCTTGCCAAAAGAAAATGAAGCTTGCAAGAAGGCCTAAGTGAAAAGTGAAGGAGCCTTGGACAAGGAAGATTGGAAGCTGTAGGTGATGGCATGGGAAGTAGCATAGGTGGTGGAAGAGAGCCTATGGTTGAGAGACGGGAGTGTGAAGGCCATGCTACTTGAGGTGTTGGTGTGCGAAGGGAAATATTTTCTTAAGCCTGATTAAGAGGCTAAGTGGCATAATTAGAAACTTCATACAAGAGTTAGTGGCATGAGGTGTCACTTAAATAAGCAAAGTAGTCTTGTGCAAGCGCCTGAAGTCAGCTTGCGTGTCCTAGTACCCACATCCAGTGTTAGTGAGTGTGGGACTGTGCCATCCAGCCCATTGGTGTGCCTAGGTTACCGTAAGCTTGACATTGGCCTAGTTTTGAAATTTTAGTGTTGGTAAGCCATTGTGGAGTCCGTTAAGAAGTATCGTTGATGTTAAGTTATTGAATTGCATAAATGAGGACTCTAAAAAGAATATAAAGCTTACTTAAGTTAAAGGAAAAAGGACCTAAAAGGCTAAGTTAGCTAAGTCATGTAAGCTCAAAGGTGAGCAAATATCATAATCCAAGGATTGTTTATTTATGTGACAGACCAAACAGAGATTGGAAGGGCCTATAACCCTTTTAAAGCTAGCTAGTATCAGTGAGTAACATAATTTTATAAATATTATTCTTAAAATGATTTTCATGCCTATGTTTTATGAATGTTTACTTAAGTGCTTTCAAAGCCTTTTCTAGTCGAGCATGATTTATGTTAAATGAATGATTTACCAAGCATGAGTTTCCTCTTGAAAAGCTAAAAGCTTCAATGTTTTAAAAACATGAATTTCTTATAAAGGAAAGTTATATGCTATGTTTCCATATGATGTTCCAAGCATGATTTCGATAATGCAAAGCATTCTTCGTATATTCATGAAGGTTGAAACATTGAACAATTTCTTATAAAGAAAAGTTATATGCTATGTTTCCAAATGATAACTAACATAAAACCCATGACATTAAACATTGTCATCATCAACTTTTACTACTCTCCTAACTACGCACGTGATAGTTAATAGTAATTTAATGTTACAAGTCCAATTAAACATGTAATCTACGGAATTGACATTCATTATAGCATTTATTGATGACCAATCAATATAGAATAAAAAGAAGTAACATTAAAAGATAAAGAGTCATGCAATTCCATACAATTCCTAAGTATTAATTCAAATCTATATGTAAATTCAACAACACCCTGAAACAAAGAATCTAGCCACTCACGGTTCTCAAAAACATATTCACATAAAAAATTGATGGCATTCGAATAGAGAAAAACAAAGAACAAGAGAACCCCGTCCATAACGCTCCTCCTTTGCTAGAATCGCCACTCTTATCTCTGTTAGCACGTCGGGAAGTTGAACGGTTTCCACAATCGTTATTCACTCTCTATTCTTTGGCAAGGACTCTCTCTTTTGGGTTTAGATGTCTTCCCTCTAGGTTAGGATCGTCCTCTTCAGTGTTTAGAGGCGTACAAAAAATTAGAAGATCGTAAATTAGGAACCAAATCCTTGCCAAAATTAACAAAATTTTCAAATAAGGAAAGCCAACATCGCAATGCTCAGACACAACATTGCAATGCTGGTCTAATTTTTTTGTAGCGTTGCGATACTTAGATACAGCGTTGCAGTGTTGCCTCCTTAAGTGCACTTCCTTTGAGCATTTATCCCTGCATCACATCGTAATGTTGCAATGCTATAACTAGCATTGTGACGCTTTGCCCTTTGGCTTCATTAGTATTTTTCCTCTATTTTCTTCATTCCCTTTGGTCCATTGCTCAACCTTTAAGCCTAATTTAATCCTATTGGCTTATTTTGAGTATAATTCACTTCTTGATCATAAATCCAGAAAATCACTAGCAAACACGTCAAATATGATAAAAACACATTAAAAACAATCCTAAATCTAAGGCAAACAATGTCCATTTTGTGTACGTTTCACCACCCGAAACTTAAGATTTTGCTAGTCCCGCACAAAGAAGAAACAAGAAAATAGAAAAGTTCTAAATAAGTGTGCTAGTGATTCATGCCTCAGAGAATAGTCACTTGAGAACTCAAGCAGAAACATTCAAGCAAGTCTATCATTATGCTCGTCCATGCCAAATCTAATCATCTTCCATATGTATGTGTGCAAGTCATATTCAATTTAAACTTAGAGACTAAAGTTCGGCTCAAGAAAGCTTCTCCAATTTTTTCCCTACTCTAGCTCATGCACCAGTCATCAAGTATCCACACATTTCAAGAAAGTAATATGTCCACTAAGGTACCTTAATTAGAATCTCGAGTTTTAAAACTTGCATAATTTTACCTAGGGGTACTAGCTTTCACACACTCATTGCTAGGAATTGTACCTAGTCAATTCCCAGGTATCCCAACTAATCACAGGAAGGTAGCTCTTTTTACCCCCATCCATGCATACAATTACAAGTTTACAAAGCATAAAATAAAATCTTTATTTTAAGCACATGAGTGATCACTATATTTTTTTTTTCAAAGGCGAACAAAATATTCTTTTCTTTCCTCTTAGTCTAACATTACAAACCATCATGTCATCCACTCTCCAACTGATGGAGCCTTTTGAGGTGACAATCAAATACGCTAAACATGATTCTAGTTTTAATTAACGTTTCTAAATTGAAGTGACTATGTGCTCATGATATGAGAAACTCAAAGAGGGACACAGATAGATCATATTTCAAGACATTACTATCCTATTTCCACTATGAGTCATTCAACATGCATATTCAAGTCTCATCATGGACAATCAATATCAACAACACATAACAAATAACTCATACAAACTCTCAGAACCCAATTAATTTTTTTTTTCAAAATTTCTACATAACATGCATAGCAGGATAAGACTAAATAAACTTGCAAAATAGGATAATCAAACAAACATAAAAGTACGAAAGACACCTCCCACCCCAAACTTAGAAATTTGCATTGCCCTCAATGCAAGAAAAGAATAAAACACAAAGAGACAAGTTTGGGAGCATGTAGGAGTCCACCAGGCTAGAGGAAAGAGTACTTTGTGTTGAAAATAGACCCAGAAAAATATGAGAACAAATGAGTGATGCTTTGACTTTAAAAAAAAAACAACTAAAGCAAAAACAGAAAAATAAATAAAGCAGTAAAATTATTGGGTTGCCTCCCAACAGGTGCTTGGTTTAACATCTCTTAGATAGACCGGATCCCAAAGTCATTATTTGAAAACCAGGTTCTTTATCTTTCTTTCTTCATCACCACAATAATGCTTAAGTTTTGACCATTGACTTTGAATCTCGATTCTTTTTCTCCTTGCACTTCCACAGCTCCATAAGGAGAAGCTTTTAACATCATAAATGGTCCTGACCATCTAGTCTCGAGTTTACCTGGAAACAAACGTAAACGTGAATTAAAAAACAAAACTCTTTATCCAGGATAAAATGTACGACGAATGATCTTCTTGTCATGCCATTTAGTAGTTCTTTCTTTGTACAACTTGGCATTCTCATAATCTTGATCACAAAACTCTTCCAACTCAGCAAGTTCCACCAATTTCTTCTCTCTCACCTCCTGTAGATCAAAGTTTAACTTCTTGATAGCCTAATAATCTTTGCTCTCTAGCTCCAGGGGTAAGTGACAAGCCTTTCCAAACACCAATCTATACGGTGAAGTACCAATTGGAGTCTTGAAAGCTGTACGGTAGGCCCATAATGCATCATCTAACTTGAGAGCCCAATCCTTCCTGTTAATTTGAATTGTCTTTTCAAGAATCTGTTTGATTTCCATGTTAGATACCTCAATAAGACAGTTAGTTTGAGGACAATATGTTGTGACAATCTTATGTTTCACACTATATTTAGACATCATGGAATCAAACAACTTGTTACAAAAATGAGATCCCTCATTACTTATGATAGCCCTAGGTGTACCAAACCTTGTGAAAATATTTTTATGCAAGTATTTCAAAACACTGCGAGTATTATTATTCATAGTAGCTACAACTCTACCCATTTAGATATGTAATCAACTGCAACTAAAATATATGCATGACCTCCAGAAAACACAAGAAAGGGCCCTATAAAGTCAATATCCCAAACATAAAAAAGCTTCACCTCCAAAATAGGAGTCATAGGAAACTCATGTTGCCTACAGATATTGCTAGTACGTTGGCACCTATCACAAGATTTAACAAAAGTATAACAATCTTTAAAAAGAGAAGACCAATAAAAACTTGATTGAAGTACCTTAGCTGTAGTTTTAGTTAGTCCAAAATGATTGATAACTCTAAAAAAGAGTTATAATTCCTAGTTTAATTTAGGCTCGTCAATGGATTTTACACGTTAATTATGTTATTTTGTAGTTATTGAGCACTAAAGAAGTAGAATTGGGCTTAAGATGTCAAACAGGGTTAATTTGAAGCAATTTGAAGATAATTTGAGCACCGGACTTCAAAAGAGGGAAATGACCAAAATACCCCTGATAGAGCATTGCAACCCTCACAACACTATAACGTAATGCTGTAAGGCATAATGTGTGGATGCAGATCAGCGTTGCAACGCTACGAATTTTGACAGAAAAGTGCTGAAATCCGCGCGCACCTAAAATTTGCATCAGAGTTGCAACGTTTCCTCAACCCTACCCCAACGGTCGAGGGTCGGATGGACAAGAGCATTGCAATGCTGCGACTGTTATATAAATCGTTTCTTTCCAAATTAGGTAAAGGAGAGAGAAAAGTTAGGTCGTCTTGGAGAGTATGTTGCTCGGTTTTGGCCATTCCATGCCAAAACTCATGAGATTTCCTTTCATTATGAGTTATAATCATAAATTTTGGCATCGTGAGTCAGATTTGATGAACGATTGAAGGCCACGACGTTGATTCTTGAAGTTTATAGGGATTTTCTTGAATTCTTCGAAGTTTGTTATGAATTTTTGACTGGATGTTTTTGTTTCTTTGTGATTTCCATTCTTTGCTTTAAATTCTAGCACAAGCATATAGGATCGATGAATTGACGACTCAGATTTCTTATATGTTTGTCTTTGCTATATGTGTTTTTGATGCCCATAATTGCATTAAAAGCATTCTTGATTCAGTAGCAATAGGTTTTAGTTTGAATTATGGCATGATTTCTAGGCTATCTAGGATCACCTAATTAATAACAAAATCTAAAGATTGGAAATGCATTAGGATAGAATTGACCATTTTTGCTTAATTTTTTAATCAATCCATGAACGTAATGCAATTAACTAAGTAAATGTCTTTGTAACGAGCTTAGTTAATTTAGGGATTAATGGCATGTTTATTCTCATTAGAAGTTTGTATGAGATGTCCCTACATTCGATTAGACTTGAGAAATCGTTAATTCAAGATTGTTTTCATAATTAATCGATGATTAGATTCATAGAAAGCCCTAAGATCTCTAAAACAATGAAGGTAATCTTATGTTCCATCTCTCTCTTTCTCAATCTATCTTACTTTTCTGCATTTTAATTTTCGCATTTAGTTTTCCTGTCAATCAAACCAAAACCCTCATTTTTACTAGTTTCCACAATCAAATTTAGCTTTGAGAGATTTAATTCTTGGCATCTTTGTGGTTCGATCCTGTGCTTACCATTTGTGCTACCTAGTAGTATAAGTAGTAGTTCGGTGAATTTAGAAATATTATTTGCTTAGGCTAGGGGTCTAAGAAACGATATTAGATTCTCTACGGCCAACAAAGTGGCATCATTGTTGGGGAGACAAACCAATTAATCTCTTTTAGTTGAATTTGACTTGTAAACTTTAAAAACCACAAAAATATTTTTATTTTTCTTGTGTCTACTTGTTTTATCATGACAAATAATTTGAACATTTATTATACCCTTCTTGTGAGGTGAGCGACTCAACAAAGAGAAGAAGAGGTAAGAGAATTTTGTGCGCTTAGAAATAAAATATTTGAACTAACCTTTATTGTTCAAGTTTTGGCTACAAGGCATTTGCAGGAGCTTGAGACATGTCGAGTCTGTTTACTTCAAGGTCATTCATCCAAAGCATGTCCTCAATTTTTGTGCGGTCCTGTGCACGATACCTATTTTCTTTGGGAGATGCCTAGCCCGAGCTTGACGTCAATGAATGCTTCTTTTGCCAATTTAGGTATTTCGTTGGAAAATTTGGTTAGGGAACTTTCTAATAGCTATGGTGAGTTTGTGTAGGAACCCCCTATAATCATTAGGAATTCTCAAGTTACCAGCAAGATAGCTTCTATTTTGGATCCGAAGCTAGAACTAATTTTCAGAGTCCGAGTGACCTTGTTGCTCAGATTATTAAATTAGTTGGGAGACTTGAGGAATCCTTGGTGCATCCATCTTCTGAGAGTACTAGGATGAGCAGAGAATTGACCAACATTGATCACCTCGTTGAGAAACAGATTCCTCACACTCCCAGCCAGGGTATGACGTTGAGTCCTATAATATATGAACTTGCTGATAGTTATTTTAGTGCATGCAGGAATCTATTGAGTTTCACCTGGAGATTCAAGCCTCCATGCTAGTTAAGATGGATCTTGTTTCTCAATTTGCAATTTCCATGTCGACACTGGAGAGCCGTCCAAAGCTTCATAATGTTTATACTATGGAGGCTGAGTTTGTGGGAGAATTTTATCTTTTCAGTGATGATGATGTTTATCCACTGTTATGTTCAAAACAAGTCAGTGAGGTTGAGTATGAGCCCAAGCTTAACGAGGTGTCCCAAGTTATAGAGTTAGAGGCTTCCAAGCCTTGATTTATTCTTCCGTCTGGCATCTCGTTTATTTTTTAATATTGCTCATTTTCCCTCACGAGTCAGAGTCTGTTGAGTCGAAGTCTATATTTTCAGAAGAGACAGTCTTTGAGTCTTTTATTTTAATTCCCTTTTCTTTTATAAATGAAAAAAAAAATCACAAATTCGACTTGTCTGGTTGTTTTCAAATGATGGGAACCCTTATAGCCTTGATAGGCTATATCGACTCATCTAAGAAAAAACTGGAGAAATACGAGAATTTTTTTGTATCTTGATAGAGGACAGGTCACATCGAGCAATCGACGTTAAAAATTTGCCCTTCCTGGAGGGAGCCAGGTGAACAAATTTACTTTTTTTTTTTTTTTTTTTTTTGTAGGTTGCTCTCATTGGCCCTGAAGAAGAAAGAAAAATCAGATAAAGTCACCTTCTTACCCATCGCCCCGTGCATATAAATATTATCAGGGGAGGTTTTTTGTTCCCTTGTCTTTTTTTATTTCATTGGGCTTAACTAGAGATACATTGAGGACAATGTATCAACTTAATTTGGGGGTAGGGTACCTGTTGGGTAGAGTTTCCTTTTTAACTTTGGGTCCTTGAGCGGTGTGCTCGGACAATGTTTTATGCTTAATTGTTTTTTTTGCTCTTTGCTTAGTTTGTTATGATGATAGTTTATGACACACTTGAAAGAATCGTGAGGTCCACTGTGGAAGCGCATATCATTTCTAATTCTCAATTTTCACAGAATACAAAATTATAGAGAAATAATTATGCAATTTAAACTAATTTAACATCATGCAAATTGGAAAGAATTAGGGTTATAAATTACATATCGTTGAAGAACCGATTCTTCGCGTATTTCCTCTTCAAAGGGTCACGAATTCTTCGCAAACGAACACCCAAAAATCCAATTTTGACACCACCACTAGAGAGACTCTTGTATTCTCCTTGGGGTTGAGAATTAACAGGAGATGTGGGTTTTGTTATTCTTTTGGGAAGAGGAAGGAAATTTTGAGAGGAGAGGAATTTTTTCTTGGGAGAATCCTTTTAGGGAAAAATCACATAGACTTACTCCGTGTGAAAAAGAAGATGAAAACGAAAAAACCAACCCCCACTCATTTCCCACGATTGATTAAGGAAATAATTAAGGGGATGGAAGTTGAAACTCCCTATATATATATATATATATACACATATACATATACATATACATATACATATATACATATACATATACATATACATATACATATATATATATAACTATATGTTATATCAAATATGACACATAGTCTATAGTTTACATTATATCAAATATAATATAATCTATAGTTTTAATTCTCTCAATTAATCATGGTATTTAATATAAATCAAATCTATATTAAATTTAATTATATGAACCCAATTCACATAATTAATATTTGAATTATATTCAAATATTTAATTCCTCTCAAATAAACTTTATATTATAATGTATCAAATATATTATATTAATTTATATCATATATAATTAATTTGAATTAATATTTTGTGTATTCTTTTAAAATACAATGAAAATTTTGATTTATTCATCATATTAATGTCGAACCCATGAAAATAAAATATCAACGAAAATGTCAACTTGTCGATGAAAATTTAATACTATGTTTAGAATAGGTAAAACTAGAAGTAGAGTTATATATATATATTTGATTATTTGTAGGATGGGAGGATTAAACCTCAAACTTTAAAATTTGTAGTATAAATTTATGTCAATTAAGCTATACTAATATATTAGTATAACGGTTATATAAATTCACATTGAAAGAAGTATAAAAGTGTTGGAGAGAGAGAATATGAAGGGAAGAGAAAAAACAAGACTTTTTATTATATTTAAACATTGACTTTATTCTATTTTAGTTGTACTTTGTAGATTAAGGACACGATTAAGTTAAATTTTTAACTTAATGTTTCCAAAGTGTAAAAAAAAAAAATGTTTGCAAATAGTTAGAATGTGAATCTAAACATTAAAAAAAAATAATAATAACAAAATGAAAATCGTGCGAGTGTAATATAAAAAATAATTAACTAACTAATTTACAAACTATATATTTTTTATTTATTAATTTATATTTTTGTTTTGAGTATTTTTTTTTCTTATATGTATTTTTTAAAATCCACTTGATATTTTATCGATATTTCTATCGACATATATAAAATTGAGATTTTGACATTTTTATCGATGTCAATATTTTAAATTACTTATATTTTCTAAGATCCAAACTCAATCTTTTTAAAGCTAATTTTTATAAAATTAGTTAAATAATAATAATAATAATAATAATCAATTTTGCGGGAAAAAGATATAATGCCAAAATGTTTTCTATTATAAATATGATAATTATGTAGATGTCTGTGCATAACCGTCATAGGTTAAAACTCATCCATTAACCTCTTCAATTAATCCTCCATAATTATCTTGTCCCCTCTTTATGTTTCATTCTTGTAACCACTATTCTCACAACCCTATAAATAGAGGTTGTAGAGATCATTTGAAAACACACCTCAATTGAGCATAATATATATGTTCTCTACTTTCTTCTCTCCATTTCTCTCTCATGTTCTTATGTTTGTTCTTCTCTCATCTCTATTTTATAACACATTATCAACACGAATTTCTACCACTAAGATGTTTGTAGAGGTTGGAGTTGGTTCATTAGAACATCATGAACGTTAGAGACCCACTTGAATTAATCTACATATTTTCAAGGTATTTAAAACTAAAGTTCAAAGAAGATGAGTATTCTATATTTTAATCATATATGTGATTTATGTGTTTGAAAACTGATTGTTAAAATATATTTAATATTACTTTTTACATTTGATCTAATCAAATTGTAAAACTCATACAAAGTTTTATGTGAGCATTAAAACTAAAATTTTCAGTAGTGGTTTGAAGTATTTGTGAGTTTTTTTTTTTTTTTTCCTTTTTTTCCTTTTTAGCCTTATTTGCAATTTGGGTTTACATCTTTTGTTGGTTAATTTGAGACTTTGCATTCTTTGTTGGCTTATTATAAAATTAAAGGGAAATCTTTTACAACTATTAATTATGTATTTGAGTGGATTAGGTCGTTTTTTGTCTCCAAGTTTCTCAAGCATATTGAATTTGTTTAGACATATACTTGTTGGACTCCAAACCCCACTATTTGCAAATTCACATACTCTATATGTGCATGGGTCTTCATCACAAATTTTTTTGCGTTGATGATGAGTATTTCATGTGTTATGAATAAAAGTTAAATTGTTCAATAATAAAATTTAGGTTTGAGAAACTTAAATACCCTTATTTTGAGTGTTCTAAAATAGAATATTGAAATATTTCATGACTTTAAATTTGTACTTCAATTTGATATGTATATGCCAAATATGCTATATACTTTTATGTGTATGTTTAAAATTATTATATAAAATATGTCATTTAAATTAAAATTTATCATAGAATGTAAATTACATGTATTATTTTTAAATTAATTTATATTTTTGAAAGATTTGATTGATATGTTTTCCGAATCAATTCATATTTCTATATCTTTGAATAATTATTATATATGAAAAATTAAATTAGGATATTTATTTTTTTGATTGGATTGCATACTTCTAGATAAAATTTGAGTTTCTTTTAAATATGATTATAATTATTCAAAATTATCTTTAACTCTATTTGCAAAGATTCAAGATATTAAAGATCATTTCTTAAAGTGAATTTGTTTTAATAAGATTAACAATGCACTTAGATTCATTAATTTATTAACGATTAAGAGGACTGTAAGGGAACACCTCTACTTGGGAACTAACCTGGGAGTTGAATTAGTTAATTTTTGTTTACAAGATTAGAATTGAAATTTATTTGATTGTTAAATATTTAAATTAATCTCATATGGATATGGTGGTGCATGTAGCATGAAGACATTTTGAATTGGACACGTGATGTGCATGTAGCATGAAGTAGGTGGAGTAGATGGAGTTGGTAGAACTTGGCAACATGCATGCTTGATACGTGGCAAAGAGAGAAATGAAATGATGATTGTATGGAATGGAAAATTATGAAGAATATTTTGAGAGATATGATGATTGTATGGAATGTAAAATTATGAAGAATGATGAATATATTGGTATTGATGAGACAAAAGTTTAATATAATAAATGTGTTTGAAATAATGATGAGAACTTTTGGCAAATCGAAAGATAATAAAAGAAACTAAAGAAGTTGTTGAATTATAAAATTTGGTCAATGAAATTTGATGTAAATAAAGTAGTTATTGGAAATATTAAAATGCTAGGAACTTTGAATTTTGTTGGAGAAATGAAGAACTCTTTATTCTATTTCACAGAGTACAAGTTCTCTTATGGCAAAGACTCAAAAGACTCGGTAGTAAAACTTATGTCCCTAGATTCATACTGTTGGGTTTTATGTCCTAAAATCTCGCAATTTGTAAAATAATAAACATCTTCTATAATCAATATACTTGTTATTGATTTCATAATTTGTGCGAAAGTCTAAATCCAATAAACTAAGACCCATGACTATTGTATGAGTACTTGAACTTTATGTGGAGACATAAGAGTGGATCAAGTTTGAGTAAATAGACAAAATGATCTATGGTACGTGAATGAGGTTAGGTACCTTATTCTGGTAACACCATTGGATGCAGCCTACTCTGTAGTTGTTACAAATAGTTGTAAAGTGCTACATACAATGTGATCCTAATACGTACATGTTATGACATGAAGAGTTGAGGTGTCCTATGCAATGAGTTTGCATAAGATTAGGACCAAGAAATAAGTCACTATTACTTTATAATGATGTTTATGAAGGAAATTAGAAACGAAGATTTCCATGAGCAACGGAACAAGACTATTCCAAATTACAATCATGAATCAACAAAACATTTACAGACGACTTAAAAAAAAACGGTTATGCAATTCATACAGAAATTACAACATGTAAAATATAAAGGAACAGAGAGTAAAACTCTACACACATAGGCAGAGCGTCTCCACGCTCCGATGCGCACTCTAATCAAATAACAGCGACCACGAACACTCGATCTACACGACCGCAACACTGACGAACACAACACAAACACTTCGCGCTCATCCTCAACAATCTCCTTGGTTACGAACTCCTCCACAACACGAACGACCTTCACAACACCACGAATGAACTCCAGAAAACCGACGGTGTCGAGTTGAGTCTGATACCACCAACAAGGCAACCTTGGTATTCTCAGTGTGAGAATCTAGAGGGTGGCGCTCTGTTCGGACACTTGTTATGAGGCAGACGAAGGGAGGAAACAACGATCGCGTACACGACTGGACAAATGGGAGATGGTGAGACTTATCGTATAGGTCGTACTCAATCGTTTAGATAAAGCTATGCGATCGTTTAGCTCTATCGTTAGCTCGGTCTGTCACGTACAAACTTTACACGATCGTTTACCTTGGGCAATACGTCTATCAAAGCTATGCGATCGTTTAGTAAAACTGCACGATTGTTTTAGCTCGCCCAGTCGTCATTTAGTAAATCTGTATTTACTTGACGACCCGTGAGTTTCTTTGCACGAGAGACAAAAACTCAAAAACTTTTTTCAATCGTTTGTAAAACCTCATTTTTTAAAAAATAGGAAACCAATTTTCTTTTAACTCAGGTTACCATGATTCCAATAACCACCTACTACTTTGGTTATTTAAAAGAAAAACAATTAATTATCTAATAACTAATATTATTATAAACATAAATGATAACAAACTTATCATACTATATTTATAACCTATAATTTTAATATTTCATCTCATGAAACATATAAACCATAGTTCTTTTTCCATTCCATGGTATATGTAAATCTCATTTACATCAATCCTCCACTAGATGTATCTTATATATCATACCGATTATATCATATATAATCAAAATACCTCTTGTCAATTTGAACATTTCAAATCAATACCAAGAATTGACACTCAACAGAATCCAAGCTACCAAGGGAACCTTATGAACCTGTAGATCCGAAGCTCCAACGGTACGTGAATAATTGACTAAACTCTTTAGTCACGGGATCCACCATCCGTTAACTGCCAGTCACTTCATTAAAGATTGACAACTAAACTCTCCTCACTACAGATATATTATGTGTCCATCTTAACCAATCAGCAGTGCGATAACCCTTCACAGATCACTCGTAAGTACAGCTGAGCCAACTGTTATGCCCCTATAGTTACATCTGTCTCCTTAAGTACCACAGACCCTCAAATGAACATAAGTCATAGTCCTACTATGACTGAGTCTTCTCTTCCAAAGAGAAATTGTGGCCACTATGTTCAAGCCCTAGAATTAGCCTTTATGGGAACAATCTTTCTACTTATCCCTGCTTCGAGAAAGGAGTGAATTCCATCTTGTGGATTGAGTTCCCAGCTCCCAGATTAGACAAGTCCCCAAAAAGGTAGGCATGTTGAGTTGGCAATCTGGACTCGCACCCATACTAATCAAAGGACCGACCTCAAAGTTAGGAGTTCCCAAAACACTCAGGATTGAGGTCGTGTCACCTATGGTCATTTAGGTAAGATGCAAGTCTCTAGTATCAACGGCGTTATATACAGAGTCTAGTCATCTCGTGGTCCAGGTCTTATATAAACTCTTTGTATAGGACACCCCCACTCCACATCTTCATATGAATAGTTAGGATCGACCATCTGTAGTAGTTTACAACACTTGCAAACCTCTACAAAGTGGGTCGTATCCGTAGTGTCACCAGGATCAGGTATCCCACCTTAATCATTATACTACAGATCAATTTAGGTTATCACTTAAGGCATGATCCACTTGTATATCACATATACATGCTTAAGTTCACATAAGATAACCAAGGAGCTTTGTTTATTGGATATGAGTAAATTTCAGAATTAAATAACAATTATTTTATTCATTGAACAATGTGTATCTTTACAAAACAACAAGACTCTGGGAGAATTAGGACACCAATCCCAATTCTGGCTGTTATTGCCGTACTGAACATTTGGTCTTTTAGCTGTTGTTGCCGTACTGAACATTTCAATGTTAAACAAGGCTTTTATGACTAACGTCCTTAGTATATATAAGTTATTTTCCATTGAACCATAACCAATCTCCATTCCATTCTTGAAAATAAACACTTTATTCTTAGAAAAGGAGATAGTGTAGCTTTGTTCAATGAGACAAGAAACCGAGATTAAGTTCCTCTTAATATGAGGAACTACAAAAACATTATCCAGTAACAGATAACGTTTCTTGTCAATAAATAACTTCAGCCTGTCTACAACAACAGCTAAAACAACCTCACCATTATTGACTCGAAGAGTCATCTCTCCCTGTGGCAACGTTTGCCAGGAACTAAATCCTTGGTAAGAGGAACTGACATGATTGGTAGCACCTGAATCAAGGATCCAGACAGAATCATCATTCTTTATCAGACATGTCTCCAAGACCAATAAATCATATTTAGTGTCTTGTCTCCTCTTTTGGAGAGTAGTGGAATGGATGTCATTTACCACGAAATTCGTTTCACACGATTCTTTCCACTGTAATAAATCGATCATTTTTAAAAACTTTAAACGGAAATACTAATGTGTTGTTGAAAAGAAAAACACATTGACCTACATTAGGTTTTAAGCAAATACCCATTGTAAAACAAAACAACATCCAATAAGGTTTTAGCAAAACTAACATGAACCCCATGTGACATCTAGTTTCGCAATGACGCTTCAAAGGTTTAGGACAAAAGCCGCCGAAGAGAGGTCAGTTATCCTTCCTTTGAATTGAGAAGATCTCAATCAATCATTAATACCAGAACAACTCTTGTTTCTATAACGATTATCCATCATTGATTTGGCCAAGAGATCATTAACTTATTTAACAATCTCCCGTAAGTGTGACCCGCCATTTTAAACCCTAAAGATCCGTCCCAAAAGGCCAATCCGAAGGGAAAAAATCCGATTGGGGAAAAATCTAAAGCAACTCTATCTATTTCTGAAGTTCACCTTGATATTGACCAATTGCACAAAACCCATCCGAAGGGGGCCGCTCCGAAGGCGACACGAGGGCGTACAGAATGATCTTACGGTGTGAACCAATGACAGAGACCATAGGACGTGTTGACACATACCCTTCACCCACTTACTATAAATACTCTCTCCGTCCACCTTGATATTGACTCATGCAAACACCATCCGAAGGGGGATGCATCCTAGGGCATCTCGAGGCCAAGCATGAATTTCACAGTGTGAACATATAGGGAGAAACGTGAGTGAAAGCATAGACATATCTGATACGCCTCCTCCTCCCATTGAGTATTTTATAACCTTGGGTTTAACTTACTTAAAAAAAACACGGCTAAAGATTTTAACTAAGTGACTTTTAGGTTTTCCCAAGAGTAGCTTTTACCTTGGATAGTTGAACAACTTTTGATCATCATCCATTAAACTCTTTAACGGAGTCTTTGACCAATACATCGCATGCTTGTTGAAAATTTATCTAATTCACCTTTGCAGGTAGGTTCCCAAGTAGGGGTATTACGTTTCCGTCAACTTAAGAATCCCAGCCTAGCCAGAACCCGTCTTAGACAAAAGGTCCCTTATAGATAGGTTTACAACAAATTTAATCTTTTATTCCAACCAATTTAATCCTATTAAACCGATTTTAAAAGATTAATCTAGGTTACTAAACTCTTTAGAATCACTTGAACTTAGGTGTATCTCAAACCAATTTTAAAACCTTTTTAAAGCACTTGAGTTCACCCTAGCATGCAACTCTAAATTATTGATTTTAGGTCTAATTTCCTTTATAACACTTATAAACGGAAACAACCACAATGCTAAGCTAACACATGCAAGGCATTCACAACGATTATAAACAGCCTAAGTGTCATGCTCAATGCATTGTCTATTCATTGCTACTTCTTTTATATAACACTTATACAAAAACCACAAAGAAACAAGCAAGATATGTTTCCATTCACCCTTAGACTATAGCATTTATAATAATAGAATGATGCATGATAATGCTTAATGCATGCAAAATATAACTCTTATATTTCATGATGCATGCGCATGCTTTCAAGTAATTTCTTCATGCAATATTATAAAAATTATAATACATGTTGCATGAATAATTGCACAATCTAAGGTGGGTTTTTAACTATATGACAAACACTTTGGCATATAAGCACCATACATCACATGTATAAGTTATAAAAGTCGATGAACCGGGTAAAATTGCCTTAAAAATATATAAAAGAAAAGCTAACTATTACAAAGACAAGGTGTCTCGGGTTCAAAAAGGCGAACCGGGTCTTGAATCGCTCGACAAAGCATTGGTTCTCCAACCATCCATCGTGTATTAAGCTCCCGCGATCGTCTACACGATAAAACAAACTTTTTGCTCTGTCGCTTACCAGCGCTCCCAGAACTAAACGATCATTTAGCATACACTATACGATCTTCTAGAAAAATTCGCACGATCGTTTATCTATTATTGCACGATCGTGTACCTTTATTAAGCGATGAAGCCTAAAGTACACGATTGCTTAGCACGCTCTGCACAGCGCCTGCCTTCCGCAATCGTCTAAATGACTACGATTCCGCGAAGCACCATCACCTAAGTGATCGCTTAACTAGCGTCTCCGTATCGTATACGTGCGATCGCTTAGCTAAGCGATGAAGCTTGCTAACTACACGATCGTCTAGCGCACGCCTTCTACTAAACGACGAGCATTGCATTCTCTCACTACGATCACCTACCTCCAGCGCCCACGCGATTGCGCAACCAACGCGACACGATATGGTAAACGATTTACCCCATCGCTTAGCATTAGCTAAATGATCGATTAGAAAATACTATACGATCGTCTAGAACAAAAAATCTAAACGATCGCTTAGTAAAATCCCTACGATCGTTTACCTGAGGCTACACGATTCGACCAACGCTTTATCTTCTTCTTCGTTGAGAACAACATCGCCATGCGCCGAAGCTTCATCACGAATAACTCGACAAACTCGAACTTTTTGAATTACAGACTCGATTGCAAAGTTAATTTCACCCAAAACGCAAGGGCCTTTACAATTAACACTTTGTAATACCGAAAGCTTTAACAAAAAGGCAATTAAACCCGAAACGTTCATCACATTCATCCACAAATGTAGAAAACGGTTAACTACAAATGCAGAAACCCATCGCGACTGTAAAAAGCGTTCAATTCAGATCTGTAATTTGGAATATCAGAGAACCTGGCTCTGATACCAATTGAAGGAAATCAGAAACGAGGATTTCCATGAGCAGCGGAACAAGACTATTCCAAATTACAATCATGAATCAACAAAACATTTACAGTCGACTTCAAACAAACGATTATGCAATTCATATAGAAATTACAGCATGTAAAATACAAAGGAATAGAGAGTAAAACTCTACACACATAGGCAGAAGCATCTTCACGCTTCGATGCGCACTCTGATAAAACAACAGCGACCACGGACACTCGATCTCCATGATCGCAACACCGCACGAACATAGCACAAACATTTCACGCTCGTCCTCAACGATCTTCTTGGTCATTAACTCCTTCGCAACATGAACGGCCTCCACAGCACCACGAATGACCTTCAGAAAACCTCGATGGTGTCGAGTTGAGTCTGACACCACCAACAAGGGGATCTTGGTATTCTCGATGTGAGAATCGAGAGGGTGGGATCTGTTCAAACTTGGTATGAGGCAGATGAAGGGAGGAAACAACGATCGCGTATACGACTGGGCAAGTGGGAGATGGCTGAGACCTATCGTATAGGTTGATGCCTAATCGTTTAGATAAAGCTATGTGATCATCTAACAAAAGCTATTCGATCGTTTAGCTCTATTTTTTAGTTTGATATGTCGCGTATAGACTTTACATGATCGTTTACCTTGGGCCAACGATCGTCTATCAAAGCTATGTGATCGTTTAGCTCGCACCTGCATGATCGTTTAGCTCGCCTAGCCATCGTTTAGTAAATCTGTATTTACTTGACGACTCGTGAGTTTCTTTGCGCGAGAGACAAAAACTCAAAAACTTTTTTCAATCGTTTGTAAAACCTCATTTTTTAGAAAATAGGAAACTAATTTTCTTTTAAACTCACGGTTACCATGATCCAATAACCACCCACTACTTTGGTTATTTAAAAGAAAAAGAATTAATTCTAACCTATATTATAAACATAAATGATAACCAACTTATCATACTATATTTATAACCTATAGTTTTAATATTTCATCTCATGAAACATATAAACCATAGTTCTTTTTCTATTCCATGGTATATGTAAATCTCATTTACATCAATCCTCCACTAGATGTATCTTATATATCATACCGATTATATCATATATAATCAAAATACCTCTTGTCAATTTGAACATTTCAAATCAACACCAAGAACTGACACTCAACAGAATCCAAGCTACCAAGGTACCTTATGGACCTGTAGATCCGAAGCTCTAACGGTACGTGAATAACCGACTAAACTCTTTAGTCACGGGATCCACCATCCGTTAACTGCCAGACACTCAACTAAAGATCGACAGCTGAACTCTCCTCACTACAGATATATTATGTGTCCATCTTAATCAATCAGCAGTGCGACAACCCTTCACAGATCGCTTGTAAGTACAACTGGGCCAATAACCGTTATGCATATGTAGTTACATCTGTCTCCTTAACTACCACTGATCCCTCAAATGAACATAAGTCACAGTCCTACTATGACTGAGTCTTCTCTTCCAAAGAGAAGTTGTGGCCACTATGTTCAAGCCCCATAATCAGCCTGTTGGTTCGGAAAAATTTAAGGACGGATGGGGTTGTACATGCAATCATGCTTTAGACATGGCTTAATCTATGCGTTTACGCCCATGCATCAGAGGTCATGCGTCGGAATGAAAATGCGTTAATCTAGTGTGCAATGACCATTTGTTCCTATCACAAGTTTTCTTACACTTGCGCCAAGTATAACGCGAACGTAAGTTTCTCGGGTAATCCGAGGTCGAACACAGGGACTTGTCACTCGATAATGCTTGTGAAGCAATGCATTTGAGGCGATGAAAAGAAAAAATAAAAAGAAGAAGCTTAATGGATTTACACACTACTTCTACTCCTATCTAAACAGATTGAGCAATAGAAGACTTGTGATGAGAATAGATAGATACACAACAACCATTAATGCATAGTGATGTTTATTTTCTTAAATCGCCTAAGTAATCCCAGCTCATTGCACTAGCGCATCGCACACCTCTCGGTGGTCAGCCGCATGACTATATCTCTGTAGTGCATGGTTGCATCGAGCATAAGATTGTGCCTATCTCTAAGAACAATACATACTTTACTTTAGTGCGTTCCATTTCTTACCTTCTCAGGTAGTTAGACGCGCCTATTTAACTTATAGACAAGCAATGTAACAACCCATAGATAAGCGTTGTTACAACCTTTCACCAAGCAAAGAGGATTAACTCACTATACTCGCATAATGCACACCTCTCGATGGGTTGCTACATGCGTCCTATCTCTAGGCTACACGATTAAGTATGCGATCACCTTTGATAAATAAACGTTGAAGATAAACAATGATAGAGATAAAGATGATGAAGAAGATGGCATTGAAGGAATCAAGAGATGCATTGATTTCAAATCGTCTTATTATCTTAAGCTAAAATGTAATACAATACAGAGGTTAGAAGAGAAATGAAGGACTGTGCATTAAGGCTGTCGGTGGTGCCATGGATGAATGGTGGAGATCTCTCTCGAGCTCTATCTCCGGCGAAAGCTCCGGTCGTCACTCGGTCTAGTTTGTGGAGGTGAAGAATTCTCACTGAAAATCTTGCTCAAGCTCTCATCTGTGATCGCAAACCTCTGCCTTGAGGCAGAAGTTCGGATGTCTTGAAATGAAGGTTCAAAAGGCTATTTATAGAGTTTAAATGCTGACAGCTATCATGATTGTGTTATAGCTCACTGCTGCTTTTGTCGCGGTATGGGCAATGTCACATTGTCTTATCTTGTTGATACTCCCAAGGTATGCATCCGAGCTTGATTCAGCTGAAGTATGAACACGTTCTACCGATCTTGCGATCATCCTTCTATTATGGTTGTCACTCCGTGGCTGCAATTTCCAATTGATCACCGCAACTTCCATGCGATGGACGCATGCGATCCAACTTTCAGTGCATGCATTTGTCTTTGAAATCGCTTGGTTTCAGCGCATGCATTTGTCTGTGATTGCTTATTTCAAACGCATGTGTTTGATTCCTGCGATAGCTACAAAAATAGACACTTTGGCATGGAGTAACGCATAATATTGGGGTCAGTGAGGATTTAGGTGCTAATCGACGTAAAACTCAATTTTTCGCAAATGCTAAGTATTATCACCGCATTTTCTACTTATTAGCCCTCATGATTCTAAATAAAAGGCGTATAATAATTGGCATTTCTGCCAGTTATCACAGCCCTTATGGGAGCAATCTCTAAATAAAACGCATGTGGCTGAGGGATTTGGTTTAGTGATTCGAGGATAAAACAGATATTTGACCCAGTCGTTATTACGAACAACTTGTGAAGGGTCGACTTGTTGATTATGGTTAAATCATGTGGACATAATATCTATAGTGAGGGGAGTGCAACTATGGGCTTTAGTGGAGTGACCCATTAGTTAACGAATGGAGATTAATTTGGTCTAATGAGTTTAGCCAATTAATCTCGGATCGTTGGAGCCCACGATCTGTAGGTCCAGTAGGTCCCCCTACTAGCTCGTAACGGACTAGGTTTAGAATAGCGTGATAAGTTAATTTGAAACGTTCAAACTAGAATTAAGGGAATCAGTAATTATATGAGATATAATTACATGTTTAATTTTAGAATTAAATGGAATGGAAGAATTTATATATTTAAATATGATTTAAATATATAAAGATGAATATGTATTAAAATTAATTTAATATTTGATATTAAAGTAATTAATTTATGAAATTAATTAGATTTTTCATTTTCTAAAATCAAAATAGATTTTATAAAATCAAATTTTGATTTTGTGATAAAATTAGAAAAAGTAAAAAAAACAAAATACTAAAATGGAAAAAAAAAAGATTTTCCATTATCCATCTTTTAAGTAGCTTACACATAATGCATCTTCTTGGCCTTGTCTTCTCCAGGCATGAGCTGCAACTCATACAACTCTTTTCTTTGCATGTTGATCTGCAATATAATGAAGATATTTGAGTGAAAATCGGACATGCAATCTATAGAGATTTTGAAAGAAATTTTGGTTTGAAGAAAGAATTCTTCAGCTAGTTTTCTACAGTGAGCATTTCTCCTTCTTCCATTGATTCAAGCTTGTTTTGAGTCCCACAACTCAATCTAGAGCACCAAGAGAATAGTGAGGAAGATCTTGAGGTGGTCTATAACAAGATATGGAGAAGATAGCAGTTGGTGAATGAGCTTTGAAGAAGTTCTACAAGAGGTATGTCTTGAAACTCACCTGTTTCTGCAAAAACATGCTTTATATTTTGCCAAAATTAGTAACTTTGAGTGCTTAGATGATCCTTGTACTTCTGTTGTTGTTGATACAATCCTACACATACTAAACCTCCTTTATATAGAGATAGGAAGCTTACCATGCATTACATTAGCTAGACACATTATAAGACACATTAGTACATAAGATGACACTTAAAGTTTAAAAGCCAAACATTTGTACAATACATTGAAACTTAAATTTGACATGCGTACAACATTTTGTCTTCATTTGGATTTTTTTGTCTACTGATTTGGATCAGTAGATTGAGTTAGCATGTGGATGTGATGCACAAAATTTGCAAATTCGTTGTCCTCCTCTTCTTCTTGAATGTGGGATGTATATTCTTCTTGGATGGTAGTGGATTGAGACGAAATTTGTTGAAGGATAATATTGAGTTCTTTTTCATTTGATACTTGTGTCATTGCAGTCATCAATCTTGATTTTTGAATCAAGAATTGTTGGTTTTTTCTAGGTTTGGCTTCATGTTGTGGGGATAGATGGAAAACTATTTTTCCACCACATTTTTTGAAGCAACGGCTGTGTTGAATTTGTCCCACAACTTGATTCTATATGATCGAGAAAGGTAGGAGATAAATTTTATTCTGTAACTGAGTAATTCCAGCAAAAGATCCATGCTAGATGAAAATAATTTGAAAAACTTAGAGTTAAGTCAAAAGAATTTGAGAAAATATTATTTGAAAAGTATTTAAAACTTTTAAGAATTGGGTATGGTAGGATAGTCTCATTATGGCCAAATATATCCCATTAATCATTAAACCATAATGAAAAATTTTGAATACATGTTTTGTCAAACATTATAAACCAAGAATGATTAAAATTGTTTAACCAAAACATATTGTACCAAGCATTTTGATAATCGATGTATGAATAAGTTTATGGAGAAAATTGATGAGAATTTTTTTTTTTGGGTATAAATACTTTGATTCCATTTAGTTGGAGTTAAAACACGAAAAATTCTAACTTTTGAAAAGGTAATTCTATTGGGGTCGTCTTTGTTCATATTATGAGTGATTTCAATTGAGTCGGTATCAACAAGAATAAATTCATAGAATAAACGAGTTTTTTGTGGATGATTTGGAATAAAATGGAAATTTGACGGAAATGTTTTTTTGAATTGTTTCAAGCGTAGAGTTACCTAGGAATTCTGGTTCAAGAGTTGTAATATATGAAGTATGGATTTTATTATGGTAAAAAGTAGATGAAGATATCAATAATTAAAAGTTTTGTTTGAGGGTATAACTTCTGAATTTTGAGAGTTTGAGTTTGTAATGGCTTGGACATAAGTGGTTGGAGGAGTGGATGACTCCTTAATTTTGATAGGGAAGAGTTGATTGTCAAGGCAGAAGGCTTTGAAGGGATGAAAGATCCCAAAATTTGAAATTTAGTTGATAACGGTATTGCTATATGATTTTTCCCTTTTCAATCCTTCATTCCTGGTGATGATTCTCCTTTGAGAAATTGAAACGCTTAAGAGTACGAGGCTTTAGTTTGTGGAGGTGTTGATTGTTGTTGTTATTCTTGATCACGATCATGCTTTTCTTTTTTCTTGCAAGTAGAATTCACTTTTTCTTTTCTTTCTCTCTTTCACTCTCTCTTTTAGTCTTGCCTTGAAGAAATTCTCTAGTGAGGTAATTAGGAAAGGGAGTTTGTACTTCCTTTTATAGCTTCAATCTTGAAGTCAAAACAAGAAAGTATTGCTTGCCATTTGGCAAAAATTTATCGAGAAACCAGAGTTTTAACATCCTTTTGTAAAACATTTGTAGTTGCTGTGCAATCAACATATTAAAAAAGTTTTGTTGATTAAATTATTTTGAAATTTGTTGGTACATAAAACAATTGATAAAATCTCTTTTTTATGGTGGAATAATTTTTTTGAGATCCTAGCCAGATACCCGAATGATATCTAACTAGTTGTTCGATACTATTGATGGACTATTTGAGAATGTCTCCATATTTTATATTTGATGCATCTGTTTCTACAATGAGTGATGCATGTGGATTGATGATGGATAAACATAGAAGACTCTTGACTAGACATTTGATGGTTTTAATGATGCATGTATGTTGATGAGTCTTTGGAGGGGGATTTTTTCTGAGTATTTCATATAAGGTTCATATGTTTCTCGTAAATTTGGAATAAAATCTGATATATAATTTAAGCAACCTAAGAATCTTTGTAATTGATTTTTATTGGTGATTTCATCTGGAAATTTGTAGCAAATTCTATTGATCTTTGAATTGGTTTTATTTTTCCTTGAAAAATATCGTATCCTAAGAACCTTATTTTTTGTTGAAATAATTTTATTTTAGGTAAAGAAACAATTAAACCATTTTATTTAATTATTTTGTAAAATATTTTTAAATTTTTAAATTTTTAAATTTTGTTCTATGGATTGTGAAAAGATTAAAACATCATCAATATAGTCAGTTGTAATTCTTGATATGGGTTAAAAATGTCATTCATAATATTTTGAAATTCATAAAGGGCATTTTTCAGTCCAAATGACATTACATTCCATTCGTATTGTCCAAATGGAACATTGAATGCTTTTATACTTATCTTTTCAGCAATTTGAATTTGTCAAAATCCAGATTTCATATCAAATTTTGTGAAGATTAAGGCATTTTGTATTCAGTTAATTAGGTTTTTTTTTTTTTTGTATGGAATAACATATCCATTCTAGAACAGAATTTAAAGGTTTGTAATTGATTACAAGACGAGTACTCCTTATTCAATTTCTGCTTAAGCAGCACGACTCCAGGGTGATTTGCTAGGTCGTATAACTCCTTTCTCTAGAAGTTCTTCAATTTCTTTATGGCAGTGTTTTAATAATTCAGCATTCATCTATATAGGTCTTGCTTTTATAGGAATTTTTTATATATATGGTAGGCTAACAATGTGTTGCTTTCTTTCCCAAAAGACAGTAGGAATAGAAGCACATATATCTTTTTCAATTAATTCTTTAAAGCGATTAATTTGATTTTGGATATAAGGGTCATCTAATTATTTTTCGATTCTTTTATAACTTATTTCGTCTTTTAGAAATTGTATTTGTTGTGTCTTTCTTTTAATGGAATTAATAGTTTTAAATGTTGAGAAATTTTGAATATAATTTATTAATTTAGTAGATATTGGATTTACAAATTTGAAAGTAATGTTTTGATCTAAATTTTTTTAATTTATTTCTTTCTCATTTACTGAGAATGGATAAAGTTGGGATAGGAATGGAGTTCCTAATATTATATCTTCATCTAATTCTTTAACTAATATGAAGGTATTTTTTAAACAATATCTTTGATTGCTGATATGTGCATTTGAAAGTTTGTAATGAATTTTTAATCGTTGACCAATGGTACCATGTAATTTCTATGAGGTTGTTTTAAAATATTTGGTAGGTATTAAGCCTTCTCGTATATAGTTTTGATCCGCTCCTAAGTCAATTAAAACCTAAGAAGTTAAATGGTATTCCTTATTTATGACAAGATTAATAATAGAGTACCATTTTTGTATTTGAACTTTATTAATAAGATTGGTAAACGATTCATATGAAATTTTATCGGCGTTGTTATCAGTTTCTATGTTTTCAGGATTCTCAGAAGTAGAAGGTTGATCAATTATTTGTTGAGTTTGAAGTAATAAGAGTTCGAATTTTATTTGAGAATTTTCTTTTTTAATGTTGGAAATTTCTTCCTTTATTATATTTATTTCCTTTTGAAGATCAAGAATAGTTACTGGTTTTGTTTTTTGTTCGAAGCGAGAAATTATATCTTTAAGATTGTAATGTTGGAAACTTTGTTGTTTAGGTTCTTCTATAATAAGATCTTTAAGTTTTTCAAAATATTCTCTCTTAATTTCAAAGTCTTCAATTTGACGAATGACTTCAAAAAGAATTTCTTTGTCTCTTGAAATATCATTTATAGTTTTATTGCATGTACATGTCTCGATTTGATTATCACTAGAGGATATTGATATTCCATAATCAGAATTATCAATATGTTCTTGGATTTCAAAAATTTGGTCATAAGAAGATTCTTCATTCTCGTCTGACGAAGAGGAAGAGTCTGAAGATGTTAATAAATTTAATAATCAAATTTTTAAATCTTCATCTATTTCTAAACTATTAATTTTTCCTTTCATAGGACAATTGGGAGCTATGTGTCCATTTTGTCTACATTTATAACAAGTAATCTCTTTTCTTTTCTTAGTAGTTTTATAATTTTTAAATCTTCTTTTCTGTTTTGATCTATATAAGTTTGTTTTGTTTGGGTTATTTTGAAAATATCCTTGGGTTTTATAAGGTTTTCAGTAACAATTTTATTTAAATTGCTTGGGTCGTTTTCTTTTTTAGGGAGCTTGTATTTTCTCATAACCATATTGAGCACAAAAAGACAAAAGTTCTTGTTTTTGTTTATGAAATTCATTTTTTTATTTTTGCCTTCAATTTAAGGTCCGTGCATAAAGCTAAACCTTCATTGTTTATAAAGTTAATTAGTTCACCGTAGGTTAGATTATCAAAAGGAATTGTACCTTGATAAGTTTGTCTTATTATTTGGCGTACCTTTTCTGTAAATAATTTTGGCAATCCTGAGAGGAATCTTTCTTTCCAATATTGATTATTGCAATATGTTCGGGTGTAGACTTTGCTCAAGAAAATATCTTTATACCATCTGAAATCTTAGAAGTTTCGGACAGGTAAGGTTGGAAAGAATTTCAGAACTTCGTTCTTGGAAATTGAACGAGTTCTCCTATAAAGTTTTTGGTAATGGTGTAAATCAAAGTTGCAATAGAATCTTGTGTTTGACTTATTCCTGAACTACTTAATTCAACTTTAATGGCAGTTAGTATTTTTGTTTTGTCACTTGAAGATACATAATTATATTTTAAATTGTCAGTGAAAACGGAAATTAGCATTTGAGCAATTTGGTAGTCTGTATTTTGATGTATTTTGTAAACAATGGCTACTAAGGTCATCTCATACATAAATTTAGAATTTGATGTTCAGCCATGCCATCTATATTCCATTCATAGATGTCATTTTCTGTATATTTAGCATGGCTTAATTGATGTCTCTCTTAGTATTGCATGTCAAGGAGAGATGGCCTGGAATAATAGTTTCTTAATTTTGGATATGTAGGATTTGTTATCTTTTGAAAGGTGAGATTCTGAAATTGTTTTTCCAGGTTATTTTCAAAATTGTCTTCTAATTTATGTAAGTCATCAAGATTGTCTTTATTTCATGTATGTCAGAATGATTTTTACCGAGAGTTTCATTTATAGTATTAATTCTTGATGTTGAGGTTGATGTATTAAATGCTTTTGTGGAATTTAGATTCCGGTTTTGTAATTGAAGGTTAATTTTGTCTAAAATATTATTAGATTCTTTACTTCAAAAATTAATTAGTTTTAAATTTTTATCATATTTCAAAAAGTTTAAACAAAGGTTTTGTCTTATCAATTAGTTGAGGATGTGATTTTATAGGATAATGTTGAGATTCAAGTTTGGATTCTATTCTTTACTTGGTTCGATATTGTATGTAAAATTTTATTAGAATAATTATTCTGTAATAGTATATTTTTAATATCTTTTAATGTTTGTACTTTTGTTTCAATTTCAGGTATGTAGCAACCCCACCTCCTAGAACTACTAAAAAGGGGATCGCTACTGCATGCATGCATAAATATTTTCATTGTGGAAAATAAAGTAAATTAAAATAGAATAATCACGATTTTGAACTGCTTTAGGTATATAAGAAAATGTTCTGACATTATCTCAAAATCTTAAATCATTCAACCTGGGCATCCTTTTCAGCAAGAAACAAATCATAAATAATAAAAAAAATTATAATAAAACCATGAATGTAATAAAAACAAAACATGCGAAAATATAAAGGGTCAAATGCAGAAGCGAATTTTGGTTCCTTTGTCACTGTCACGGATTCCTCTTATCAGTCGCCCGAGTGTCCTTGTCCTTATCTAGAAAAAAAAATAAAGATAAAGGGTGAGTATAAAATACTCGGTAAGTGATCCCATTACCGGGATCAGACTATGCATCCATGAGCAAAAAAAGATAGCCCGTAGCTCATACAGCTACATCGGTTTTTTGATGATGAAAGGAAAACCAAAAGACGTACTATCTTGCCTTGAAACACATGTCTAGCGACCCGTAGGCACACCGTCAAACATGATAATAACATGAACGTGAACCCGTCGACTCACGCATGTCCAGCGGCCCATAGGATCACCGTCAAAACATGAAACATGAAAATAAAAGTAACATGAACGTAAACTTGTTGGCTCACTCATGTCTAGCGACCCATAGCACACCATCAACATGGTAATAACATGAACGTAAACCTATCGGTTCACGCATGTCTAGCGGCCTGTAGGCACACCGTCAAACATGATAAAAACATAAACGTAAACCTGTCGGTTCACGCATGTCTAGTGGCCCATAGGCACACCGTCAAACATGAAACTAGACCCGTAGGTCTTATGAAATAAAACATGCGTCAAGGCGAGACAATAAGCCGCTCTACTGGTCTATTCATGTATCACATACATAATATTAGTACTGATTAAAAATTTGAACATGCTCATAATACTTGTAACTGCCATGCAACATGCAATCATAATGACAAACAAAATCATGCTCCAAAGTCCACTAAGTAACTTTATAGGTCTAATCTAGGTCGCCTGGCACGAAGGCACCAGTAATAGTATCACTTACCTCAACTTGGTCTCAAAAGTCTGCACAAATAACTCCTTAATAGCCCTTGGATAAAACTTAAACCAACCCTAAGACATTAACCACAAGTTTAGTTTAGCAACTATGGCCTAGGAAGTGAGTAAAAAAATTAAGTAAATCCTCGGGGTTCAAGTCCAAAGGATAACCAACCAACTTACACAAAACATACCCAAACTAAACTCTCAGTTGAAAAGAATAGTCTCTTCTTTGATAGCAATGCCCCAGAATCTTCCAAAATCCAAATCCTGGAAGTCGACACAATAGGTAATAACCAAAATTGTTTCCAACACCAAGTGACACTCCAAAAAGACTCAAACACTAACCCTTGCCCAAAATAATCCAACTCTTGTCCAATCTCAAAAAGGCAGTGGCGGATGAATGACGCCGACTTGGCTGGGCGCGACGGTAGAAACAAAATTGGACGGCGAGACAGCGATGGACGACTGAGCGCGGCGACGAGACAGCAGCGAATGACCGACGCTCTGACGCTGCGACGGGACGGTGCTGGCAAAGCAGCAAGGTGAGGCGGTGCTGCGGCTAGGGTTTGGAAGGAAGGAATAGAAGAAGAAGAAGGAAAAAGAAGGGGACGGCGTGCGGGGGTTGAGGAGAGAGAGAGAAAAAAAAACTTACTTTTTTTTCTTTCTCCTTTTCTCTTTTTTTTTAACCTTTCCTCAATATATATATACTTATATGTTCTTCTTTTAAAAAAATACAATAAACACATTTAATTATCTCCATAGATAATCAAATCTCCAAATGCAAGCCAAAATAAAACTCAATTAATTCTAAATAATTAAATCATATTCTAGCTTAGCCAAAAAAACATAAATCTCATATAATTTATCCAAGTAGCCAACATTAAAAAAAAAATAATTACAAAATAAATCAGGATGTTACATTCTCCCCCCCTTAAGAAACTTTCATCCTCGAAAGTTCTAATCCTGAAAAAGCTCGGGATAATGCACCCTCATGTCATCCTCACACTCCCACATTGCTTCCTCGAACTGTTGATTCTGCCAAAGAACCTTCACCAAAGCTATCTCCTTGTTGTGCAAAACTTTCACTTCCCTGGCTAAGATTCGAATGGGCTCCTCTTTGTAGCTCAGGTTCTCATTTAAATGCAAAGGCTCATAATCCACAACATGAGATGAGTCTGCTACGTACTTCCTCAACATGGAAACATGAAAAACATTGTGAACTGCAGAAAGAGATGGGGGCAAGGCCAGCCGGTAGGCTACAGGGCCAACCTGCTTCAAGATCTCAAATGGCCCGATGAAACAAGAGTTCAACTTACCCCTCTTACCAAACCTCAACACGCTCTTCATAGATGCCACTTTCAGAAACACCTTTCCACCTACCTCAAACTTCAGATCCTTATGCCTAACATCAACGTAACTCTTCTGCCTGCTTTGAGCCGTCAACATTCGGGCCCTAATCTTCTATATTGCCTCGTTCATGGTTTGTACTAACTCAGGTCCTAGTAATTTTCGCTCACCAACTTCATCCCAGCATACAGGTGACCTACAACTCTTCCCATAAAGGGCATCAAACGGTGACATGCAAATGGTTACCTGATAACTATTATTATAGGCAAACTTTATCAAATGCAGGTAAGAGTCCTAACTCCCTGCAAACTCTAGCACACAAGAACGTAACATATCCTCCAGTGTTTGGTTTAAACGCTCAATTTGACCGTCAGTTTGTGGGTGAAAAGCCGTACTGAAATCTAAACGTGTACCCAATGCTGCGTGAAGGCTCTTTCAAAAGCTGGAGGTAAATCGAGGGTCCCTATCAGACACGATGGACACTGGTACCCCGTGCAATCTTACCACTTCTTTCATATACAACTGGGCCCACCTACTCACTGAATATGTACACTTCCCTGGAATAAAATGTGCCAACTTGGTGAGTTTGTCCACTATAACCCAAATTACTGTAAAACCCTTCGCGGTTCGCGGCAAACCTACAATGAAGTCCATCGAGACATGCTCCCAATTCCATTTCGGTATGCTCAAAGGTTGCAACAAACCTGCTGGCTTTTGTCTTGGGGCCTTTACCTGCTGACACACCAAGAACTTACTGACAAACTCTACTATCTCCACTTTCATGTTATTCCACCAGTAGCAACGTTTTAGGTCTTGGTACATTTTGGTACTGCCAGGATGTATTGAAAATGGGGAGTTATGAGCTTCCCATAACAGATCGTTCTTGAGGTCACTATCTGCTGGAACACATAAACGTCTTCGAAAAGTAAGACCATTATCTACTGACAAGGAGAACTCACCACCCTGTCATGTCTTCACTTGTTACGTTACTTTAATTAAGTAAGGATCACTGCGTTGAGCACCAATGATCCTCTTCCTTAAACTTGGTTGTATTGACAATTGTGCTAACTGCGCAGAGATCTCCCCTACCACCACTGCTATCTCAACCCGCTCAAGGTCCTTACATAAACGACTATGAAAGAAAGAAAGGCCTAGTCGAAGGAGAAGGAGGCAGGCGCTAGCTTATGATTTCCGTTGTCCAATCAACTAATGGGGTTTTGGGGTGTGCAACCTGAACTGCTTAATCTATTCCAGAATGTCAAAGAAATGGTTGCCCTAATCAATAAGCGAGGTTGACGGGCGATCCTAAGGGAAGAAGAATGAAAGGGATAAGGCTTCAAGAAGAACCTAAAGAGGAAGCTCCACCGAAAGAAGAAGAGAAAATAAGACTCGAGTTTCTGGAAATATTTCAATAGGGAGTTCCATAGCGAAAACGGAGAGAGGAAAATTCAGAAAAGAGAAAAAAAAAAAAAAAAAAAAGAAGAAGATTGTGGTGATAAGGGCTACTGAATGGGTTACCTTCCTACTTAGAGCATCCGCCACTACATTTACCTTTCCTGGGTGGTACAGAATCTCACAATCATAATCTTTCACTAGCTCCAACCACCTACGTTGTCTCATGTTTAACTCCTTCTGAGTGAAGAAGTATTTTAAACTCTAGTGGTCGGTAAACATCTGTATCTTCTCGCCATACAAATAGTGCCTCCAAATTTTTAAAGCAAAGACCACAACTGCCAACTCCAAATCATATGTGGGATAGTTCAGTTCATGGTTCTTTAGCTGGTGAGAGGCATAAACAACTACCTTACCTTGCTGCATCAACACGCACCCAACCCTCTCTTGGAGGCATCACTGTAAATAACAAAACCACCTATTCCATCTGGTATGGTGAGAACTGAGGCAGTAACCAACCTTTGCTTGAGATCTTGGAAATTATCCTTGCAAGCCTTACTCCAAATAAAGGAAGCTCCTTTTCTGGTCAACTGGGTCAGAGGGATGGCTATACGAGAAAAGTCTTTCACAAACGACGATAATAGCCCGCCAACCCCAAGAAACTGCATACCTCTCCGACTGTGGTAGGACGAGACCAACTCGTGACTGCCTCGATCTTTGCAGGATCAATAGATACACCTTCCTTGGACACCACATACCCTAGAAAGGACACTTACTTTACCCAGAACTCGCATTTGGTAAACTTAGCATATAACTGTTGCGCCCTCAAGGTCTCTAGAACCTTTTGTAAATGTTCCTCGTGCTCTACCTCTGTCTTGGAGTAAACCAAAATGTCATCTATAAAGACTATCACGAAGGTGTCAAGAAATTCCTTAAACACCCTATTCATCCGGTCCATGAATACTGCAGGAGCCTTCGTCAACCCAAATGACATCACGACAAACTCATAATGCCCATATCTCGAACAAAAAGCTGTATTGAGGATATCACTGTCCTTTATCCTCAACTGATGATACCCCAACCAAAGATCAATCTTAGAAAACACTGTAGCTCCCTGCAACTGGTCAAACAAGTCATTAATCTTGAAAGCGGATACTTGTTTTTTATAGTCACCTTGTTTAGTTCCCTGTAGTCAATGCAGAGCCGTAATGAACCATCTTTCTTTTTCACAAACAGCACTGGCACACCTAAGGGGACACACTAGGGCGTATGAAACCCTTATCCAACAACTCTTGCAACTGAACCTTAAGTTTCTTCAGTTTTGCTAGGACCATTATGTACGAAGCTTTCGAGATAGAAGTTGTGCCTGGCTCTAACTCGATAGTCACGTACCACTGGCTCCAAAGTCAAAGAGACCTTAGGTTCTCTAGTGTCGACGACACTAGCCAAGATACTCCAGGTACCCTGGTTAAGCAACCTCTGGCTTTCATGGCAGAAATCACTTTGGGCAGGACCACGATCCCCGCCCCTTTAAATTTAAAGCTGGCTCCTATGAGAGGGTTAAAGATCACCTCCTTGCGAGAGAAATCTATACTGGCATGGTTAGCAACTAGCCAATCCATGCCCAAAATCACATCAAAATCCCGCATGTCCAAAACTAATAAAGTCACATCCAGGGTATGACTCGCTACTTCAATCTAACATGCTTTTATCTTCTCCTTTGCTAACATAATTTCTCCAGATAGAGTGGAAACTGACAACACAGTGTGCAAAAGCTCTAGTTCTAACATGGCATGCTTAACAAACAACGATAATATAAACGAATGGAATGAACCCGAATCAAACAATACTAGCACAAAATGTCCCAAGAATGGGAGCATACCTGTCACAACAGTGTCTGCTTTCTCGGCCTCCTGTCGGGTGGTAGAGTAAATACGACCTTGTTGATGCTAAGGCCTACCCGAACTCCTCTGTTCATGGCCTACAAACTGGTTCCCATAACCGAACGTGCTTCTAGCCAGACATCTATCTATCAAGTGCCCCTCCTGCTTGCAATGAAAACAAACCCCAGTGCCTGCCAAACATCGACCATAGTGATGTCTTCCACACGAGTTACACACCGGTCGCATTCTCTCCACCATACCTGCCTCTGCTACTTAAAATGTCGAGGCGGTCTGTCTGAACTTTAAACCTTCTGATGGGGGTGAGGCTTGAAAGACTTCTGATCTTCCTTCCTCTTCTGACCGGAGGAAGGTCCCACCCCAAACACTCGTGAATACTCGTCTCCTGACTATGGGTCAACCTCGGCTGCCAAGCGAAGTGCCTCAACATGAGTGGTTGGTTTGAATGCTCGCACGATACCTCGTATACTGTCTTTTAGGTCTTGAACGAACCTTTCTGCCCTCATAGTTTCCATGGCGACCAACTCCGGAGCAAAACAGGATAAGGTGTCAAACTCCTGGTCATACTCCTCTATGACCTGTGTCCCTGCCTCAGCTCCAAGAACTCCTTCTGCTTATTGTACCTCAGGTTGGCAAAGAAGTACTTCGCGTAAAAGCGCTCTTTGAACTGCTTCCATGTCACTGGATCCCCTCTTACACCAACATCCTTTCTGCCGACTGCCACCAAATTTGAGCTTTATCGGTAAGCATAAAAATGATACGCTGCACCTTCTAATCTTCTGGGCATTTCATATAAAAAAGATCGTTTCATTCGTGGATATCTATAATTCTGTATTGGTAAGGTCATTTAGTGATCCATTGAAGGTGTTGGGGTTGTGCTTCCTGAAATCTTGCAAATGTTTGGCCTCCACCGAAAAGCCTGACATGCTTTGGTTCTGGATCATGTTCTGAGTCTAGACTTGTGACACTTGATCCTGTGGTGGTGGTGTCTGATGGAACTGGGCAAACTGGGCTAGTCGTTCATCCAACATGTCCTTCACCTTACCCAACACGACTGATGTAACCGCTTCCCCAATAGTGGCTTCCCAATCGGTAACCTCTGCTGAAGCACAGGGGTGGTCTGCGTCTGTGGTGGCGTGGTCGTTTGCTGGACTCTACTTCGTGTCTGGGTTCGCTGCCACCCTGACCCTGAGGGGTCTCTCGTCGGCAAGGAATCCTCTGGTACCGAAGGGTCCTGAACTTGTGCATCTTGAACTTGTGGATCCTCATCATGAGGATCTTGATCCTGAACTGACGGATTCTGCTCTTCAGGAATATGTCCCCTTTCGGTAACTCTATGACTGCCTCTTCCCCTAACGAACCATTTTCCTGACAGTTATTCACAACCACCCCTTAGCTACTTTTCTTACTAGCACAAAACACATCAATTGCAATCATAATGCTACTAACTCAGGTGCATATTATCCTAAATACTTTTCATAAAGAACATACCTGGTGATGACGAAGAATTCGTTATAGGCAAAAAGGAATAACCTGGACTTACATAATAAGTCAATCTATAGAACCTCAAAACACGGGTTCTAATACCAACTATAACAACCCCACCTCCTAGGACTACTAAAAAGGGGATCGCTACTGCGTGCATGCATAAATATTCTCATTGAGGAAAATAAAGTAAATTAAAATAGAATAATCACGATTTTGAACTGCTTTAGGTATATAAGAAAATGTTCTGATATTATCTCAAAATCTTAAATCGTTTAACCCGGGCATCCTTTTTAGCAAGAAACAAATCATAAATAATAAAAAAAAAGTTTATAATAAAACCATGAATGTAATAAAAACAAAACATGCGAAAATATAAAGGGTCAAATGCGGAAGCGAAATCTAGTTCCTTTGGCACTGTCACGGATTCCTCTTATCAGTCGCCCGAGTGTCCTTGCCCTTACCTGGAAAAAAAAATAAAGATAAAGGGTGAGTATAAAATACTCAGTAAGTGATCCCATTACCGGGATTAGACTATGCATCCACGAGTAAAGAAAGATAGCCCGTGGCTCATATAGCTACATCGATTTTTGATGATGAAAGGAAAACCAAAAGACGTACTATCTTGCCTTGAAACACATGTCTAGCAGCTCGTTGGCACACCGTCAAACATGATAATAACATGAATGTGAACCCGTTGACTCACGCATGTCTAGCGGCCCGTAGGCTCGCCGTCAAAACATGAAACATGAAAATAAAAGTAACATGAACGTAAACCTATCGGCTCATGCATGTCTAGTGGCCCGTAGGCACACCGTCAAACATGATAATAACATGAACGTAAACCTGTCAGTTCACGCATGTCTAGTGGCCCGTAGGCACACCGTCAAACATGAAACTAGACCCGTAAGTCTTCTGAAATAAAACATGCGTCAAGGCGAGACAATAAACCACTCTACTGGTCTATTCATGCATCACATACATAATATTAGTATTGATTAGAAATTTGAACATGCTCATAATACTTTAACTGTCATGCAACATGCAATCATAATGAAAAACAAAATAATGCTCCATAGTCCATCAAGTAACTTTATAGGTCTAATCTAGGTCGCCTGGCACGAAGGCACCAGTAATAGTATCACTTACCTCAACTTGGTCTCAAAAGTCTGCACAAATAACTCCTTAATAGCCTTTGGATAAAGCTCAAATCAACCCTAAGACATTAACCACAAGTTTAGTTTAGCAACTATGACCGAGAAAGTGAGTCAAAAATTAAGTAAATCCTCAAGGTCCAAGTCCAAAGGATCACCAACCAACCTACAAAAAACTTACCCAAACTAAACTCTCAAAGAATGGTCTCTTCTTTAACAGCAACGCCCCAGAATCTTCCAAAACCCAAATCCTGAAAGTCGACACAATGGGTAATAACTAAAATTGTTTCCAACACCAAGTGACACTCCAAAAAGAAACACCAATCCTTGCCCAAAATAATCCAACTCTTACCCAATCTCAAAAAGGCAGTGGCGGACGAACGACGACGACTTGGTTGGGTGCGGCGGCAGAAACGAAACTGAACGGCGAGGCGCGGCAGCAAGACAGCGGCGGATGACTGAGCGCGGTGGTGAGACAACAGCGAACGACCGGCACTCTGACGCTGCGACGGGATGGCGCTGGCGAAGCAGCGAGGTGAGGCGGCACTACGTCTAGGGTTTGGAAGGAAGGAACGAAAGAAGAAGAAGGAAAAAAAAGGGGATGGTGGGCATGGGTTGAGGAGAGAGAGAGGGAAAAAAAACTTACTTTTTTTTTTCTTTTTCCTTTTCTCTTTTTTTTTTTTAACCTTTCCTCAAGTACAAATAACAAAACTAAACTTCTTCTTTTTCCCTTTTAAAAAAAATTCCTTAATAAATTTCCAAAATATATACATACTTATATATTTTTTCTTTTAAAAAAATCCAATAAACACATTTAATTATCTCTATAGATAATCAAATCTCCAAATGCAAGCCAAAATAAAACTCAATTAATTCCAAATTATTAAATCATATTTTAACTTAGCCAAAAAAAACATAAATCTCATATAATTTATCCTAGTAGGCAACATAAAAAAACTTAATTACAAAATAAATCAAGATGTTACAAGGTACATCTATTATATTAAACTATTGTCGCATCAATACTAATATATTCATCATTCTTCATAATTTTACATTCCATACAATTCAAAATTTTCCATTCCATACAATCATCATTTAATTTCTTTCTTTGCCACATGTCAAGCATGCATGCTTCCATCAACTTCATCTATTCCATCTACTTCATGCTACATGCACATCACGTGTCCAATTCAAAACATCTTCATACTATATGTATGTATGTATGTATTTGATTGAATTCCTTTATGGAAAATTTTGAAAGTTATGCATAATAGCTAATTATTCTTCCTAAAGCTACACTTGAAGCTGTATAAATCAATTAGTGTTCATTATTTTTTCCATGCACCTATAGTTGCACATATGTTAAATTAATAAATGCTTATAAACTAATGAACATATATCAAACATGTTGTGCTCTTGTATTAGCAGTTTGAGAAAGAAATTTTGAAACATTGTGTTGAATATTTATCTAATATCTTTTAAGGTTGAATAAAACATACGAGCAGGTGTTTGTATGAAAAATAATGAATTTAGATCAAATAATATAATATCATTCTCTGAAGTGAATGTTTCAATATTTAATCATTGAGGTCGAAATCATGTTAATAAATGAAGAAGTAATCATTCTATTAAAACCACACATATATAATGTTTTGAAGAAAAATTTCATTTTTCAAATGTGATGCAAAAGAGACAATAATTTTTTATTTGTTGTACAATAAGAATTAAAATCCTTATTAATGAAAAAGAAACAATACGTGGAAGCAAACTTTGAGAATTTATTTGAATCTCCTAAAAAGATAGTAAGTTATCTTTTTAACTCCTAAATATGATATTATGTTACAAGTTTCTTAGAATCTCTTAAAGAGATTATTGTTGTTTTTTAAAACTTCCATTTGAGATATTTGGATTTCTTTTAAATCTCCCGAAGAGAATAAGAGCAAATAATATTTATGTTTTTTATTTAGTACATCTATGCATATTATAATTAAAAGTAGACAATATATTTTCAAAAATTCAAATGCTTGAAGCGAAAAATCAAATATGATATTAAGTCATGTAGATTTGATTAAAGATTTTGAAAATTGACAATTGATATACTTTATTTTCTTGTAAATCAAAGAGAAGTTTAGTAAATTTAGAAAGTATACGTTGTAATTGATATCATCTAGAAAGATTGATAATAAGAATAATATATGGTATTTGTATACTATATCTATAGTCTTCTATGGGAAGTGCATATAGAAAAGTTATGTTTTTCCTTCTAAATTGTGTTCATATATATTTGTACATTTGAAATATATGTAACAATGAACCTAAAGTTCATCGATCCAAATATATTTTCCTTTGACATGATGAGTCATTTTGGGTCAATAGTGAAAATAATTTTTGAAAATATACATTGATATCTATTGAAGAACTAGAAGATTCTCCATCTAATAAATTGTCATGGTGTCGTGTTCTCAAGAAATTAATTATCAAACTCTCACTAGCTAAAATTGAAATTGAACTTTTCTTACTTTTGGAACAGATTCATAGTTTTATGGTTTTTGTTGACGCAACTAATTGATAGTCACATATATACTTAATATTTTGTTTTGATAATGCTAGTGAGTTTGCATCCCAAATATTTGATAATTGATTGGGATAAGTGTTAAACATCCTGTAACTTATGTTCAAATAGCAAAACTTCTAGATTTGTATGAAATCGTGTTATTATGTATGCTCGACCAAAGACTAATGAACTTATGGCCAGAAGCCAAATATATTTCATATGCAAGATATGGAGTAGGTGTTTAAATTGTTCCACAACAACAAATAAGATGATGAAACAATTAAAATCTATGTTGAAATTGATTTTACATCAATTAGTTACTTTGAATCCGTGGATTGTTTTACACACAATTTAATTGTTATTAATGAGACAAATTTTCTAACATTAGAGGGAGAAATTAAGGAAAAGTTGGAAAAATAAATTGAATAAAATACATAAGTATTGTCTAGTTTGATCATCATACATATCACTTTGAACTAGAAGTTCAAAAGATAATTCATTTGTAAAATATAGCAAATCAATACTAGATTCTTTACATAACACTTACAGATGCAAGAAAGTGACCAAGTTATATCTCAATGCAACAAGTTATATACTAATGAGTCTGCAATGCAACACAACTGAAGCGTGATAGACAAATAGGTTCCAAAGATAAAGATCATCAAAAAAAGTTATTAATCAATGACTCAATTGAGAATATACATATTCTCGAAGAAATCCTAAATATGAGCACTCATAAAAATTTTGAAGTAAATGAGGAGAATAAATAGATCTCAATAAATTATATGTCATGGCAAGAAAAGGATGGAACCATACTCAAATAAGTTGACAACATTTTTACATACACTATTGCTCACGATATTATTTATGAAAATGAGGATTATATACTCAGATAAATTGAAAAATGTCACTACATAGAAATGATTGACTTATGTAGAAAGAAACATTCCAATAGAAATAAATTCATTTTCCAAATCATGAGAACTAGTAGTTCAGTCATTAGAGAATATCAAATATATGGGAGTATTTGTAAGAAAAAACAAATAGAATGGGTCGCAATATATAAAGCGAGACAATTTCTACAATAATTCTCGCAAAGAATTGGTATTGATCATAAGGAGACATTATCCTATGGTGGATACAATACCATGAAATATTTAATTTATCTAATTGTGGATGAAAAAAAGCTTAACATGCATCTTATGGATGTAGTTATTGTACATTTATATGAATCTCTTAATAATATATCCTTGAAGGATTAAAGGTACCAAAATCATATGAGTAAAATATTGGAGAATGATATATATATCATAGAGATTTTTATAAAACATTCCTTATGAATGTAAAATAATCATCTTATTAAATATTTGAAGATATGAGGGTATAAAAATAACCCTATTTATCTATATGCTTTTATAAAGAAATCACAACATGAGATTACTTATACATTATTTAATATATATATATATATATATATTGATGATTTGAGCAAAAACTCCTTATGAGATTTCAAAGGCAATAGAGTTTCTTAAAAAATAAATTAAGATAGTAAGTTTTGTTTTAGCTTGCAAATAAAGCATAAAGCAAATGAAATTGCAACAACTTATATATAAAATATCTTACATGGACTAGTTACTTTACCATGGTGGTTCATTCACTTAGTATAAAAAAAAATTAAATCATCTGATATCAGAAAAATAATGAAGAACTTTAGGTCCTAAAGAATCATAATTTTGATAAATAAATACACTTATATCTTACTAGTTTATACACTACCTATTGTAGTATTTTTTGTAAATTTGTTACATAAATATAATATTTCTCCAAAGAAAGATTTTAGAGTAAAGTTAAACATATGCTATGTTTTTATTTGAGAATTAGTCTACATGGATTTATTATATTCTCATAAATCTAATTGTGATCTAGTTGATTGTGAAGATGTAGGTTACTTAGTACATTAAGAAGAATTTTATATTATGACAGTCTATAAAGCAAATTATAATAACTTATACTTTAATTCATGCTGAAATCATGATGATTCACGAGGCTAGCAAATAGTGTTCTTATATGAAGACAATAAATTATCAAATGACAACATCACTTTTCAACAAAATTCTTCAAAAGATGACTTGAAGGACTTATTGATGAAGGTGCTACCCTACAACAACATTTGATAAGTTAACCACAACATTTGTTTGTGACAACTAAGAGTATCAAGTGATATTTTTATGAGGGGAGTAAATATGTTACACTATTTTTCCTTCACTAGCCTATTGGATTTTTCTTAGTAAGGTTTTAATGAGACACATATTATATATTCTATGCACATCTAAGGGGGAGTATTATAAATATGATAATTATGTAGATGTCCATGCTAACTTCCGTAAGTTAAAACTCATCCATTAACCTCTCAATTAATCCTCATAATTATCTTGTCCCCTCCTTATGTTTCATTCTTGTAACCACTATTCTCACAACCCTATAAATAGAAGTTGTAGAGATCATTTGAAAACGCACCTCAATTGAGCATAATATATATGTTCTATTTTCTTCTCTCCATTTCTTTCTTATATTCTTATGTTTGTTCTTCTCTCCTCTCTATCTTATGACATTTTCAAAATTATTTATAGAAGAAGACTAATATTTTTATTTAAAAAATTAAAAATAAAATGTAGATTCTTTTCCAGATTTATTGAAGAATAAAAACTAAAATGATATTTAATTTTTTTTTATTCCCCCTCCCCCTCCATCTCCATCCAAGGCAACCAATCTCCAACTTATCTATTTAGTTTGTAAATTGAATATTTGTAACAATTAATGTGTGATTCAAAAGTTTTTTTCTTTTTTTCTTTTTTTTTTTTGTAAATTCAAGTTTATTTCATTGAATTAATTATATAATGTGCAGTGAGATGAACAAACTCATAAGCTAAGTTAAATACACAAATTTAATTGCAATTTTGTGGCGCACACGCTTACTTCTCAGACGTCGTTAATTTGGTTTGAAAACCATCCTCCATGATGTGAAATCTGTTTGAATTGATTGCAGTTGGTTTTCTTAGTTTTGTATTCTAAAGAAAAATGTTAAATAAATAAATATATCAAATTAGACTCGATTTCTTAATTTTTGAGTTGCACAGAGTTAGAGTTGCAAAAGTCTAACTCGTGAACCAAATACTTCTTGGATCTTGGGAGGCATTTATCAAATCTATTCTCTTCCAAATATTTCTCTTTGTGTTCACATATATGTTTCTAGTTTCTTGTATAATAGTAAAGCCAATAAATGAAGTTTTTTTCCAAAATAGTTGAAATATCTTTAATTTTGAAAAATAGTTGTTGGTAGAAAGCTTCTTATATTATAAGTTGTCATTGTCAACCTTAATTGGGAGCTTATTTACTCATGGCTATTATGGATTCCCAAAAGCATGTTCTCTTGCAAATCATGATTTTGGTTATTAAAAGTACTTCTAATCATGAAGTTTTATCAAAATAACATTTTTATCCCTAAACTTTATTTCATAACGATTTACTAGTCTTGTTATTTTCAATCTCATATTAATAGTCTCTATATTTTAAATTTTATAACAGTATTATGGTCTCATTTGGTAATCATTTAATTTTTTTTTAAAAAAGAAAAATTAAGCCAACTTTGATAATGGTCAACTCTAGTGACCGACTGCAATCACCAACTTTATTGATCATCTCCAACGACTAACTCTAACAACCAATTGCTAAAAGAAATACTCGATTGATGAAAATGTTTATACACATTTAAAAATATTAGTTCATAGTATTTAATAGAATGTCTTTAGTATATAAATCAAACAAACTTATATATAAAAACAAGTAAAAGAACCAAATTAGGAACAACGGGTTGACAAGGCTAAGAAGCCAACTAGGAAAATCCTTCCATCACAACGAGAATAAATCTCTTCCCATCGCCTAACGAGCCAAGCCATCAACCATCATATTTTAAAAAATAATAATAAATAAATAAAAATCTCTTATGAACTTTTAATCAACTTCGTCTTATCCTGTTTTTAATCATTTTGAATCAACTTCTTTTTAATTCTTAATAAGAATCAAGTAAAACACAGTAAAGATGATTTCAAAGAACACTCATGATTTTAGTCTTACATTTTAATCCATGCAGTTGTAAACGAGTATACTAGCTTAGATGACGTTTTCACTATTCGTTTCCAAATTGTGAAACAGATTTTTGTTTTCCTATATAGAGGAACATAGCACAAGAAATCATAATCCAGCATGTTTGGCCTCATTTGGAAAAATGAAAAGCAATAAGCATGATGAAAATTAAGAAAGGGCTGTAAATATTACTAAACGGACCAGGATTAACAACATGCGCTCCCTTTTAATGATATTTTTAGTACGTATTTCAAAATTGTGAAACATGTTCATGTTTCTTTACATATAAACTGTGAAATATAACGAAAAGAATCATCATCAAACATGGTTGTTTCTCATTTGTAAATTAGAAACAAGAAATAGAATGGTGACATGAATGTTATTGATAACATCTATGACCAGAGAATGAAAAGTGACATGGGAACAAGAATTCCAAACTTTTTTTTTTTTATCTTTTAGCTTCTTCATGAATCAATATTTCTTCTAGCTAAGACTATTTACACTGATCTTGACCTACTTTAGCAGCCAAAGTTAGCTTGGTTATGAGGCGGCGAAGCCTCTTAGCTCCTGGCCCTGGCTTGATCTTCAATGGGTTTCCAACTTTTGTGCATTTTGGCTTCCCAGAGCACCACCCACCAGGGGTAAAACTCCCTTTATCATCACGTCCCAGTAGCTCCTGATCAATCTTGTCCAGCACAGGGTTGTCTTGCCGAAACTTCCGAGCAAAGGCAGCACCACTGGCTATCATCTTTTCGGTGTCGTTAATGGTGAGGGCATGAGGATGCTGTCGCGGCGGCACGTCCCAAGAGATGTAATGCAAGTCATGGTTAACTGCAGTTTTTGCAAACTCAGGCTCATTGCAGATTACAGTGTGAAAGTAGCCTTCTGGAGAGGAAACGAAGTTTGTGTAGTACATGAGAAGTGTTCTAGGGAGGTTGTCCCAACCCCATATGAGGTACTCCACAAATGAACGAGACAGAACCATCCATGCCGATCCTAGTAAAAGAAAAATCCAAGAACTCTTTTGATAACGTTTCTGTTTTTAAATGAACCAAAAGTATTCAAATTCAGTAGATTAGAATGTTAAATCTGTTATCTCATCACAAACCAGTGAACAACTTGAAAGCTGTGGGCAGAGCTCGTGGGGGGTTAACCCAAAAAACATCTGATTTGGTTGTTTTGTATAATCCAGGATCTATCATCAATGGCATTGCTCGTTTTGTCCTGCAGAAGAAATTCAAATATTGACTCATTTCACCATCATAAGGCGAGAAAGAGAGAAAGAGAGAAGAAAATGCTCACGCTTTCCATCCTAACTTGCTTGTGTGTTCAATGAAGTTCAAATTTCTATCTAGTGGTGAGAATGTGTGAAGAAGATCTGTAAGTAGCACCAAAATTTCTCCTCGTTAAATCACACCAAAGCAAGAAAAGGAAAGAAACTAGATATATTGGTGATTTTAGCTACTGAAGCTTCTATGTTCTAAACCCTCCAACCTTGTTCCATATGTTGAAAGAGAATGTGGGAAGCACTTCTCAAATTTATGCCTATCTATGTGTTCGACCAATGACAAAAAATATTCAACCGGGTCTTGGTTCACAGCTTGAACTCTCAATCAATTGATGGTAGAATGGCTAACAAGATCATAAGCAAGAAAAGTTCACTGGTGCAACCACAAGGGCTTGTATGTTGCCAAAATTTCAATTAAATGATGGAAATGGGACTGACCGTCTTGAGTGATGAGAGGGTAGTCTGAGGCACTGAGGTTGATAAACCAATCCCAATCATTGCTCCTCTTGAGAAGAATAGCACAAGCATGGAGGGTATTAGCCACCATTGTTGGTCCTCTGTAAGTAACCATATTTGCTTTGGTGATCATGAAAACATTCCCAATCTCAGCAAAAATGGACTCATTTGCCACTCTTGAAGCCAGCTCCAACCTCTCCCTTGGATGTGACTCCAGGTCCAAATGAACAACGTATTGATTCAATGGATGGTAAAGTGCTTTGAGAGTTCTCCACAGCTTCTCTAAGTCACCTTTTGATCCTGAAACCAGGTAAGCAAACCGTGGAATCATAGATGTTGGGTTCGGCGGTGGCGGAGGCTGTGGCAATCTCCCAACTTTCCTCTCAGCAAACAATGCTGCGTTAGTTTGGTTAGTGGGCATTGGAGATGGGAACATTGAGAAAATTGAATTAATTGTGTGGAGAGAAGAGATTAGACCCATGTTGAAGGAAGTGACAAGGAGGAATATACATATTAGAGAGCTTATCACAAGAGGAAATAGCCATTTCTTCTCTAAGCCGGGATGCCCCATAGCAGAATCTTATCATAAGTTCTTGCAAATCAAACTCTCATCTACTTGGGCTTTTGCAACTCCAATCAATAGCCTTTAATCAAACAAGTAAATGACATTTAGACTTTACAAGAACATGATCAAATGAACAGAAAAATTGCTGAAAAAGTACACTCAGAAAAAGACACCAATATCTAGCATTAACATTCGTTTTCACAAAGTAACAAGAGTTTTCCTTATTGAAACAGAGTGAAACAAGTCCAAATAACATTGATTTTGGCCAAAACTCAGGTAAAATGACCATATAAACCTATCATTTCCATCTGATGAACACAATTAACAAGACAGGAAATGTTAGAAACACAATGAGGATTAACTAACATATCTCTCTCTCCAAAATTCTAGGAATCCAAGTCAATAAAACAGTAACAAACCCTAATCTGTACACTCAGTAACAGGCAGCAGATTCAATTGAACATTCATGTAACAGACCACCAGCAGGTAAAGAAGGCTAAAACACCAATAAGAATCCTACAACAAGCCCGACCCAGATAAGAAAATCGATTTATCAAATCAATCCAGATACCAGAAAAAGAAAAAGGCAACAACAACTCAAATCATTCGTAATATCAGACGCACAAAACGAAAACAGAGCAGAGTGTTGTTACATAACAAATAAGAAGAAACTAAAACCGAAGAATACCCAGAAATGGTTACACCAGGGAGACCAAAAAAAGAGCAGCAATATGATTCAAACCCAGAAGAGAATCAAAACTGGACGAACAGAAGAAGAAGATGATGATGGTGGAATAAATGAAGCAGAAGGCGACATGGGTTTGCTGTACGCACGTCCAAAGAAGAAGGAAGAATATTAAAAAAGAAAAGGGGAAAAAAATAATAAAAGGATTGTTGGGATTTTTTTGAGTTAGCCAGAGAAGGTGAAAGTCAGAGATGGGAAAATAAAATAATGAAGAGAAAGAGAGGGGAATTGGGGTTAGCCATTACCATTTCTGTTATAGCTTTCTTTGGGATCTTGACCAAGACAACGGCTACTTTCCCTACCATTGATTGATATATAAATATATATATGTTGAGTGTTTGGAATCTCGACCAATCTTTCAAGACAATGTCTGACTCTACAATATTTGGATACCAATAAAACTCGTAAGAAATTAATTCATAGGTAGGCGTCCACTATGAATTGAACTGAACTCTTACCCTCTTAGAAAGTGTTTTAAGGCAATAAATTGGTTATTATAATTGGGTTATAATAATTTGTTTTTAAGGTGTACATTCTTTTTGTTTGGTTATAATAGTATGTGTTTAAGGTATAAACTATTTTATTTTAAGAATGAAATAGTAAACACTATAGCAAATAATAAAAAGAATGAATGTAAAATAGTAAATATCATAGCAAATGAGAGTTTTGAAATAATGTTGCTAATTGAGGACTAAAAAATAACTGTAGCAAAATATGATTATTATAGTCTTAATTCTTATCCCAAACGTCCCCTTAGTCATTTGTTGAGACTATATCTCATTTTTACCATTAGGCAAACCCATGATGGTTCCTTAATGGTTCTCTCTTTTATTTCTCTTTTCATTTATTTTATTGCTTAAAATATCATTTTCATCCCATGTTTTAAAATTTGTTCACTTTTAGTTTCTATGCCTTCGAAGATCCACTTTTAGTGCATATTTTTCATAAATCTTATCTAAATTTGTTAAATAATAATAATAATTTAGACAAATTACAAAAATTAAAACATGTGATATCTACAATTACACTCTCAAACTTTTAATTATAAAAATTGAGTTCACATCAAAACCTTCCTAACTAACAATGTTTTTGGACTTTCTTGAAATCTTAGGATAGAATTGTAGATAATCTTATTCAAATCTTATGTAATCTTTTCCATTTTTTTTTTTTTTTTCAGATTTTAACATTCCCAAATCTTACACCAATTTTGATGGTTTGGATGTGGCGTAATAAATTTTTAATCAAGATTGATCTCGAAAGTAAAGAATCGAGAAAAACTATTATAACTAATTGACAAAAACAAATGTTAACGATAAAAGGTGAAAATTTTTAGGGTTATTTTTTACCATTTTGTATTGGACTCCTTCAAACATATATATTTATTATTTCTTGATTAAAAACCGGTTTGTATCTTCTTCCGAACTAATAGAAAGGATTTGTCCTATATTTAAAATAAATAAATAACGGATCTTGTCCTCAAATAATTAATAATGGGATCGCCTTGCTTTCCATATATTGTTTATTTATTAAATAAAATATCGATAAAAAGATTTCCCAATTAAATTGCAATTGAGATAAAACGATTGAAAGTAATAAATAAATTATACAAATAAAATAAGACATGCATGCATGGATGGTTAAATCCTATTGGTATAATTCTTGTTTGGTTTCATGTTATTATTATTATTATTTTGGATTTTGACTAGGGATTAAATTATTTTGATCAATTATAGTAAAAAATGGAGAAAAAAACCATTTTTTTTTTTTTTTTTTAGTTTTCAAAGCTAGGCTTAATTTTTTAAAATCGTAGAAAATTGAAGTATTTATTAGAACGACTAACAAGATATTAGTATAAAAGAGAATAGTTTTCTTTTCATTTACACTCATAGTATATACCTATTTGTACAACTAAACCAGCCCAACTGAAAATTAATTTTTTTTATTAAAAAAAAACAGGCAAATTTAGTATTTTCTGACCCCTCACTAGCATGTTGAGAAAATAAGATCTAAGATTTTGTTTTTTTTAGTTTATACCTTTGCTATATGTATGCATTTATGAGAGTGTTGAACTCAATTAATTCAACTCAATCTATACTGGTTGGATTGGATTGGTTCATCTGTTTATCTAAAATAATTTAAACCAATCCGAATTTATTATTGATTTCAAAAAGTATGTTTATTTTACATATGATGCAATCATATATATACAAATATTTATTTTAAATTTATTTAATTTCATGATTTTTTGGATAATTTATTCTTCCACCATTCTTAAAAATAATTTTTTTTAGTACTTTGGAAAAAAAAACTATCCTAATCTAAATTGAAATTCAATTGTTACTCTTAATTCAATTAAATCTTTTACATATTAACAATTTACTTATTTTTGGAACAACAATTTAAAACAATCGATTCGCTTCGTTCCTCAGTAACATTCGAGGTAGAGTTTCATGATTTTGAAAACTGAAAATGTTTGATTTTTTATGATTGTATCTGTTGTACCGTATATGGACCATAGTAGTTTCTATCGTTTTTTCTCTTCATCTACTCTTAACAAGATACATGCTAATGGGTTTCTGTTTTTTAGTACTGTAAATATGTAGCCTAGTTGTTTTAGTATTTTCAAATGTTTTGAAAAATAATATAGATAATTTTAGTATAATGTATAAATACTATTGTTTATATATCGTTTTTGAGTTCTTGTTTTAATAGGTTCATAAATCATTGTCAAAAATATGTAGTTATACATCAAGTGACATGCTATAAATTGGTAACATGTAGACGTTGTTATTTGATATGGTATTGCATTGTACATTTTATGATACAATGTGCAAATATATATATATATTATATATATATATATATATATATATATATATATTGTATTTTCATATTTTTTAATAAATGTGATATACATCCGTTGATAGATATATAATGAATATACCCTAATATGACAAAAATATTGTTGCCAACATTTTCTTTTATCATGTAAGTTTATTACAAATATACATGTGTATATCTAAAAAATAAATATAATATCTACGTATATATTCTAATAAATTTCACAAGATGAAGAAAATAAGTTCTAAAAGTTAAACATGTGAAACCAAAAAAAATGTGGAAGTGTCAACTTCATCAGATTTTTACAATCATTTATTTGAAGACATGACAAATGATTCCATATCATTAAGAATATTAGATAACATAACAAATTAAAGAAGAAAAGGAAATGGAAACAATTGGAACACAATTGAAATATATTGATGAATGTATTTATAATATACCTGACAATATATTATATACACTTTTTGTATATACCATGGGATATCTAAATATCTAACATCCTACGTATACATAGGTATACATAAAAAAATACATATGAAGAAATGTAATATTAGAATATTTGACATTTTGAATACGTAGTGGTAAATCTACGAATATAAAATAGAATATAATGTATGACACATCAAAATTGAATACTATGATATTTCTAATACATACAAACTAAATATACACATGTATACATAAATAGAGTCGCAACTACTTAGTAACAAGATTCTAGAACACTATCGAATCTACCAAAAATAAAGATAAAAAATAGTAAGAACAAAGCGAAAAAGTATGAAAAGAAATGATAACTATAACTATCAGGTGAATGAGAAATGACAACTGTAACTATGAGGTGAGTGATTTTCCACGTAAAATTAAACCAAATCTCTAAAGGAAAATTAAACAAATCTCCTACCATTAAGAAAACTTAAATTTGGATAATTCTATATTAAATTCACTGTAAAAACTCGTTAGTATAAATTAGAATTTTAGATATTCGTCATATATCAATTTAGGCATAGTTTAATTGATTAAAATATGTCTTCAACCCAAGAAGTTTGAAGTTTGAATCATCCTCCATTATTTGTTGTTGGAAAAAAAAAATCTAGTTGACTCAAGTATAATTTATCAAGATAGTAGTAATTTTGTTGCAGATTTAATTCGCATATTGAGAGCTACGATATTTAAAAATGAATGAATTAAGGTAAATGGTTGATGTAAAACTGGTCTAAGAATTGGACAAATGGTGAAAATGAAAGTATCCTTAAAAAAAAAAATACTATATTAAGGTAAGAACATTTATTAACTGTTTTTTTAAAAAAGTTAAGGGTACTAATGCAACTTTTAAAAATTTTAAAATATTTTTTGAAATAAATTAATGACGATTTGTATTCATGTACGTTACGATAATGGTATTTTCTTTAACCTTAAAAGTTGAGTGATATTGTGAAATAAATTACTAATAGTTTATATCTAATATTAATTATAAGATAATTATTTTTTAAATGGTTTTTTATTAGCTTGGGAGTGTATATATATAATTTAAAGATTGTAATGGGTAATAACCACTGGCCGGTGGGTTTAAGGTAATCGAGGGATGAGGGATAGTTTCGTCATTTGGAAGGTCAACGGATCTAAGCCTCGGGCTGTTCGCAACCGTCTGATCAAAAATCGTGAACGGAACAGCCAATAGAAATGTACATAGTGGGACCCACCAGAAAGAACTATCCGGTGCGACACGTGGCAACATATGGGCCTAAACCGTTTTCAAATGCGCGTACATTGACTTGGGCCGCTGACCGTGTACACCCCAGCCCATAGGATAATTGCCAATCAAATGGGATAAATTGCATTTTTTTTTTTAATGTTTTCCAAATATCAAGTTAAAAAGTGTCTTTCATTCGATTACATTTGGTGTTATTTATTTGTATTCTATATCTATACTATCATATGGAGTCTATGTCTAAGTCTATAAACGAAAAATGCAAATTGATTAACAAATGGAGGATGCTGATTGCGTCTAAAAATTACGTTGTATCGTTACTGTTACGGTTATAGTTATAGTTATGGTTATGATTATCATTATTGTAGGTTGACCTCAGAGATAAAGGTAACCAAAATGGTAACAATAGATTTGACAAAATTCATGATTTCAAATTCAAATAATGGAATTTCATTATAATTACACCAATTTTCATTATAAATTGGTAAATATGACCTTTGATTTTTCCTAATAATATATACTTAACTATTCACTTGTTTATTTGGAATAACTTGTTTGAACAATGTTTTTTTAGGAATTTAGATTGTGTCAGTATATATCTAGTGGACAATAGTGTGTTTTCTTTTTAAAGAATCTTAATAAAATTAACTTTCAAATTGATTCAAGTTTTTAAATTATTATTTTAAAGAATTCTTTTGATGATTAAAAAAAATCTACACTAAACACACTTTCCATTATTAATTTCCATATATAATTTGGTTAAGAAGTAAGGTTTGTTTTCCTGAATTATTCCTACCCCAATATAAATTCCGGGTTCTTAATTTGTCGAATCGACAATCAATATGTCACGAAGTCATTTAAAAAATTATAGTGGAAAATATGAGATGAAATTAGAAATTTTCCACTTTTTCTCTGGACCATCTCATTTGTTTTTCTAAGAGTAGTCGACTGTATCATTTCAATTAATTTGTTTTTCTGATGTGTAATAGTTTGAGTAAACTATAAAATACTCATCATTGAAGGGAGTCAAATACGAGCTAAGTGAATAATTATGGCCTTGCAAATCTACTATGCCAAGTGTTTTGAACTAGCTCATTTGCAAATCTACTATGCCAAGTGTTTTGAACTAGCTTATTTGCAGTTCCTAGCATAATCCATGATAGTGTTGTCTTTTATATAGGAGTTGTATATATGGTAGTGGTCTAGTGGGTTAGTGGTTTGTACTAGTGAGAGAATTTTGAGGGTATAGTGGTATATTTCTCAAGTGGGAATGATTGCAATAGTTACATGGTAAAATAAGATTCAATTTCTAATGTCTTCACCTAATTTGTTTTTGACATTTTTGTTGGCATGTGTGTGAAAGTTAGGGAATAAAAAGCAGCTTAGCTTTCATGATAATAGGAATCAAATGAAAAATATCACATTAATTATCATTGAGTTAAGCTGATTTTAACATATACTAAATAGTTAAGATAACATAAATTATTAATGATAAATATAGTTTTATGTTCTTATATTTAATAATTAATTGAAATCAATAGTAATAATTAGTTGTTATTAAGATGGAATTTAAAGTTCCATGATAGCGACATAAATGGAATTTATGAAAGAAATCAATTATTTAAATATTTGTTTGAAAACCCGTAACGAAACTAGGGGTGTTAAAAAAACTCGGTAATCCGACCAACCCGAACTACCCATTATGGTTTGGGTTGGGTTAAAAATGTTAAAAAAATATTAAATTCGGGTTGGGTCAAGGGTTACCCAATTTCAGGATTAGGTTGGGTTGAGTTGGGTTGACCCTCCAAAAAAGAATTAATAGGGTTCATTATTAGTCAATCCAAATTTTTTGGTTGGTCCACAAGAATTTTCCAATCCAGCCCAACTCGGATTATGTACACCCCTAAACAAAACTGTAAAATAAATAGTTTTTATGGACTTTTGTTATTGATTCATTAAAAAAATTATTTACTTAGGTAAACAAATCTAAACACATACATAAAGTATATATATAAATAAAGGCACGTGTAATGTGTTAGCTATACATGTTATCTTCATCCTTTCAATCTCATGCTCCAATAATTGTTTTTTCATCTATAATTTTTCCCAAACTCAAAATTCCCAAATTTAATTAGCACTACACAAACTTTTCAGGTCCATAAATTTATTGATAAAGGCTTTCAAAAATCTTTTTAGGAAAAAAATCTCCAAAACTCTAGAGATTTAAGGTTGAAAGATTTGATAACTATTTTATTTTTGTTTTTGAAAAGTAAGCATATCAACGTTACTTTTATTTTTAATTTTCTTTTCAAATGCTATGTTTGGTAATTATTTTACATTTTATTTTTGTTTTAAAAATTAAATTTATAGATACTGTTTTAAAATTTTTTTTCTTTTGTTATATATTTTTCATCAATAATTAAAAAAAAAAAAAAAAAACAAAGTCAATTTTGAAAAATAAAAAAATAGCTTTTAAAAAATTATTTTTATTTTTTTGAATTTGACTCCGAATGTATCCATTATATTAAGAAATATGTAAATCATCTCAAAAAATAGGATGAAACGGACTTATTTTAAAAAATAAAAAATCAAATTAATATCAAACGGTTTAAAATGGGAAAAAAAAAAAGCAATTGAGGTATAATTGGGAAAAAAAAGTCAAGCACGGGAGTATCTAAATTGTTATATTTAAATCCAAGTAAGGGTATTATGGTGGTAGGATTTGTCAATGTGTCCTTATTAAGGGCACCGGAAATCCACGTGTTAACACGTGGGGATTCAATTGACTCACCGAGGGAGACAAAATTATGATATAAACTCTAAAATGCAAGGGTATTGAAGTCATTGCATATTTGCAGTGGCCCACATCTTAAAGACAAAACTGCGCAGTTATTATGTTGCAGTATGAGCCACGCGCCTTTTGAGTTTTGCATAACCAACCAAGTACCATAGGTTTTTGCCCCCACTACCGTTTTCCTTTCTTTCTTTTGCATTGCCAAAAAATAGCCCTATTAAAATTTCACTTTTTAACCTTTGCACGTTTTCTAAAATTTTGTTCAACTAGTTTTTTTCGATATGAAATTCATCACGGAGATTTAGTTAAAAATTAATTTTTTAAATTTATCGATAGTTTTAGACTTTCTCGTTGAAATATTATCAATTTTTTTTTTCTAAATCTATAGATCTCAAATGCACTATAATTTTTAAATTTTGTAAATGATCAAATTCTGCAAATAAAAAAAAATAAATTTTGGTAAAATATAAAGAATCTCGACGTTAATCTGTCCGAGATTTCATCGAGAAAATCCAAACATATAGAATGTCGGTGTTAATTTTGTTCAAGATACACCGACATTCTCTATATCTCCCAAACCTTCTTAAAATTTTGTTGAAATATTTGAAAAATTAAATAAAATTTGATATAAAATTTGAAAGATTACATCATATTTAGAAAAATGATAGAATGTTTGTGTTAACGGCCAAGATCTGTCCAAAACAATCGATAATTTATAAAAAGTTAAATTTTTTATGTAAATTTGGTCGATCCGAGGCAAAATAGTCTGAGAAAAACTATTGTAATGAATTTTCAGAAAAATATACTAGTTTTGAAAAATGAAAATATGAAGAGGTGTAATTTTTCAAATTATCTATTTAATCCTTATATTTATAAGATATTTTTAAATAGTTCCCAAAATTGATTTATTTAAACAAAATAAAAATTGTTTCATCTCTCTTGGTTTATTTTTCATTTCACCTTTTATTGACCTTACTTCTTTCTTTTCTTTTTTTCTTTTTTTTTTTAATTATTATTTTTTTTAAAGATATTAAATTGCAATAAAATAAAGAAGACTTTTAAGTCACATTCAAAATACAAACACAACTAAATAAACTAAGACGAGAGTAATAACAAAAACAAACAAATATATAGAAAAGAAATCAAAATAGGTGAACCTAGTTAAGTCTCCCCAATAGAAGCCTCAACAACATAGAAGAATTATTGAAAACTCACTCTCATTTTTGTTTTGTTAGGTTAAATGCATTTAGTGATATGTATAAGACAGATTTATAAATTTTAAAAATTATTAAACAGGTTTTTAAATGCTCGATTATGTATCTAATAGATCATATATTTTTTTCAATATTTCTAAGAAAAATATCAATTTATATCCTTAAACTTTGGTGTTGTGTCAATGAAAACCCCAAACTAATAATTATATCAATTTAAATTCAATTTTCGTAATTTTATCAACTTATATTGTCATTATTATTTTTTTAACCAATATCGTGTGAAACTTGTAATTTGACATAGCTAATTTTCCACATTTTTACAAGTTAATCAATTTAGACAATTCTTTATGATTATCATAAAAATTATCCATGCATTACCTCTCAAACGTGAGTGTTTTGCCTCAAATGTCAGTTTAACAAAAATGATGATTAGAGTTAATGCATTGACGATTTTCAAAGGGAATTATGTTTAGAAATATAAATTGAGATGTTTATGAACTTTTACGAGTTTAGCTTATACAATTATAAGTCTTATATATGTAATGAAAGGTATAATCGATAAAATTATTATTTTATAGTTTAAATTAATGCAACTGGTAAAGTTTATAGTATAAATTGATATTTTTTTCCTACTCTACGTCCATATTTTTGTCTCTAGGGTCCACTCACATCTCTCTTTTTCGTTAATTTTGTTTTGCTTTGTCGGCTATAATAATACACGCATTTTAATCTTCTTTATTTTTATCTTTTTGAATTTGATTTGATTATATCAATTACTCACATTTTATCTATCTATTTATTTTTGGAGGTAATTGAGTATTCAAGGAATACATATTTAACATGTTTGTTTTTTTTAAACGTCTTTGAAATAATAAAAACCATGGAAACAATTGTTTCGAAAAAAAAAAAAAATCATGAAAAAAATAGTTTTTTTTTATGCTTCTTACGCATATTTTAAATTTAAGTTTTTAAAATGTAAGATTATAGTAAAAGGATGAAACTTTGATATATATATATATATAAAGGAATTTCAATAAATATATTATTCATCCTTTTCATATTGTAGATTAAACTCGTCTTTATTAAACTTAAACTATGTGTAATATAGTACATTGTAATGTAATAATTGTATCAATTGTATGACATAATATAGGTTCATAAGTTATTAGATAATAATTGAAATTTATTGTATTATTTATTTAGTAAGTGAAACCATGGTTTATTTAGAACTACACTAAAAGTACATTTCTAATTTTTTTTTTCAAATTGAGGTTTAGTTTATAATATTGTTAACAAACACATATTTGAGAATACTGGAAAAACTAAATACAACTCTATAATTTTTTTTAATGGATCTCTCTTTTTTAATTTATGTTTCCACATCACCAACTAAATACACGATTAGATTTTTTTACTTGTATATAACTATCTCGATCTAAATAGAATGAAGTTAGAATTAGAAAAAATCGTCTATAATGTAAGATAAAATAAGAAAAGATGAATTTGTGTTGTATATAAAAATGAATAAAAATTTGTGATATTCTTTAAATTCAACCTAATTTTATGATTTGAAGTAAATTTTTTCAAAAGTAATTTGCTACTTGTAATTTATTAAGAGAAAAATATATGGTTTTGAGATGAGCCAAGGTTTCAAAATTATTATGTTAAGGGTAAAAGATAGAGAAAAGTCAATCTATTGATGCATTAGTAACCTTCAAGTAACCGATAGTCTGGATTCCATCCCTAGAAAAAGTCAACTTAAATAATTGACTCTTTTTTTTCCCCTCAAATTACTATTAACTAAATTCTAAAAATTCTTAATAATTTTAATTATAAATAATTTCATTTATCTTGATTATTCATAGAAAATTCAAACTAAGGAAACAAATCTGTAAACGCCAATTTTAGACTAGGAAACAAGGAGCCCTCTAGTATTTACTAAATGCAGTTCAACTTTACCATTTATTTAAAAAATATCCATGTACTTCTCAAAAATCACAAATATTATCCTTAAATTCTCATAAAAGATTTTTTTTTAAATTTTTTAATAGAGTAAAATTTTTTTAATGTTAGGCAAAAATTGAGACATAATATAGTGTGTAGAGATATCCACTTTCCATATGAGGACGACATGCTATAAGACCCCACCCCGATTTCCCAATTAGGCGATGAATGAAGGCGATAATGGAAAAAAATTCCTAAAAGCTAAATGAGGATAGAGATAAGGAACGAATATGTTTGAATTAGTGTAAAAAATAATGAATGTATTTGGATTAGCATAAAAAAATAGTATATTTAAATTCTAATAAAATTTAAATTATGTATATGAATAATTTGATAGATAATCATTTTTGAAAATTTTGAGTAATTTTTCTTTAAATTATAATTATTTATTGGAACTAATCATATAAAAATTAACAATTTCAATATGTTAATTGTTTTTCTTTTAAAATCAAATGCAGAAAAAATTTTCGCAGAAAATCTGATCCTCGCAAATTTTCGGTAAAAAATCCCTACCTCAATCCATTTGGGAAATTTGACGAGGACAGATAATGAAATGGGGAGGAGAAAGTCATTCCCGACCCAACTCCATGGACATCTCTAATAGTGTAGCAACAATTTAGAATAGATCATCACATGATATTAAATCATCGTCATAGAGTTTTGACTCTTAATTTAGGTTCAAAATTTTAGTCTAAAGAGTTCTCGGCCTTATAATTAAAAATCATCAATTTTATAGTTTATTAACTTATTAAATCGTAGGCCCACTTCACTCTTTGTTCGAAAATGCCCCTCAACCTATTTTTATATATTGTAAAACAAAGTTGAAAATATTTGTTACAGTTTAGTTTGAATTCTAATTTAAATTCTCCCTCACATCTCAATCTAAATCTATATGAATCCAAAAACGGCAACAATAATTCTGATACGATTCTTTGAAAATTAAAACAAGAAAAAAGAAAAAGGAATCAACATTTCACCAGTCGATCTGTGGAAAAGGGATGTGTATAATTCTTGAAGAGACTAAACAAAGATTACATTTTATTTTGTTTGATAATAGATTATGAAAACCAAGAACGATTTCTTTTTTCTTTTTCCATAAAAAGACGATAAATTTGTGTTGCCCATTTGAAGAAGGCAGAAGAAGAGAAAGGAAAGTAAAATAAAAATAAAATTTTGATGAAAAAGAAAAAAAAAATAGAAATCGAAATGGAAAAAGCCCATTAAAATCATAGGGAGCGAACAAACACCTACCCTGTGAAAAATTGATATATAGATCGACTAGTCTCTTCCATTTTTTCTGTTCTTCTCTATCTTTCTCTGTCACTGAACCCCTCTATTTTGAAGAGAGAGAAGTTGTTTGAGATTAAAAATAGAGGGCGAGATCTGGCTCTGACCCATTTCTTTCTTTTTTCCTTTCTGGGTTTTTGTCTAAATTCGGAATTCGAGATCCCTTCGTTCAAAAAGGGTCGTCTTCCTCTTCTTCTTCTTCTTCTTCTTCTTCTTATTTACCTGCTTCCATTACTGGTAATTATTCTTTCTTTTATTGGGTTTTTTTCATGTTTCTCTCTATGTCTCTTCATTTCTGTGAATTGGGATTTTCTGATTCTCTTTTTAGATACCCTTTTCTTGTTTGATTTCATATGATTAGGTTCGATCTTTCACCATCTGTTTGTTTTGTTTTGTTATTTCATACCCTTTTCTTCTTTTGAATCCCTTTTTGTGGGGGGTATTTTTTTTTTTTTTTTCCATCTTGAATTCTTGAATCCAAGGAGAATTTATTGTTGTTTGGATGTTTCTTCTTTGCGTTGTTAATTGACAGATCTGTTCTTTTGAAACTGAAATTTTATTTTTGGTTGGTTTTATTAGGAATTGTAATCTGTTCTTGATGATGTTTTGGTCAACCAATTATGAATGTTTGGATTGTTTTCTTTTTTTCTTAATCAAATGGGTGTTTTGGTTTTGATAGTTCAATTATAGGTTAAATTGTTTTTTTGCCATATTGCATCAGGATCTTTTAGTTCCCTGTGCTGGGAGCTATGGGTGTTGAGGTAGTTGGATTTGAGATGGTCAAGGGACCACTTGATTCTGTACCGGCTGCAGATAATTCTGTTTTGAAAAGCAAGGAAAATGGAGATTTGGATCAATTGCCTGAAAAAAATGCTCCTATAAAATTTGGTTCTCATGAAGATGAACCTGTTAAAGAGCAGGCAGATGGTTCTTCAACCACTAATGTCCCAAAAGATGCTGCTGATGAATGGCCTGCACCTAAGCAAATCCATACCTTCTATTTTGTGAGGCATCGGGCGTACGACGATCCGAATGTCAAGGCGAAAATTGATTTGGCTGATAAAGAGATACAGAAGAGGAGTCAAGCTCGGTTTCAAATCACTGAAGCACTCAAGGGAAAAAGGGTAAGAAAAAAGGGTTCTGTGTTTGACAAATTGGTGCTTGAAATGGATATGGCAGTATACTTTTTTATTCTTTGAAGCATAATTTGATAGAAACACACACACACACTTCTTTCCTTGTTCGTCTCTTAATTCTATGTGTGATGACTATGCATGTGAAGGGAAATAATCTGATCAAAGCATGAAGTCAAATGAAGCCTCTAATTAGTTCGAGGAATAGTTGTTAGCTCCAATTTTGAGTTGGTTTCTATCCAAAGCACGATATATAATTCAATTTTTGGAAGACTTTCTATTATGTGCAAAATATATTACTCAAATTTGTTAAGATCGAGCTAAAAAGGGGAAGAAAAGGATCATCTTGTATGAAAGAATCAAATTGATTATCATAATTTGAAAGGGTTTGGAGTTATGTCTCATTGACCTTGGTAGAGGCACTTAAACTAGCTATAGTCGTGCATGGAAAAATGAAATAGATTACATGGATGAAATAAAGAGTATATACTTTTCCTGTGCGTTAAAATGTTCTATGTTTCTTTTTCTGAGTTGTGTAAATTGTGTGCAATCACTACAGCTAGCTTATTTACGGGATATTAAAATGTTCAATCACTAGTCTGACCTTTCATGTTCCATACTTCATTGTGTTTAATTTATTATTACATCTACAGGGGGAACGAGCAGAGTTGATTACTCAGATGAAAGCTCTGAGAGATGACAACAGGCAATTTAAATCAATTGTTGACGAGAAAATTAAGGAGATTGAACCTCTTAATCAAGCTCTTGGCAAGCTCCGTAATGCAAACAATGCTGGTCGCAATGGTGGTTTATGTTCATCTGAGGAAGAGCTTAATGCTGTTGTAGGTTTTTTTTTTCGAGTTCTTAGAAAATATCAAAACCACTAATTTCTTTCACTCTGATGTGGGATTCACTTCTTTTTCTCTCCTGATCTTCCCTCTTTGATGCCATTTGGGTTGCTGGCTGCAGATTCAGAGCCTGCAATACCATATACAACATGAGAGCATTCCACTTTCTGAGGAAAAGCAAATTTTAAGAGAAATTAAACAGCTTGAAGGGACAAGGGAGAAAGTTATTGCTAATGCTGCTATGAGAGCAAAGCTTCAGGATTCAATGGTACATAAAGAAGCCCTCCAAGATCAAGTCAAGGTTAGGAACTGTGAAGTTAAATTCAATTCTGTTTTACCAATTAACTTCTGTAATGCAATAAGTTCACATGTCTTACAAATCATGCTAATGTAGATTATCGGTGGTGATTTGGATGGAGTGAGGAAGGAACAACAAGCAGTTAGAGCCAAGATAAAGCAACTCGATGATGCCTTGAAGGCAATAGACAATGATATTAAAACTTTGCAGGATGAGCTAACTTCTGTTACAGAGAAGAGAGGCAGGGCTCATGAAAGCATTCAGCAACTTAGGAAGAACCGTGACGAGGGGGTGTGTTGGATTATTTGATCTTACAATTTTATTTCTATAACTGTTTATATTGTTCTCTGCAGCAGGGTAGTTGATGCTAGTTCATGCAGCTGTGATAGAATATTAATTATCCCTCGTGAGCAAGTTGAATCGAACACTTCGAAAATATATAGGCAAAGTTTGATAATCTATGAATAATAATCAATCTCTATTCTAACTCCACTTTGTCTTAGTTTGACAGACTAAGAAGATAGTTTGGATTAAGATTAATCTATTTTATTTGAATTTTAGTGAAGAACTGTTTTAGAAGTACGGAGAATATTGAAAACAAAAACACGAGTCCAATTAAGTAATGCCCCTGCCTTCTATTCTGTAATTAGAGGCTTCTTTAAAAAGTGGAGTTTGGGTTTTTTGAATGCAACTATTCAATTTTAAGTTTCTTCACATGAAGTTTCAGCCTCGAACTAAATAAAAACAACATACTCAGAGAATAACAGAGTTTGGAAATGATGTTTATACATTTGGAGTATAATTCGGGATTGGGTTTGTACCTTATGTTACCTTCTTTTTCATATTCATCTGGTTAGTTATAATGAGTTTTGAGATGGTTTTTGGTTGGATGTTATTTTGTTTCCAGAATGCCCACTTTTATCAAAGCCGATCACTCTTAAACAAAGCTAGAGAACTTGCTGCAAAGAAGGACGTCAAGGCCCTTGAGGAGCTTGCTTTTAATGAGGTTTGTTGAATTATGTTTCTTTTAGTAAGAACATTTCTTGTTAATCTTAATTTTCCCAAAATTGCTCATTCCTTCGCTTTGTAACTTCAAAACTTCTGTCGATCAGGTTGAGAAGTTTATGTCCCTCTGGAATGGTGATAAGGCTTTCAGGGATGACTATGAGAAAAGAATTCTTCCATCATTGGATATTCGACAGATGAGTAGGGATGGTCGGATAAGGAACCCTGACGAGAAGCCAATACTTGCACCTGCAGAACCTGCACCCCCTCAAACTGAGATGGCAGCAAAACCTAACATTAAACGAACTAAGGAAGAACCCAAACCAGTACCATCTGATACTCTTCCAGCTCAGAAAGTTGATAAAGAAGTTAAACACAAAGCTGGAAAACCCATACGCCCCTTGGAGCAAGAGGATAAAGCGGAGGAGGAGATCCCTGGTTTAGAAAAATTGTCAAAGGACATCCCTAAAGAACCCGAGGTCGATCCTGCAAAATTGAAGGAAATGAAGAGGGCTGAGGAAATCGCAAAAGCTAAACTAGCCATGGAAAGGAAGAAGAAATTGCAAGAGAAAGCAGCTGCGAAAGCCTCTCTACGAGCTCAAAAGGAAGCAGAAAAGAAATTGAAGGAAATTATTTATATATACACATATAGTTGTCAGTTGTGAAATACATTCTTCTTAAGTGCATTCATGATAGTGATATGTTTCTGTATTTACCTCAGGACCGTGAAAAGAAAGCAAAGAAGAAGGCGACAGCATCTGGATCCGCCACACTTACTGATGAAGAACCTGTGGATGCTGATGCTGGTGCAGTTCAGGAGGAATCTACAGAACTTGAAAAGGTTAATGAAAGTGCTGAAGCTCCGGTTCCAGTTAAGACTAAAATCCCGAAGGAGTCTGGCGGTAGGAACCGTGGCAGGCAAAGAGGGCTGGATTCTGTTCCGAAAGTGATTCGGAAACGCAAGAAGTCGATCAATTACTTGGACTGGGCTGGTCCTGCTGCTGCTGGTGCTGCAGTTTTACTTGTGATCCTTCTGGTTCTTGGATATTACTACTACTACCTTCTCTAAAAACCATGAAAGTAGGAGTTAGAAGAGGTTTATGGATGGGACAAATTTTCTGTTGATGATGAGTATGCTGATGATGAGTGGCTTTAGATGATCAGTTATATTTTTAATTATGTTTATTTCTGTTTATTTCATCCTTACTGGGGATGGACTCAACTCATAATGGTTGGCATTTTAGTCAGGTTCACAGTATTTACTGAGGTTGAAAACATGCATTTTGGTTCTTTCAATGTATTTCCAAATTTTGACTTTGATCAATCTCCATTGCTGATATATATCTTGAGGCCTCAAATTTGCCTTTTTGTAATAGATGAATTATTGGCTTGTTGCCATTTTGACTGTTTCTAAAAGCATTGTGTACATGCAGGAGAGAAAATGAAGGTTACTCGTATATTGTTATTTATGAGCTTTGTTCATCATGAATTTATACCAAAACTCTTAATTGGTTTCTTTTGGTTTGTAGGTCAATTATATTGAGCTAAGCTTATTATCACATATCGACTATATAGTTCTCTTCTTATTACTATTATTACTTTTTGCTTAAAGACTAATATTCTTCCTTCTCAACTTTGTTGTTAATTGTTAATTACCTAAAAATTGAAGATCAAATCTAAAAAAAGGGCCAAAAATAATGGTAGTTTTTTTTTTTTTTTTTTTTTTTGGTAAGCTGAAGAGTTGGTTTATGTTCATATGTTGGTAATTTTGACTCTTTTTTTAAGTGTATTTTTTAAAGTTTAATAATATTTTTGAAATATATTAATGAAAAGGATATTTTTTATTTATTTTTTTTTGGTTTACGGGATATTTTAAAATTTTTAAAAATTTAAAGATATCTTTTACCAAAATAGATGAACTTAACCACCTCGATGAATATTTTAGTCTCCAATTAATTACCGACAATAAATTTAATATTGTTCTTCTCACAATATAATAACAACTCTTTTACCCAAATGCTATGAAAATAATGGAAAATAATGATGAAAATTTGGTGAGGCCCAAACTAAAACCAAGCCCAGCTTCCACCAGAACGTTAAAATGAAGTTCAAATTCAAATTCATCTTCTTCAGTCCGCTCCCCTTTCTCCTTTTCTTCTTCTTCTTCTTCCTCACCACTCCAATGGCTTCCTCCACTTCGTACTTCACTACGCCAACCAAAACCCCTTCAGAAAAGTCCACCAGGAAGGTTCAGAACTCCAGCCGTATGGACGCGTCCGACTCCAGATCCCGATTCGAAGCCTACAATCGTCTTCAGGCGGCGGCTGTTGCGTTTGGTGAGAAGCTTCCCATTCCTGAGATCGTTGCCTTGGGTGGTCAATCCGATGGAAAGAGCTCTCTCTTAGAAGCCCTACTTGGATTCCGCTTCAATGTCCGCGAAGTCGAAATGGGGACACGCAGGCCCTTGATCCTCCAAATGGTCCACGATCCGACTGCTCTCGAGCCCCGCTGCCGATTTCAGGTCCTCTTATGGTTGTATTTACTCAATCTTTATAGCTCCTTTTGGTATACTCGGGCCTTTTGTGTCTTCGAGGTGTCAAATTTATCTCGGGGGCTTTAGTTTCATCCTTCATGTTTGACCTCGTAGGAAATAATTCGAGTGAATTTCAATTATTTTGATGATGCAACTTGTTTGTTTATGGGAAAATAGGAGGAAGATTCTGAAGAATATGGAAGTCCTGTTGTTTTAGCATCTGCTATTGCAGACGTTATAAAGTCTCGAACTGAGGCACTGTTGAAGAAGACCAAAAGTGCAGTTTCTTCCAAGCCAATTGTGATGAGGGCAGAATATGCACATTGCCCCAATCTTACCATTATCGATACCCCTGGCTTTGTACTTAAGGTTTGGTACATAAATTATCAAGAACTACATGTTTGATTCGTTCAAATGGATGTCCTTATTATATACCGATTCCCAGTGATTGATTGGTCCTTTATGACAGGCAAGGAAGGGAGAGCCAGAGAACACTCCAGAAGAAATTCTTTCAATGGTGAAGTCCCTTGCAAGTCCTCCCCATCGTATCCTCTTGTTTCTTCAACAAAGTAGTGTAGAATGGTGTTCATCCTTGTGGCTGGATTCTATTCGTGAAATTGATCCAGCTTTCAGACGGACGATAGTTGTTGTCTCCAAATTTGATAATCGTCTGAAGGTACGAATCCACTGCACATATGTGAAACCCATTTTCTAAAAGAAATGTTAGATGGATATTTTACACCAGAAAGTTGCGTGAACTTAAGTCATTGAATCAAAATCGTTATGATCATTTTCATGCACTATTGAAGACTCGGATTTTGCTATTTCCGTGAAATCAAGAAACTCACTGGAACATGTACAGCAGGAATAGACTCGCTGACTTTATCATGTGGAAAAAAGTTTATGATATATTTCTTTCATGCTCAGGAATTTGGTGACAGATGGGAAGTGGATAAATATTTGAGTGCCAGTGGTTACCTTGGAGATAACACGCACCCATTTTTTGTGGCCCTGCCAAAGGATAGAAATACTGTTTCTAATGATGAATTTCGCCGACAAATATCTCAAGTGGATTCTGAAGTTCTTCGTCATCTACGTGATGGTGTCAAGGGAGGGTTTGATGAAGAGAAATATAGGTCTTACATTGGTTTTGGCTGCCTCAGGGAATATTTAGAATCTGAGCTTCAGAAGAGATACAAGGAAGCGGCTCCAGCAACTTTGGCTTTGTTAGAGCAACGTTGTGTCGAAGTTTCATCTGAACTATGTAGAATGGAGTCAAAAATACAAGCTACTTCAGATATTGCACATCTTAGGAGATCTGCTATGTTGTATACAGCTTCTATCAGCAATCATGTGGTGAGTAATTTCTTGACATTGACATTTGTGATTGTAGGTTTTCGTTAATATTTATTTATTGTTTGTAATTTTTTCTCTGGATTTTGGATTCGGAGCATCAACAATTTGAAGCTTCAAATGTGTGAATTATGTTAAAAACTGCTTCCACATTTCATATGCATCTGAGCTTCAAATTAAACATCCTTTTTTGCTTGAACTTTCTAGTTTCTACGCTGTAAATGAAATCTAATTTAATTCTACGTTGTGAATGAAATCTAATTTAATGAAATCTACGTTGTGAACAATCTAATTTAATTTAATTTAATCTAATTTAAGGACCCATGTGATAACAATTTGTTTTTGAAAATTATGTATGTTTCCTCACCAATTCTTTAGTATTTACTAACCATTTCTTAAAGAAACATTTGAATTCTTAGCTGAATTCCAAAAACAAGTTTGTAAAAACTACTCTTTTTTTTCAAAACTTGATTAGATTTTGAAAACAGGTTTAGAAGATGGATAACAAAGGAAAGAAACTCATATACTGAAGCAGTATTAATAAGTTAACTTATTAATACTTGAAGGCTTTGTTTCAAATGTTTTTACTCTTTGCCGTTTTGAGGGTGCCATGAAGTTATTTGCAGCTGTGATTGGACAAGTTGTTATATTTTATTTGAAGGCTTTGTTTCAAATGTTTTCACTCTTTCTTTCATATCATTCTCTCATTAACCGAGTTCACCTTTTAGACTAATAAAATAATGTATTTCTGTTTATCTATGGTAAAGAGCGCATTGATTGAAGGAGCTGCAGATCCTGCCCCAGAGCAATGGGGGAAAACTACTTCAGAGGAACAATCAGGAAGTGGTATTGGAAGTTGGCCTGGTGTTATATCAGAAGTCAAACCTGCCAACTCTAGCCTTCGGTTGTATGGTGGTGCTGCTTTTGAAAGAGTGATGTTTGAGTTTCGATGTGCTGCTTACTCCATCGAGTGCCCTTCAGTATCAAGGGAGAAGGCAAGAGTCACTCGTTCTTCGAATTTGATTAATTTTCAAATTAACTATTGCTTAAGCTCCTTTGCTTTTTGGAAACAGGTAGCAAACATATTACTTGCTCATGCTGGCAAACGTGGAGGCAGGGGATTGACTGAGGCTGCTGCAGAGATTGCTCGTGCTGCTGCACGATCATGGCTTGCTCCTCTTCTAGATACTGCTTGTGATCGTCTAGCTTTTGTATTGGAAAATCTTTTTGATCTTGCTCTGGAAAGAAATCGTGCCTATGAATCACAAAGTAAATAGACTTCTCCCAGTTTCCCTTCAATTATTCACTTTTCTTGGGGTTTTTCTTTTCTTTGCAACTTCTACATAACTTCATCTTCGACTCATCTATACTCACGAACGAACGAGAATAACTCAATAGTCATTCCAGGATCAGTCTTTTCATATTCATGGACGGGCGAGAATAACTCAATATTTGTTGGGTGGAAAAAATAACTTGCATTCTAGTTAATTTATGGTTAGTGCCTTATCAAAGATTTTGGTTTTCAGATGGGAAGAAGCATTGTAACATGGATGGCTACGTTGGTTTTCATGCTGCTTTAAGGCATGCGTACAATCGTTTTCTGAAGGATCTTGCTAAACAGTGCAAGCAACTACTTCGTCACCACCTCGATTCTGTTACAAGCCCATATTCACTTGTCTGCTATGAGAACGACTTTGAAGGAGGCTCTCTCTCAAATGCATCATCCTTTCAGAAATTCTATCGGGTTTCTGCAGGTTTGTTCTCGTTTGAATTGTCTGATTGTGGAGGAGTATCTCGCAATGAAACAATGAAGGATCAGGAGAACATACCTCCAGAAAAGAACATACAGCAGATAACACCAGGAAAAGGTACAGAATGTAGAGAAGCCCTTCGAGAATGCCAAATGACCGTTCCTGAGACTCCATCACCAGAACAACCTAATGATGTTGGGTATGGAGTAAAGAAGGAACTTGGAAATGGGATTGATATTGGAGTTCGGAAAAGGGTTTCAAGAGTCAGAAATTCTAGTCGGATAGGTGGTCAAGATGGTTGCGGAACTTTATTCAGTAATGGTGATGGAAGTTCAAGATGTAGCTCAGCTTACACAGAAATTTGCTCATCAGCAGCGCAACATTTTGCTCGGATTCGTGAAGTTCTCATTGAGCGAAGTGTGATGTCTACACTGAATTCTGGATTTTTAACACCGTGGTAAGTTACTATTATCACCCAAATTTGTTTAGAGTTGTTAAATGTTTATATAAATAGATATATTATATGACAATGGGGTAAAACAGAAATAATTTAATTTTCTTCAAGAGAGAAATCCACAAACATATTATTCAACTTTTGTTAGCAATTAATTATTGTTGCTCTTTATACATGCCTTTTTGCAGTCGAGAAAGACTTGTAGTGGCACTTTCTTTGGAATTATTTGCCGTGAATGACGAGAAGTTCACAGACATGTTCGTAGCTCCAGGTGCTATCGAGGTACTTCAGAATGAAAGACAGTCTCTCCAAAAGCGTCAAAAGACACTACAAACATGTCTGAACGAGTTCAAAACTGTAGCTCAATCACTTTGTTGATAGTTCAATGGAACTTCAATTCCAACTGCTATTCCTCAATTTCACTTCCAAGTACCACAATATTTCCGTCCTTGGCGGCATAACGCAATGTAAGTGTATCTTCATCTTGAGAAGGCAATCTCTCTAGAAGTGTCAGGAATATGGCAAGAATGTTTGGATGATTTTAAAAGTGCAGGTCAATCACTTTGTTGGCTCACTTTATCTGCATCAATTCTATAAACTCCCAGAGTTTTTTCGTAATTGAATTCTGCATATTGTGAGTGTATTCTTTCCCTGTGTAAGCTCATGTAGTTCTTCTCTATTTACATGTTATGTAAAACAGAAGCTACTTTCCTAATGTGAGCATTGAATTATTGCAATTGTTCTGTTATCTTTTTATTGTATTATAGAAGTCTAAAAGAGCAAATAAGATGGCTACCAAATATTGAAAACAAACAAAAGGGAGTTACTGATCTGTATTCCTCATCTTGTTGTACATTTATCAAACTGTAGGACCATGATATTTTTTAATTGCAGCACCATGTTACTGGCAGTATGTTAATGCCATCATCTGGGTACGGTCAATATGATTTTGCTGATTTTTTTCACAATCCCAACTAGAATTAGTTGAATAACTTTGATCATGTGCATGTGATTGCTTAAAGTTGAAAGTTGAAGGGGATGGAGTTCTTTAATTCTTCCAGTGAGAAAATTGATGGTCAGAGGCAGTTTTTGCTCATTAAATTTTTTGTAAAGCTTGTGGTCAGGAAGCTATGGTCTAGATGTTTAGTTGTCTTTGTAAATGCAGGTGGTTCAAGTTGCAAGTTTGTTCTTCCTCAATTATTAAGAAGGCTGAGCTGAACTTTCTCTTTCTCTATTATTTCTATGGTTCAAAATTCAAATACCAATTTGGTTTATGTATTTTGGATTTAATTCTATTTGTCCTTTTATTTTCAAATGTCTTATTTTAGCCTCCATATTTTCAATAAATCTTAATAATAGTCATTTTATATAGTTTATTTTGCTGACTTTTTTTTAAAAAAAATTTAATAAAAGCATATAGCATTTTCTTTATAAAATTTGAAAATGTATTCCTGTTTCTAGCAAGAAAATTATTATTATTATTTAACCAATTTTAATAAAGAAAAATAAATCTTTGAACGAATAAGTTTAAGATTTATTGAAAATATATGCGCTATGAGAAGTATAAGGATTGATTCGGACAATTTAAAAGTATAAAGACTAAAATAAAATGGAATCTAAAGTGGTCCAAAATTATATTTTAATTTATTTTTAATAATGGTTTTTTTTTTTTTTTTTTAGTTCTATGATTTTAGATGTTTAAGCTTTTATTAACTAGCCCATTTTCCTCACTTTTCAAGTCTCAACAAATTTATTTATTTATTTAGAAAATAAAACAGCTTTAAAATATTGTTTTTGGCTTTCAAAAATTTGGTTCGGAAAATAAAATTGTTTTCGAATGGTATGCTATAAAGGAAAGAAGATTGCAAGTTTAACAAAGAAGATTGTAAGTTTAACAAACTCAATTTTTTAAATAAAAAAATATAAAAAAAATTACTAAACCCAAATACTAAGGCCCATTTGATAACCATGTCGTTTTTTATTTTTAATTTTTTGAAAATTAAACTTATTTTCTTCTTATTTCTTACAATGATTGACATTTCTGTCAAGTACAATGATTACATTCTTAGTCAAATTTAAAAAAACAAAAACAAGAATTTAAAAGCTATTTATTTTAGTTCTCAGAATTTGACTTTGATTCTTTAAACAATTGGTATAAAAAAAATAGACACCAAGAGAAAAAACTTGGAGGTGAAAGTAGTGTTTATAGACTTAATTTTTTTTTTTAAAAAAAAAGTCAAATGATTACCAAACTGGGACCTAAGTTCTTCATATTGATTATTTAACAAAAAGTCAAATTTTCTTTAGACAAGAAAGACTCAAATCAATCTATAAAGTAGAATAGTGTCTATGAAACATCTAAAATAATGTGTCCATAATGAAAATAGTGAGCATAAACAAACGTCCAACTCATATTACTCTTTTTTTAATACAATATCATAGGTGTATGATAGAGATTCAAACTTTTAAATATGAGGAGGATATGGTTAATTTTTTAGAATTGAATTTCTTTTTAATAGATGGGAGGTGACATAAATCATTTATAATCAAACTTAATTTTTTTTTTTTTTTTTAAAAAAAAAAAGCTAAATCACAAAGTAGTCTAAAAGAAAGTTTCCAAATCATCTATCAACATCTTTAAAGAATATGCTAAATTTTATTGGTATTGTTTTCAAATGTACAAGGATGCATTGAAAATGTCAAAAAATAGAAAAATGTTATTCAACCTCACATATACATATTATATATTGATGTAATTAAGAGGAGGAAAAAGAAGACAATAATGAAAAAGAAAATGAGAGAAAATATGGGTTGGCTTGGCCTAGAATAAAAGTCAAACACTATAATAATTTTCAAATGTTGTTCATATCAACAATCTATTTATAATCAATTAATACCAAAGATATATATTTTTTTATGATAGGTCTTTGAAGTTTTCATTTTTAGTGTAGCAATTGAATAGTACTTTCCAACAACAAATTGAACATGGATTAGGAACTAGTCCAAAACATCTTAATGTTTGCACTTTGCAAATTGATTTCAATTAGCATTATTGACCTTGTAGTTAATTACTTACCATATATCATTTGACATTAAATTGAGAGGTAACAAATTATTAAACTAAGATTGTTTTCAAATTAAGTCAGCCATGAAATTATGAGACCACTAACCATGGAAACTCTCTAAGCCAAGCATAATGAGAGGTGGGTAAAAAATCATATTTGAAATAATTGGGTTAAATTATAAGTTCACTTCTTGAATTTTTCATGTTTGTAGTATTTATGACTCATTTGAAAACTATTTGATTTTTTGTTTTTAGTTTTTGAAAATTAATCTTATAAATATCAATTCTTTCCACCTTCAATCTACTTTCTATCAATATTTTCGAAAATCAAGCCAAGTTTTGAAAACTATTAAAACTATTAAAAAATAGTTTTTAAAAAGTCTTGTTTTTGTTTTTGGAATTTTGACTAAGAAATCAGCTTGTTTACTTAAGAAAGATGAAAACCATGATAGGAAATTGAAAAAAAAATAAGCTCAAGTTTCAAAAATAAATAATAAATAATAAATAATCAAATGATTAGCTGAGCTTTAAAAAATGTTTAATATAATAAGTCCAAGGGTGTTGATTTTATTTTCAATAAGTCCAACCTTTGAAGTAGGTTCTCAAATTTGAAAAGATGCTTGAATTTTCAAATATACATAGTTCATTGACTCATTCTAATTGTTTTTAGTTCACAAATTTCTAGGCTTAAAATTGAAATTTTATAATTCTATTACAAATAAGATTCAATTTAATATACTAGAATAATTAACTTTTAAATTTTTAAATATTTTAATGGACCTATTAGATACACCAAAAACTTAATTTTATTAGATATATTTTAAGTTCAGAAAAACCTTATCAAACAAAAAATTGAAGAAGCAGAATCATATTGAACATACTTTTTAAAATTTAAGGGCATCTTTTAATAGATTTGAAAGATTTTTAAAATTTAGAAATTAAACTTGCAATTAACCAAATAATTTTATATTTGGTAAAAGGATGTATTAAAAAATAGATGTCCAAACTGAATTTTCAAAATATGTGTCTAATAATTTTTTTGTTGTTTCTTAAATAAACTTTTTACGTATATTATCATTAGATATTTATTTATTTATTCATTTATTTGATACATATAATTTGGATTGATGTATTAAAGAATAAGATGGAAAACGAAAATTATTACTTCAATTCATTTTTTAATAGATGAAAAGTACTGTCGTTCTTAGTAAAGTTGGTGATATTTTTATTAATGGGATTGGACATTCATGAATAACCCAATTAAAAAAATCAATACAAACCAATTACAACGGTTAAACGAACGTAATTCAATTAACATATAATATCAGATAATTTGTATATTAAATCTTCATCATTCTTGAATGCTAAAAAAAAATATAATCAATCACATTGCAAGCAATCACAAGTAGTTTCAATAAAATTTGGTAGACAAATATAACTCTAAAAGTCAACTTTATATTTGGTTCTTTTAATTATGAAAAAAATTATGAACTAATTTTATTATTTCATTTAATTTTCTTAGGAACATGAGAAGGTAATTAATTTATTTTAGATGATACGATGTTAAATTTACCTTCACTCGTTGGTTTAAGCTTTTGGATCAATTGGTAATTTAAGAGTTTGACTTAAAATTTTACAATGTTTTGTTGATGTATGCGAGACGAATAGTGAAATGAAATCTATTAAGTATCATAAAGCGAAGATGTAATCTATTGAGGAACATAATTTTTTGTAAGATAAATGGTTTATTTCTCTCGTTATCAATGTGTTGAAATAGAACTCCATATTAACAAAGAAGTTATTGGAACCCATGAATTCTACATGGATATTCGATTGAAGAATGATGAACTCAAAAAGACACTATCTTCCAAGGTGATTAGTGATATTTATCTTTTTCAACTAAGTTTTTTTTATAATTAATTTTAACTTAAAAGGAATATTTAATTAGTGTATATATGATGCAAAATTCACTTAAAAAAATAGGGATTTTAATAAAGGCATTTCTAGAAGCCCTCCACCCCCACAAAAAAACATATAATAAACAAATAATAATGAATTTGCATGATGAAAACCCTCTTTCAATCATCATAAGAAAACAACAAAAGAAAATGACCCAAAAAAAATTATAGAACTACATACCTAATTGGAGGACTATGTCAAATGCTTGAAAAGTACATGATATCTATTAATTTGGACTACTAAACAACATATATTTATGGTATATTATAAAGTTAATTTTGGTCTCCAATATCCAAATGGTAGGCACTACCACCAAAATGGACTTAAAGAAACTTATTATTCAACTTTGAATAATAATAATAAAAAAAAAAAAAAGAAGAAGAAGTAAATGGCTATAAAGTAGAAAGCCTAATTATTTCATTAAGTTTTTGGAGAATCTAATTTTAGTCACAATAATAATTTTATTAACACACATAATACTCTTGCTATTCACCAAAAGAGTAAGATTTTTTTTAAAAAAAAAAAAAAAAACCATGCTTTGTCACATTTTAAGAGGATCAAATTAGTTATTATTTTTTTTTTCTAGAGTCAATTAGATTAAGCTTTTGGAAAGAAAAAAGATGGAAATTTGAATTAAGATGTTTGGGAGAATAAAGAGATGTCCATGTTTAGATTTGACATAAAATTGCACTTTAAGAATAAAAGATATAATATTTGGATGGTAAGGGTGAGATATATATATAAAATATCATTCTACTTTTTTTTTTTTTTTAATTATTATTCTTATTAAATTACATTACATTATGTATATTTCAATATCGAATATAGATTTATAATAATGAAATTCAATCCATGATGACGTCAATAATATTGATTTTGTATGTTTCTTTTAGCAATGTCAAATTTGAAAGAATCTTAAAAACAATAAATTTTAAATATCATCATATTCGATGTTGATTGATGACCAAAATTTACCAAATCGACAATTAAATCAATAATCTATAAAAGAAAGGAGTTTAGAGGACCTTTGAAGTACATGGATTGATCTTGAGAAAAAGTAAGAGGGCTTATTTAAATGAAAATAAAATAATAAAATTGGTGGAGAAAATGGCATCAATTGACCTAACTATATATTCTCGGGGCAAAATTTCAGGAAGTGGGACCTCTTTTCAAGAGTCTGACTATCTAGAAGATGTCTAAGCTATTAGATTATGAGCAACTTTGTTTTCCTCTTAGAAATTTTACAGAAGGAAAAAACATGAATACCAGATGCAAAAGTTATGCAAAGGATCTTTGCAATTTTTAAATGGAGAAATGCGATGGACTCTTTTTGTTATATATACTTATTAATTAGCTTAATATTTTTAGAATATTATAATTGGGGTGGGAAGATGAGATTCGAACCACATATCTCTTGGTTGCTGTCACACTTTAGCTATTAATTAGGTCAAATTATATAATTTTTTAACAATATGTGAGGTGGAAGAATCAAACATCTGACCTCAAAGTCGATAGTATAAGCAATCTATTAAACTGTATAGTTTACTATTCTCTTGTTATTAGGCCAAACTTTGAAAGTTTAGAGAGCAGATTTATCATTGAGCATAGTTTGTTAGATAAGGCATTAACTACCATCTTCCAGGGCAATAATTTGATCTACCAACTTTGGAATTTTGAATTTAAAAAAAAAAAATCAAACTTGTAGTTTAACTAAATACTTTTCTTAAAAAGTGGTTAAGGTTCATATTTCAACCCTATAATTTGAAGTAATACTTTAAAAAAGTGTAGGTACGTGCTTTCAAAATAAAATAGTTAGCAATAACATATTTGAATGATTGTAATAATGATATACAAATTAAAGAGAGGGTAATCGTAAAATACTCGAAATCGTAGCGATTATGGACAATATATGATCCAACAAAGTCGATTTACAAGCTATAGAGAATCATCTTTTAATCGTGTATAAGAATATTTTGTTTGTAATTAAGACTCAAATTATCTTAATATAACTAAATATTAAATTTAATTATTTAGGCTCTGTTTAGTAATTAGTTAGTTTTTAGTTTTTATATTTTTAAAATTAAACATATTTCATTCACAATTCTTATAATGATTTGCATCTAAACAAAAGCTATTTTCTGAAAGATACTTTTTTTAGTTCTCAAATTTTGACTTAATTTTTTAAAACCATTAGTAAAGAGTAGATAACAGAAATTTGGAGGTGGAAGTAGTGTCCATAAACTTAACTTTAAAAAACATAAAGAAAAAACAAAAATGATTATCGAACGAATCTTAGTAATTCATTTCATGAAATAGCGTAAATTATAAAATAAAATAATTCACTGAAAATAAACAAGTAACTCTAAAATTAAATAAGTAATTAGAAAATGATTTTGGATAATACAAAGTTGTCGGAAACATTTGATTTTTGGTTTAATATATTTCTCAAGTCTATAAATTTTACAGGAGATATAAAAATCATTGTTTTAATATAGTTTTCCACTATTTATATATATATATATATAAACAGTGTTAAAATGTCATCAAATTAAACCATGCAAGTTGACTTTTATTTTTGATAAATTGTTTTAAGAAAAATACTTTTATTATATACATATAAGATTGAATTAGTTAAGGACTGAAATAAAAAAATTTAAAAAAAAAATGTAAATGCGTTTTTGAGTCACATTTCCATAAAAAGAAAAAAAAAGGACCATTTTTCCTATATGTAGTTTCAAATAAGTTTGTTTTTGACTAATGGTGTTTTTTTTCAAATACAATAATACTCTAATTTACCTCCAAATTAATAAGAGAAAAAACATAATAGGAAAAAAGTATACTTTATAAATTAAAAATAAATAGATTTAAAAAAAGTCTCAAGAAATTTTTGATAGGGAAACTTCCTTTGACTTTATATTTGAACGAAATTGGTTTCATATTCTTCCGGCCCATCTGTGTTATTTTTATTTTTCTTCTTTAAATTTTTTATTATAAATTTAAAAAACAGAAAATTAAAAATAGAAATCATTAATCACATGGACCTCAGATATTGATGGATTAAGACAAATTACAGTAATTATTGACTAACATGTATTAATATGCATAATTGATGATAGATTTAGATAATGATTAATGAAACTGCAATAATTATATTGGATTTATATTTTATAATAATTTATAATTATGTCGATATATATTATGTATTAAGCACTAAAAAATTTAGAATTTGTTTCGTAGAAAATTTAAAATTAAAAAATTAAAAAATTAAAAACAATGAAAACAAATAGCAAATTCAAAAATTAATTATTTAAACTATGTTTGATACTCTATACTTATAAATCATAAAACTATAAAACTAGTTATAATTATTCATTAATATTTAATCGATAATAAAATATTATAAATTATATTTATAAATATGTAGGTTTTAAAAAAATTTATAATTATTATAATAAAGTAAAAAAATTACCATCTAGTTAGAATAAGTTTAAAAACTACTTGATTACAATATAATTTTTTTTTTCTCAAACCATCTTGCTTTTATTTTAATATTCCATCCACCAATAAGATGCAAGATCCAATATCTCTATGAAAAGAATTGAAAAGAATACTTTTGAGCACCCAAGAACCTGAGACATGCTTTATTGGAGTAAACTTTTTATTTATTTGTTTATGTGATTTAGAGGTATTAAATAATATTATATCTTATATGTAGGGATTTCAACTATATTATATATATTATATATATATATATATATATATATATATATATAAATACATTGATTGGTAATGGTATTGGAAAAGATAATGAGTGTTTGTGGACCTTTGATGGTGCTTTTGAACACTGTGTGTGAATCAAATCATATAGATATTTGAGCTAACACAAATCCATCATTTTTGACCTTGTAGATTGTGTTATCATTTTAGGGTCCCCTCCACCATTTTCATTCTATAATCATATAATTTTTTAAACAGATTTGTTTTTTTTTTTAAATAAAAAAAAGATACAAATTCCACGATGATTAATACTTTTGAATGAAAAATACTTAAATGCATCTCAGATAGTACTTGTATTTGTATGGCCTACTAAAATTATCTAATCATAATCTGTTATGTGATAGATTCTCATTATTTATTCTTTTATATATTTTCTTGATTTTGTGTGTATGACAAGAGTGAAACCCATAAAGATGCATCTACTATGGTTACTATTATATTTAGAGTCTGTTTGGAATGACTTTTAAATGCTTAAAATATTTTCTTAAGCGAAGAAAATAAATGTAATTTTAAGCACTAGTCATTCCTAATGGATCTTTAGAGAAGTCAAATATTGATCTACTACTAGTATCCAAACATACTTGAGTGTTTATCGAACACTAGATATGATCAGAAGTAAGTGAAGATAATTATACAAAATTTTCAATATAATTAAGGATATCATTGAAATGACTACATAAGAGATATTTAAAGAGGTGTTTAATATTAAATTTAGAGAATCTTGATAAAGTAGGCTAAGGACTATGTCATAGACCATAAGATGGAAATGTCGTCTCATGATATGTACGGAAACTTATTGTTTGATGTAATTTTTAGAGAGAAGAAATAGATTTTCAAATGTGTAATTATTTGTTGGAGATTATTTATTTTCATAGTTCCATTTCTATTTATAGTTGAAGATTTGAACTTCTAACTTTGGGAGAAGACGTATATAATCCAAAAAGGAGTAACAATCTTTTTTTTTTTTTTTTCCAACCACCTTTTCAAATAAATTACCACATTTTGATATTTAAATGATTTCTATGTTTTGACTGTCAACACAAAACAATGCCCTCTCTCTCTTTTCAAATGCAAATGGAAGGGGGAGTGATTCCAAAAATGCCCTTTTTTATTTTTTATTTTGTGGTATTAAGAAATGAAAAACAAAACTTGGAGCCAGTCCACTAGCTAATGTGGATGTGGGAATAAACATATTCAGAAATTTGGATTTGACAATACTTAAATTTAGGGTATCTAAATGGGGTTTCAGCTTACTTATGCAAACACTTATTTTTAGAACAAGAACTTATTCATATTCAATACAGGGTGGAAAATATAATTTCACTTTTATTTCATAAATAAATTATATTATTTAACGGTTTAAATTCAAATCAAATCTATCTAAATGAAGTGACGTGTCAAATTTTCAAAAGCTAGAAAATTTAAAGTTAATTTATATTGTAATAATGATCTAGATTAAGATATACTTATTTAATTTGTTTAGAATAATATAACATTTTTTAGTTCCTTAATCAATTCAACTATACTTAATTTGATGATAATACTATTTTAGTTAATGATTAATTCATAACTTAGATTATACAATACTATTGTTATTGCTTGACATTAATGTTTATATATGCGTTTTGTACTTTATTTTTGGATCTCAAAGTCATCAAGGGTTAGGTTAAAAATGATGTCAGAGAGTCTTGCTTTGCTTCTAAGAAGCCTTCACTTTCACTTTGTCCACAAAATGTCAAAGTTTGACCCTTTTTTTATGGTCATTTTCTCAATTATCATATTCTAGATAAACCAAACCATCTCGTAATATTTATAGATAGATAGTGATCTCAGAAATAATAATAATAATAACAAATTTGAAAAACAATATCAAATTATTCATATGATATTGCAAAAATTATATATATACACCTGCATGTCGTTTAAATATAATTTTTGTCTAAAAAAGATGAAGAAAAATGATACTTATTGAGTATTCATGAGAGTCAACTCAATTCAACCATTTCTTAAGAAATTTTAAATAAACAAATCCTAAAAAGATTTTGTAGGAAAATAATTTTAAAATATTCAAAATAACTTTTGTCGGTTGAAAATTACTTCAAAATATGTTTTTATTAATTCAATATTAACTTAATGTGTGATTTTAAATCCTTAAACTTTATTTTCATATTAACAAAATTTATTTTCAATGCTTAAAAGTATTTTTTTTTTATGCTTTTGAACTTAATAAAAGTGACTTTAACCACGGTAAAATCACCTATCTAATTACCAATTTCAAAACTCAAATAAAAAAAATTTAAACTAAAAAGAATTCATAAAATTATTTTATTTTAAAAAGTTTGATTAAAAGTTTAAAATTTTATATAAATTTAAAATCAAGATTATTATGAAATGAGAATTTTAGATATAAAAATTTGGAAAATAGGATTTAAAAAAAAAAAAAAAAAAAACCCAACGTATATGAGCATTTAATTGACGCGTGAAAGGCACGGCGTTAAAATGTCCAACGCCATGGGGCAGTCGGGCAGACACTCAGACAAACAAGTCCTACGGTCAGGTCAGGGCCTCTTAAGTCAAACCCAACTTTCCCTTTTTTTTTGTTCTTTTTTTTTTCCTTTTTACCAAACAATATTATTATTATTATTATTATTTTATGAATTTCAAAAATGAAAAATGGAAAATTCTTGGTTCCTTCTGTCTAACCAAATCAAACCAATGGTGGCATCCTCTTCTTCTCTACTTCTATGGATGGTTGGGCATTTTCTCACCAGTCACTCACCACTAACACTTCTCTTTTTATTTATTTTAAATCTCCTTCTATAAATTCTATTCTTTCTAAGTTGCTTGACAAACCAAAATAAATCAATAGTCCTCTAAAGGGAGATTCTTGTCTAAAGTTGTATTTCAAATTGTGTTATTTGGCAAATAAATCATGATTATTACTTCATTGCTTAAAACTTCTACTATTTGTTCTAATAAGAAGAGCCACGAAGTCATAATCCACTATTTATTGAATTATAATTTAGAGCTATAAAATTAATAAACCACTTGAAACGAAAAATTTAGAGTACATAAATAGTTTCTTCTTCTAAAACTTCAATCACAAACGCCAACATGGAAGAAGGAAACATTAACCATCTCATGCACCACCACTAGGGTTGGCAACGGAGCGGGCGGAGTCGGGAATGCACTCCTCGTCCCTGTTCTTGTCTCTATAGGGATTTATAATCCCTGTCTCCGCTCCGTTTCCCGTTTTAATAATAGCAAAGTTACTGTTTTATTCTTTTAACCCTTTTTTTTCTTTTACTTTTTTTTAAAAATTTATTTTATAATATAATTATCTTAAACTTTTATGAAATCTAAAATAATTAATTATAT